>NC_056059.1:15490119-15799523 GCF_016772045.2 Ovis aries | reverse complement strand
TGCCTTCTCCGACTCATGAAGGTAGTGGTTTTCAAACAAGGCTTAGCTCAGCCCTAAAGCTCCTACAAACCCTACCTCTTCTTTGTGATAGGTCCCTGCCATTCAGTCAGTGCAACTCTGCTTTGAAACATTTTATTTATTTGTATTTCTGAGGGTATCTTAATTTTAACACAGTATGTGGCTTAAACATCAATTGGAGAACTCCGTATTAGGACCTCATATACACTCAACCACAACTTTTGTGGTTGGCAAACTATAGTCAACAAGGCCCTGGAACCTCTTACCCTTCTTTATAGGAATTTATCAGTGTGAGTGATAAATGGTGATAAAGTGGTGAATATTTTGAGTAATAATTTTCACAGAGCTTTAGAGTTTACCAGATCCTTTAAATGTATTCTCTAATTTGACCCTTATTACAATATCTCATTTTACAGATTTGAAAACTGAAACTAAGCTATAAAGTTAATGACTTGACCAAAGATTTTGAAAATTATGACTGAGTAGTTATCAGTAATTCATGTCAAGAAAAGAAGTACTGGAAACATAATTATGTTAGGAATATTATTCATTTGGTGACTATTGATTTGCCGTACGCTGTGCTCTGTGCTGGTGATGGCATGCTGAGCTAAATGCAGCCCCAGCCTCCAAAGTCACAGTCTGATACAGAGACAAACAATATGATAGAATAAAACAGTAGAGATAATAAATATTAGCAGTATGGAGGACCTTCCTCTAAGCTGATGGAAGATATTTTGAAAGCCTAATGTTTGGGGGACTCAAAAACCAAGGTGAATGACAGATGGTAAATTAGGCCCCTTGGGTGGAATGAGCAAGTGACAAAATGGCCAGAGGTGTGGAATACACATATAATAGGCTATGTCTGGCTTCCTATCTAGAGACTGTACTCTGCCTCCTGCAGAATAAATGAAATTGTCCTGGTGAGTTGCCTCATCTTTCCTTCCCTGGATTCTATTTTGTCTTAGCCTGTGAAGTTTCAGTTCTACTTGTGTGAGGTTAAGAGGTCTTACTTATGTTTTGTAGTGAAATTTTCATTTCAAGCAAGTAGCTATTATAAAAAGAGTTTGAAAACTTTATATTAGATTTCAGGTCAATATGTTTTTATTCCCCAAAGTCACATAATGATATGTGGCAAGTTGATCTGTGTGCCACATGGCAAAGCGATTCAATCATAAAAAGTTTCACTGTCAAATATATTAAAATCACAAATTCTTATAAATTCATGACTAAAATGTAAAAATGTAGCCTGTTGAGCCCCGGAGAAACTAACTTGTGTCCACCTCATCAGCCTTAGTTTGTGCCCTTCTATCCCCCCTTTTGACGGCCTTCTTCCATTACATAGGCCTTGCCTGTGACATGCAGGTGTTGTTTTCTTGACTTACAGTGCTCTTTCTAACCCCCTCCCCACCAAGTCCTGTGAATCCTTCATATCTCAACATAATATGCTCTTTCTCAGAAAGACTTTCCTAGTCTCCTGACCAGCCAATACGAGAGCTGTTTCAGCCCTCTTGGAACCCAGTATTGTTTTTGATTGTGCTCATTACACATATACTTCAGTAATTAATCATGTAAAAAGCAGAACTCTCATCTATATCCTCCACCACTGTATTTTTGGCCCTCATGAGGATCTGACACATAGTAGGCGTTTTAGAATGAATTAATTTTGTTAGTTTTACTAACAGACTGCAGAGTCTTTTCTAGTGTGATAAGGCTAATTCTGATACAGGCCATCACAGTGCCTTTCTCCTTTATCACCCTTATCTAGATATGTATATTTCAAAATTCTCAAAATGTTATCACTTTTTGTTCAAGTTCTTAAAACAACCATGTGAAGTAGACTGGATGGAAACTGTCACTGTATTTTAGAGAGGAGGCACGTGGAGCACAGGCTTTCATTCCTTCTGGAGCCAGAGGGTGGCAAAAAGAACTTTGGCTATGGCCTAACCCCCAGCTGCAAACGCATGTCAATTGCTTTTCATTGCCTGGGGGATTGCAATTTACCAAATAATTCCTGAATCATATTCTAATTCTGCTAGTGACTTAAAATGTCTTGGGTAATTGGTTGCTGTCCACCATACGCTCTGAACAGCCTGTGATTTGGGAGCTAGTCTTCCAAATAAATGCTGAATCCAATGGATAATTGATTTAGGCTGAACTTATCCACCTTAAAGAGTCACGAATGATAGGAGGTGACCAAGCAAGCGTGAAAGGCATGTATTCCCACAAAAGAAATCTTTTCGCTCAAATAGCTAAGCAAGTCAAATGCAATTACCCGATGTCTGCATTCGCACGGGACTTGAATCCTACTTAGATCATTTAACTTTCTTTAATTTATGGGCAACTTTGCAGAGTTTCTTGACCTCTTCTATACTCAGATGAGCACGTTTACCAGTGAAAAGACAGAAGATAGTTTATATCCTGTTGTGGTATGTCAGATGCCCCTAACTCCAACAGAGAGGAGGCATTTGGAGAATGATTTCATACATAAGTAGCTAAAGGAAGAAAAAAAAACTTGCTCATGTTTATGGCTCAACAGGCAACTCTGTTCCCTGAGGCATTTGCATTTCAATGGAGTATGAAACAAAATGATCCGTTTACAGCATTTAGTTTGTATGGTTCATGACTCTGTAAAAGTGCCTAGAGGTTTGCAAGTCACGGCATAAATCTTGATCGTAAAACATACATTTTTGACATACATATTCTATTATATATGAAACATACTTTTAGTAAATTGACAGTAAATATTTTTATGATGAAATCTCTTTGCCATGTTGGTACATAGACTTATTTGCTACATATTATCTTTGGGAGATAAGGATATGTTGAGCCTTTCATGATGGTTGGGAATTCTCAAATAAAGCAATACAATTTAAAAAATTTGAGTCCATTTACTCCTAGAAATGTTATAGTTCAAATTTGCAAATTCTTTAAAAAATCATAAATAAGTTAACAGCAGGGTTTTGAACACCACATAATTCTTTAAGACTAAAGATTTGTTGAGAGCATGTAAACAGAAACATATGGCTTGTGGACCCTTTGATATAGATACAGATTACAGATCAACATGGTGTTTCTGTTTGGAGGCTAACCTGTCCCAGAACTTGACAAAAGAAGTTCTAGAATGTTCTGTAGAATGCAAAGCATTAAAGTCCATTTTTTTCCTCTGAGATTTGAAAATAATCTGATAGGGTTCTTGCTGTTTGCAGATAATAAAGACTGATGCCATGGGATGCAGTACACGGGCTGAGTGTGTTTCAGAGGGAGCGGATGTCACATGTCAGAGTTTGAAAGGATTTGCTGGAGATGGAAAACAATGTTCTGGTCAGAGCAAAATCCAAATACACATATCTGGAAAATAGTGAATAAAAAAGATTCTCTCAGATTGTATTGACCCAAAATCTGCAGAAGGATTTATGTTATCCTCAGGTGTGAGTAAATTATTTGATATTAGCTAAAAGGCAGTGGATATATGAATAGAAAAAAATGAAACATAGAGTATATGCTCTAATACATTGAGTTTATATTAGAATTCCATAATGTATGTAGTTGATATTAAGGAGAAGAATTTATAATTAGCTTTAGAAGCATGAATGTGAGTTCAAGTCAAATTTATAAACTCCCCAATTCCAAGAAAAACAACTTTTCCCCTCAAAGACTTAGATCATACGTTTTAATTTATTAAATCGGTTTTTGCTGGATAGGTTTCTTTTTTTAGCTTTTAATTTTATGTTGGAATACAGCCAGCTGACAATGCTGTGGTAGTTTCAGGCGCACAGCAGCAGAGAAACTCAGCCATGCATATACACGTATCCATTCTCCCCCAGACTCGCCTCCCATCCAGGCTAGATAGGTTTCTATTTTATTTTGATGGCCATTGTTGTAAATGTTCTTCTGCTTTGAAACTCTGGCACAAAGTGATTTACTTACACATGCTTAGCTAGTCAAACACTGAGAAATCTGTGAAAATTGATTCGGAAATGAACTTTAGGTCCAAACGCAGGGCTTGCATTATGTTTGCAAACAGTACCTGTAAATGGCTAGATGAGTATATGTAAGATTATACTCTTCTTTCCTAATATGGGCTTCCCTGGGTGGCTCAGGCAGTCAAGAATCTGCCTGCAATTCAGGAGACCGGAGTTCGATCCCTGGGTTGAAAAGATCCCCTAGAGGAAGGGAATGGCTGCCTACTCCAGTATTCTTGCCTGGAGAATTCCATAGACAGAGGAGCCTGGCGGGCTACAGTCCATGGGCTCACCAAGAGTCAGGCACAACTGAGCAACTAACGCTTTCACTTTCCTACTACAGTAATTTATACCAGGATTGCGTACATATTTCACTAGCTCATTGTTTTGCCCACAGATGTAGATGAATGTGAGATGGGTCTCTTAGTTTGCCCTCCCACCTCCTCCAAGTGTGTCAGTACAGAAGGTGGCTATGTCTGCCAGTGCTCAGAAGGCTACCAGGGAGATGGAATCCACTGTCTGGGGAAGAAAGCTGTGAGTGGAGGGAAGTGGGTAGGGGCAAGCCTTGGAGAATCACTGAATGCTGGGTGTGGCGGTTTTAGAAAACACAGGGCATAACTGGTGATAAAAGGGGAGTTGTGTGATCTGTTCAAACTGACATATTTCAATTCTCGGTAAATAGTCAAGTCCGCGCCTTTTGGCCATGACCGCACTACTTAGCGCCTACACTCTGCAGAGGCTGTTTTCCCCTCTACCCTTCTAATTCTTTCTCTGGGGCATGAGTGACTTCAGTACCTGATCAGTACTCCGTACTTTGAGCCATCATGGGGGAAACCAGACTGAATTTGGCAACTGAACTGTGGTGAACTTCAGAGCTGATATGGGTTTGTTGGAGGTCACTGTTGTGCGTGAAGATTCTATGAAAGGGTTCGCTGGCTGGCTCTTGATCAGTTCAAGCCACTGACATTTAAATATAAGCAGCGAATGATTAAGACCTCTTTCACAATCACCATCCTCTGCCAAGGTCTGGGTGTGGCTGGTTAGGTTGGGAGTTCACATAGTGCCTGTCATGTACCATTCCAAGTGTCAACAGCACAGCATCACTATACAAGCAAAGACCTGACTTGAAACCATCCTGGCCCAGTAAAATAGTTATCTCAAGTTTTACGGGGCTTTAAAATGTCTCTTCCAGTGTTTTCTTTTCCTTCTGAAAACATGAAAATCTTTTCACGGTGAGAGGCAGATGCCCTGATAACAAACTGAAATGGCACTGCTTTCTCCCACATGTTGAGGTTGAAGATGAAATATCAGTCATAACTACCAATTTTCTGGATCTGGTTGATTTAAATCAGACCTTTATCAGATTAGTTTTGTGGAGTCCACAAACATCTGTAAATGCTCTTTTAAGCACATATTTGGCTGTCAGTCAGGAAAATGTCACTGCTCTAATTAAACAGGCTCATAGATAATTTAGACAAACAGGCTTTATATTTCATTTACTTTGAAGAAAAAGGAAGGTATACTTTCTTGGATGTTTAAAGTCCGTATACTCTGGATTCCCACTCTATTACTCACATGCCTCCTTTCATGTAGCAGAGCGTTATGGCCCAGCCTGCCTGACTGGTGTGGAGTCCTCAGGCCACATAGAAACAGTGAGCTTGTTCTTGTTCTCTGCACTGTCCCCACCTTTAGAGTATAATCTAAAATCAATGCAGCTGTGATAAGTAGTGAAGAAAGATGTACATCATAAGAGAACTAAAAATGAAGTGGGAGTTTAGAATAGGTAGAAATACCTGTTTGAGGTATTGGGAGGGACTTCGTGGAGGAAGTATTACTTTGGATGAACCTGGCGCATGAGTACGTTTTATCCGGCGTTTGAGTCAGTGGTGCAGTGATGGGAGATGTGGCTGGGGAAGATCAATGTGGCACTGGTGCTTAGGAGAGGAGTAGAGGAGAGACGGGATATGGGGAATGTAGGAAGGCTACTCCTCTTACAGCAATGGAAAATTGAAGAGAGGAAGGACCTAAAGGTTATGGTGGTGATAACTGAGAATAAAAAAGATGGGTAGTTGGGAAAGAAAGAGATGATTTCATTTATATCTGTGTTAAAAAAAAAGGCAAAAATGTTTTATTTAATAGGATCTGAACTTCTAAATGTTTACCTAGAGATAGTTTACCATCTCCGACTTTCCCACGGAGCTATTTGTCCTGGGAGGTTTCCTTTCCTTCCAAGCAGCAGAGAAGCTTCAAGCCTGACATCAGGAGTTTACCTGCATGGGTATGCACCCCAGGGACCCAGTTCATCTCTCTTTCCCACATGGATAATAGAATTTTTGAATCTAAAAATGTACAGAGCTTTGAGAACATGTATCATGACACAAATTGAAGGTGCTTCTTTTCCAGAATATTGGGTTTTTCAATTACTGTATGAACCTCTGATCTCCTCTGCACCTCACTTTTCTCTTTCCTACTCCTTTTTCCTGGCAGATATTGATGAGTGCCGACTGGGCGTGCACAGCTGTGGGGAAAATACCACCTGAACAAATATGGAGGGAAACTACGCTTGCACGTTTGCTGGCGACTTGTCTGAGCCTGGACAGGTTTGCCCTGGTAGGTTGGTGGGTGGTTTGGATCCAAGGGGAGGGACTTGATTCCAAAAAAAATCTCTACTTAAGTGTGTTTTCATTAGAGCTTCGAGAAATCATTTGGTTCAATCAGGCTGGTGAGTTTCCTCTCCTGATTAGATTGATGATGGGGTCGAGAATGAAATGGTTCAAGTTTTCTTAATTTAATAGCATCTGGAATAAATCCTTTTTCATTATTCACAATGCAATATAGGTGAGAACACAGGTGGTTCTCTTTAACTATTCAGCTAATGTCCTGCTTTGTAATGTTGATTTTGGGGGCCGCTGGGAGAACTTGGCAGGCTAGACAGGTTGGGAAGGATGTCTGGACTCCTGGCATTTTGAATCACTTTCAAGGATTTTAAAGTATTACTTTAAAAAGTCAGTATTTCTTGAGCAGAATGAGAACTTTTAAAATTGTTGATTGTACTCCATTTCTGCTTCCTGAACCCTCCCCCTGCAAGAGCAGTATCCTCACCATCAGCACTCCAGAACCGGGGAGGGGTGGTCGGAGGGTGGCTTTGAAGCCAGAGTTGGCTTCAAAGACACCAGAAGCCAGAATCGGCTGAGTCACTGCCAGCCATTTATCCATCTCAGTTCTGCAAGCAGAAAACATCCTGAAAAAGGAAAATTCTGCACTTGTTTGGGGCTCTGGTGTTTTAGTATATTATTTTCTCAAATAATTTTCTCTTCTTAGAGGTATTGAAAGACTCCTAATATTTATGTAGTCAGTACACACCCTAATTTTTTTTTTTTTTTGAAAGAGCAGTGAACCATTCAATAAAAGGGACTTTTCCACTTGGGTATCCCCTCTGTTATGGTAACATTTCCTCTCTGTCAAAGTTGTTAGTCCTGTCTTTGAGGGCTCCCCTGAAAGTTAAATTGCTTTCAGAAGCAAGTATCCTGTGGGATAAAATTTTGAGACTCCCAGGGAACTGGGGGTAACGGACTGTATAGTGGTGGGTGGTTTATAAGCCATGAAGAGAGACGGTGGTTCAGTGAGACCCTCTTAAGCTAACTGTTGTTTTACATGGTATGTTTCTATATGACAGATGGCTTTTATAATGAGATCTGTACTCAGGGTTCATATGTTCTTAGGACTGACCATTCTCTTACTTGCCTCCAATATACTTTATGTCAAATAGTGCTGAACCTCAAGCAAAATGGCTAACTCCATAGCAAATTCCATAAAGTCTGGTTAAGAAAGTGAAATTATTGTTCCATATGACAAATTGTTCACGGAAACTAGTTCCTGATGCTGATATCTGAAAGACTCCAGTCACTTCAGAAAGTAAAAGAAATGCCTTTGATTCTTCTAGACTCTACTCCACCATCTCACCTTGGGAAGAATGGACACAATTTTTTGAAAAATCGTTTCCCTGAATGTTCCCCGAATTTTGAAGGGTACTGCCTCGGTGGTGGTATCTGTATATAGTTTGGCATTGCCAACCTGCTCTCCTGCAATTAAGTCAAACTGTTTTTCTGCAGAGATATGATAGTGCTGTCCATAACTTTTAGTGAATTCAGAAAATTTATATTGAGATTTTTCTATAATTAAACTTTTACATAGTGAAAAATATATGTAATTTATATATGTAAATCTGGGCTTCCCACATGGTGCAGCGATAAAGAATCCGCTTGCTGTGCAGGAGATGCAGGAAACTCGGATTCCATGCCTGGGTCAGGGAAGAGCCTCTGGAGGAGGAAGCAGCAAACCATTCCAGTATTCTTTCCTGGAGATGGACAGAAGAGCCTAGCGGGCTTACAGTCCATGGGGTCGCAAAGAGTCTGACATGACTGAGCACACACACATGTAAATCTGTTATTTACATATATATATATAATGTGTATATTACACTCTTTCTGAATATTTCACACACACCCCAGATGTCAGTGGCAAATATAAAATTTAAGAAATTCGGTGATTTCCCCTCTCACTTAAATAACTTGCTGTTACTACTGGTACAGTCTGGAAAGTAAACAGATAATTTCTTAAAACTTCTATTTTATGCCAAATAGATGGGGAGCATCAATGCTACATTTCTAAATTTTAAGAAGTGTGACATACGGTCACAGTGGGCTCCCATTTTTCTCCCTTTACGTCCTAGCAGCTGGTCTTCACGCCTTTGTTGTTAACGGCTGGTAAACGCAGCCATGGCTACCTTTGCTCCCGCTCTGTCACCGTGATGGTCTCGGCGGGTTACGTGTCAGCCTGCTCCCGCCGCCCTCGCTCAGAAACCGAACCCCTCAGCCTTTAGTAAAACCACACCCAGAAGATCTAGTTCTGTATCAAACCTTACTTTTAGTAACTTCTATAATCTGAAGGCAATCTGAGGGGATGGATAGATGCAGAAAAATAAATAGGTCTCTTCTGGCTGGCCTCCAGACTCAGTGATAATTTTCTCTGTGCCTAATGATGCAGAGTCGGACATGACTGAAGCGACTTGGCAGCGGCAGCAGCAATGATGGAGTGAGAGAATACTTTGATCCTCATGAGTAGATGCTATAAGCTTAAAAGCTTTGATTATTAATAATAATTAGTCTAAATTACTAGAATAAATTATATTCTGTGATGAAGAATATGGCCTTGCATTAGAAATCACAGCATCCTGACAAAAATAGTGGAAAATGTTTGTGAATATTAGCAAAAATGACTCAGTCCTAATAGAAATCTGTTTTTATATTCATATTTCATGCTGTGGTTTTCTAACCTAAGATAAATTTAGTACTTGATGATAATCCTCTTGATTTTGATAATAAGGATCAAATTGTTTTCATCTGTTCATGGCTTTTTATTATTCCCAGTAATGAAATTGTGAAAACAAGTATCCTAGCAATGGTTCAGGTTTCTCTCTGACACTTTAATTTTGGATTATTAAAGGCATTATAAGAAGAAGACGGGTACTGCAGGGTTATGTATTGTAGTTAGCACATTAATTTCACTTGGAACTGATGGCACCAATTCATTAAATGACTTGTGAACACTCTTTAGCACACTGCTTCCATTCCTGTCATTAAAACCTGATGAAAATATCATATTCCTCTAATAATATTTTATTTTATTATTATTTTTATTTTTTAAAATATTTTAAATACGAGTTGCTACAAAATGACAATTAAACTGGGTCTAACACTTAAATTTAAGCACCTTTAATCAAAAGCAATATTTAAAATATCACCAGAGTTCCCATTAATCTGGATCATGACTTTGTGTTTGAATTCTATATCTAATAAAAACATGGATTTGTCAGATGTCCAATCCTTCTGTCCTTCCATGCCCCAATGACCTCACCTTGTATTTTTAATTCCATAAAAGGAAAACATTTTTAGGGAGTGCTTCCCAGTCCAGTGGTTATTAGAAACATCTCACAGGCATCATACTGCACGTGTATACGTGAGTGCTAAGTTACTTCAGTCATGTTCAACTCTGTGCGACCCTGTGGACCATAGCCCACCAAGCTCCTCTGTCCGTGGGATTCTTCAGGCAAGAATACTAGAGTGGTTGCCATGCCTTCCTCCAGGGGATCTTCCCAACCCAGGGACTGAACCCAGGTCATCTGCACCTCCTGCATTGGCAGGTGGGTTCTCTGCCACTAGCGCCACCTGGGAAGCCCACTGTTCACAATGTTGTGAGCAGATTAGTAAAGGAACCTTCTTCCTTCCTTGCTTGGAGGCAATGGAAGCTCCCCTCCCAGATGTAGGTACTCCCAGCTGCCTTGGGGATGCAGAGGATATGAGAACCGGAAGTCTCCACACCCACAGGCCTCCTCAGAGGGCCCCTGCTCAGGGGTTTCTCAGAGGACTCCAAACCTCTTGAGCGCAAAAGAGGTCCTTATTTATTCTGGTTTGGCTCTGAATCAACCCACAGCCTCTAGGGCAGGTCTTCTTCAGCCCAAGTTGCCCGAACTATGGTGCTGTGAAATGGGTCACAAGAAAAGGATTGTGTGGCCCAGTTTAAGAAATGCTGCATACGCTAGCCTTCAATTCTTGATTCATGGTCACTACAACATGTGAAAAAGTCTTGTTGACCTTTGTTTAGTCCAGAACTTGAAATTGTTTGACCATGGAACCAAGCTTATTCGGCTAGGAAATTTTCTGTTTAATGTAGGAGAAGAATTAATCAAAACCTAAAAATTAGTGATGTGTGGCCTGCCCTTGTGAAATGATGGCTGATTGCTCTGGGCCTTAAAGGCTTTGATATTGCAGCCAGCTTGGCTCTCCAGACCTCTTATCATGTGCTTATTACTTGAGACTTTACAGTCTCTGAGAGGATCAGAGGTGTGGCCTGTTAATATCCACCAGTTTAAAAATGGCTGCTAGGTGTTAATAGTGGATGTGTATAACCAAGGACAGTTAGAATTAAAACAGCATCACGAAAGCCAGGAATAACTGGATGATCCTCCAAGGGTCCTATACGCAGATCGTACATGTTCTTGCAGAGTCAGTTCTAGAACAGTTTTCCAGAGGTGCATGGAACTTAAAACTCTTTTTGAATGTGGCCCAATGTAGTAGAAAGAATACAGACTTTGAAATCAGAGAACCATTTGAATCAAAACTGCCATTCACTAGCCGTGTGACCTGGTACAAATTATGTAACTCCCCTGCATCTCACTTTCCTCACCTGTAAAATGGAAACCTACCATTGAGAACAAAACAAAAGTGCCCAGTGTTCAGTTGTTAGGTCATGTCTGACTCTTTGCAACCCCGTGGACTGTAGCCTGCTAGGCTCTGCTGTCCTACACTATCTCCTTGAGTTTGCTCAAATTCATGTCCCTTGAGTCTGTGATGCTATCTAACTATCCCAGTATCAGAAACATAAGGTGTATAACAAATGCTAGTTTCTTTCCCTTCTGTCTCTGAAAGGGACTTGCGAAAGCTCCTATGGCTAACTCAAGCTACAACTAGGACTAGACTTGGGATCTCTTCTGGGGCTTCACCCATGCAGTAGATGCATGATTCATCTAAAGCTTGTCCCTTGCTGCCTCTTCCCATCATGGGGACTGATGTCGGTTCTCTGTGTATTCATTCCTTCATCTCCTTCTGGAATAAAGTGGGGGCATGGGTATATAGTTGGTGGATCCAGGGCCAAGGGGAAGAAATTCCTAACAAGTGAGCATCACAAAATGTTTAATAGGCTATTTTTAAAGTTTATGCTCTTCCAAAGAATAATTAATTCTACTCGAGGTCCTGAGAGGTTCTGGAAGCATGCATTCCCAGTAGATGGCAGCATTGTTTCACTTACTTTCACGTAAAAGTTCACAGCCTGTGTTGGTTGCTGATAGTGTTGGTCACTCTGTCCCCTCTTCTGCCTTGGACTTCTTGAGACCCCATGGACTGTAGCCCGCCAGGCTTCCCTGTCCATGGGATTTCCCCAGGCAAGAATACTGGAGTAGGTAGCCATCCCTTCTGCAAGATATCTTCCCAACCCAGGGACTGAACCCAGGTCTCTACTGCAGGCGGATACTTACTGTCTGAGCCACCTGGGAAGCCCCATATGAACAACAATAATTCCAGTAACAATTTCACTAATGAACAGCAGGATGTTGGTGAATGCCTCTTTTCCCTCCACTTAGTTTTTCTCTCTTGAAGAAAGTAAGTGCTTCTTGTTACCATTGAGACCTTTTGGATCTATGACTTTTAAGAAAAAAAGTAAGAAAAATGGTTTCCTCTGCTTCCTGTTCAGAGGCTACTCACATTCCTTTATAACCTGGTCTCAAGTAAAAGACTCTGCTTTCAAATTCTTCCTTCCTTCCTTCCTTTGACTTATATTGATTGCAATCCGGCCAAACATTTGTTTGAAAACTCCCTTTGCTCCTAGGGCAGGGTTGCTTTGTGTTGGTCTTAGAGAGAGGCAGTTGTTCTTTTAACAGAAGTTGATCTTTAATCAGTGTTCTGCAGTGCCTTATAGAGGTGGTATGCAAATAACCTCGAATCAATCCCAGGGCCAACAGACCAATGGGGGAAGTCTATGCTGCAGTAACTTGTACATCAGAGTGCTTTCAACTGACCCATTTGGCTTCGCTGGTGTCTCAGTGGTGAAGAAACTGCCTGCCAGTGCAGGAGACACGGTTTGATCCTTGGGTCAGGCAGATCCCCTGAAGAAGGAAATGGCAACCCATTCCAGTATTTCTTGCCTGGAAAATCCCATGGACAGAGGAGCCTGGTGGGGTACAGTCCAAGGGGTTGCAAGAGTGAGACACAGCTGAGTGAGTGAACAACAGCAGCGACTGACCTCTCATGGATTTTTCCATATTCTTCCCGAAGTATGAGCCTGAAGTGTAGAGGTTGAGAGCTGACTGGCTAGTGAGTACAAAAATACAAGTGTTTTGGCCATGGCTCACTGCTGACTTCTGTTTGTGTGTTGTCACAGCTGACCCGTTGGCTACCCCGGGAAGTGATGTGAGTATGCAGACCTCGACGGGTGGGATCTGCACTGTGCTGGCTGTGGGCATCAGCGGAACGTCAGCCCGGTGGCTGTCGGGCGTGCTGGTGCTGGCTTTCCTGCTGCTCCTGGGGCTGTGCAGAGCTCACTACTACTACCGGTGATTTTGCTTCCACTGGAACTTTCCACCTCCTTCAAGCTCCTCCCAAGGGCTCTTGGAGATGAGCTGCTTCTACATACTTATTTCATTTAAAAACTGGAAGAACAGTAAAAAGAAAACAAAACAAAAAATGATCCAGGGTTTCACTGCTCTAAAACATCTGTGGTTTTATTGTTCCTTTCCAGTCTTTGTCCATAGACCTATGTAGTTTATTGGGTGGCTATTTAACATCATGCATTTTTATATTCCACCTTTTTCTTTTAGCATCACAGGCTTCCCCTTACCCCATCCCCAGCCTGTATAACTACAATTTTTCACACATCCTGTCCATTGAGTTGATTTCCCACAAAATATTAACTTCTGTTCAAGAAAATCAGTCTCTTCCCTAAATTGGAAAGAAGTTTCTAGTTCTTGGAGTTTGTGTTTTTAATCATTTCCAATTAAAAGCTCAGAACTGTGGAATAATAGTATTTACATATTTATTACACACAAAACCCCACTACATTGGGGATCACATTGTTTGCTTATTTTCCACTTTCTTAAAAAGTAGGCCAGCGTCATCCACTATCCTCAATATTGAAAAGCATTTTATACACTATTGTGGTTTATCTGGTTAATTTAGGGCTTAATAAATGCTTTCTGTTCTTATTGTTATGATTTTCCAAGAACTGTAAGCTTCCCCAAGGAGTTCCACGTTCCAAACCCTTTTCTTTCTTGAGACACAGGATTCATGGGCAAAAATTTGACATTTTAATTCAGTGGTCCACCAGTAAACTTTGTGCTTTTTAGCCTAGTGTTCAATCAATATGTTGGATGTTTGTAGACAGAATACTGAATAATCAGCTGTTCATCCATTGGACAGAATGTCAAAAGAAAAGCAAATGTTTGGCAAATACTGTAAAAAAAAAAAAGTGGAAGGAAGAAACTTAAGTTCACATGTACTATAATTATTAAGTGTTTTTTTTTTTTTTTTCTCTTATTCTGTGGACTACAACATAGTAAGATTCTCTTGGGATCAAATTAAAACTGCCAACTTGAATATTGCCACATCACTGATATAAACCAGTAAATACAACTCCAGCACTGAGTTTGTCAGTTAGGTGTGTTAAGCAATTTTCTTTAAAGAGATAAAATCAGTTATTCCTCCCTTTGTATCAGTCTTGCCTGTCTTATTTAGATTAACTGTCCAAACACTATTTGTTTTGTGTATCTCTGAAAAGGCTATTTGTGAAACTAAATAATTTTTTAAAGTATGGTAGTGTAATTACTTCATGAAACTTGCTTTCTTGAAAGGCCTGCTTTGTAAGAAAATCAACAGGAAGTAGTATGTTCCACAAACTATACCTTGAAACTTTGGAACTGTTTATATTAACCACTTCGATTGTTCTCCTTGATGCCTTTGGTTAAAAATAATAGCCCACACCATTTTCCAGTGGGTTCCATCTGTTACATGGAATTCACAGCTCCTGGCATGGGCTTCCAGAGCAGCCCCTATCTTCTAGTGCCCTTCCTCAGATAGGCAGATGGGAGGATCCCCTGGAGAAGGGAAAGGCTCCCCACTCCAGTATTCTGGACTGGAGAATTGCACGGACTCTAAAGTCCATGAGGTCGTCAAGAGTTGGACACGACTAAGCAATTTTCACTTTCAGATGGGCAGACAGGGCTGTGTGGCTGACGGTTGCACTCCCGAAGGGAACTGAGCTGCCATCTGCCTTGAACTAGTAGCGCTGTTTGGGAATCTTGAGGCTGACTGGTGTCTTCCCCAACACCTTTCCTTCATTGCCTTCCCTTAGATGGCTGCTCAGATGTGATGTACCTGCCTCTCTCCCTCTTGAGGCTGGGCTCTGAGGACAGGGGTCCCTGTTAGATCTTCTTTCCTTTTGCCCCCTCCCCTGGGGCATGACACCATGCCTAACATAGACCTGGATGGAGCCTAGGCTTTATAACTGTTGATTGAAAGCAAAACAAAACAAAGCACAACAGGAGAGTTATGAGTTGAGTTTTATCTGGAGCAAAATGAAGACTATAGCTCAGGAGACAGCAGTTCAGATAGCTCTGAGAAACTGCTCCAGAGAGGTAGTGGGGGACGTCAGAATATATGTGATTTTGGTGAAGGCAAGGGGAGTACGTGGGATAAAGCACATTTTTTTTTTTTTTTTTTTTTTTGCAGAAGGTTATTGCTAGTCATAAGGAGCAAACATCACCATGAAGAATTTTAGTATTTTTCTAGGTAAAAGGAAATGCAAGAATTTTGTTCGTAAAATCTTTTCCTGAAAAAAATTTAACTCTCTGAAGATGTGTCCTGCCAGATTGTCCCAGAGCACAGAGTGCTTCACTTCTGCTCTTCACCCTGAACTCCTTTCAGGGGGTGTTGAAGGTCAGCAGCTGCAGCAGCTCATGACTTAATCCTTATAGAGGTAGATGGCGCATGTCAATTTGCAGTTGGCCCATCATTGTGACCCAGCCCTTGGTAGCCATGTGCCTTGGGTACATCACTACTATCTTCCAACGCTGCTGGCTTCACTTATAAGGTGGAGTTAATATTGTGTGTGTCACACAGTTGCTGTGATAGTGTTTCTACAGGCACTCCCCTCTCTACAAATTCAAAGTCCATTTAAGCAGAGATTTTGTTGTTTTTCCATTGCTACATCTCCAGTACTAGCACAAGGCCTAGGATATAGTTAGCCCTCAGTCGATATATCCATGAATGCATGTGTGACTTCCCCTGCCTCCCATGCCCTCCTCCTCCCTTCTCACAGTACCTTGCAAATAGTGAAACATAATCTGTAAAATAATGCAGGAAACAAGGCTTTGAAACCCAAAGTTATGCTCCTAGTCTCCTTAATACTTCTCTTCTCTCATGCATCTTAGGTACCTAAATTTCAGTAACAAAAGTAATTATCTGACCATCGCTGAATGGGCTACTGTTTTGTTTTGAGATCGTCTCACATTTTGGCTTTATTGCAGGACTCAGAAGTGGCTATTAAAAATCCAAAGAATCCTTGTGAAGAACCGAGCGGAGATGTGATCTGTAGCAGGCCTGCAGATGGCGAGGCTGGGATGCCTTCTTGCCCCCAACCTTGGGTAATGTAACCAAAGTACATGAAGCAAGAAATTATCTTTATATTAATCCCAGTTCATTTTTTTTTTTGTTGTTCTTTGCTGAGAGAGACTGGAACCTATTATAACTTCCAGCTGGTGTTAATATTAACACCACCACAACAACTGGGAGGTCCTGGGTGGGCAGTGGGGCTGGGGAAACTGTCCTAACTTAATCAGACAAGCTAAACTAGTGCCATAATGTAATGGCCCAAGACATGTATGGGATCCTTTTTTTTCTATCAAGTATACTTTCTTGCTATAACTTAGTTTTTTGTATGTTTGTGAAAAGTCTTTCCAAATTTTTAGGTGATCCCTTTCAGATGGATGTCTTACAAACTGAAAATTATGCTCCTAATTTTCTTAAAACTTCTTTTCTCACACACATTTTAAGTCCTTAAACTTCAGCAGCAAAACAGTTTGCTAGCTTTAGCAAATAAAAATACAGAACACCTGGTTAAATTCATACTAATACTGAAGTTGAATTTTAAATTCAAATATTCCTAGGTATCCTGTATTTTATCTGAGAACCCTGTATATTTTCCAAAAAGCATAGTAACTGCAAAGTTCAAACAAAATGCTTCACAGATCTTCCTCTTCAGTCACTGATCTTAGTACGCTAGAGGGCAGACATGGGACAAGCTCTCTTACAATGCTTGGGATTTCCACTTCAGGATCCTGTCAGAGACACGTTGACTGGTTCAGTGTGTGTTGTTGGTATAACTTGTGGCGTATATTGTGGAAGAAGCTGGAATATATGGCAGGCCCATGGGGAAGTGAAACCTGTGGGCACATAGAGAAAAGCTTATTAAGGGGGTTTGGAAGGTCACAGGCATTATTTGGGATTCTTCCCATATTGCATTTCCCTGCCTCTACCTCATAGGCATTTCAGAGAATAGCTTTCCTGTGGCTGTGCTTTTGACAGACTAGCAACCATCTGTCTCTGCCCATTGTAGGCATTCAGTGTGTACTTATTTTTTGGTTGAACTTGAGTACAGAAATGCAATAAGAAATGAAAATTCTGACTTTACTCTTCTACTAATTGGCTAGTTTTCAGCAAATCACTTAACCCCTGTTTCCTCATCAGGACTCCAAGGCATTTGGATTACATGGGCTGTAAGAGCCCTTCTGCTTCTAGTGATTCCCTAAATGTGTGGTTCTGGGTGAACTTAGTTACAGAAATGTCCTCAGATCTTTGAAGCTTCATGTCTTCAAATCCTTAATTACCCTGATTTCATTGTTAGTCTATATGGTACTTCCTTCAGGTTTTAGGTAGCAAGTTTAGTTCATGTTATTTAAATCATAGGAGAGAAGGAAAAATGCAATCTGTGTGTATCTTCTTATTCAAAAACAGAGACACTTGAGGCTGTCTTGAGCAGCATACAGACACGGGGCCGTGGTGAGAGGCTGACCCCCATGGTAGGAACCATCTTGACACCAACTGCTGCTGCGGGCATCAGTGAGAATGGGCGGGGAGCACCTGAATGAGGAGGAGAAGCAGCAGAAACTAATTTGGTTCCGTCAGCTGCCTTCCTCAAACCAGGCCAGAATCCTGGAACCTATGTTCTTCTAGCAGAGAGGCATGTGTTTGGAAAGTTTGCAGTGCAGAGGGCTGAAGTCTGGCCTGAGCCAGACAAGTGAGTGTCATTTCTGCTTTGGCCCAGACTCTCTGTTCATTCATTTCTCCACTCTTCCCCAGTAGCATATTGGACACTTCCTGACCTGGGGGGCTCATCTTCTGGTATCATATCTTTTTGCCTTTTCACACTGTTCATGGGGTTCTCATGGCAAGAATACTGGAGTGGTTTGCCATTCCCTTCTCCAGTGAGAAAAATGGGCATGTGCCCTTAAACAGTAGGTCATGTGTTAATTTTGCATTGTGTTACTGCAGGAGGCTATTGAGGAGGAGGAGGTGGCAAGGATACTTAGTGTTGTGGAAAATAAGAAAATGAAAATGTGTTCAGGGATTCACCATTCTCTCACCAATATTGCTTTCCCTAATCAACCACTCATTCTTCCTATACTTTTCTCGAAAGGAAATATGGTCAAGGAAACTTTTTTTTCTTTTATTCTCTATATTTCTGAGTTATGGGCTCATTATGTGGAGGGCCCATTTCTGAACCAATGGAGCATAATCAACCAGAGCCTTGGGGCAGCCTCTCTGCTGGGTTACTGATTGGCAAGGAAGGACTTGACCAAACTGCGTCCTTCATCCTGGGGCATGGGGTAACTTCTTTTCTTTCCTTTTATCTTTGACCTATTAATACTTTAATCTATCTTGTGTGAAAGTGAAAGTCACTCAGTTGTGTCCAACTCTTTGCAATTCCATGAACTATATGGTCCATGGAATTCTCCAGGCCAGAATACTGGAGTGGGTAGCTGTTCCCTTCTCAAACCCAGGTCTCCCACAGTGCAGGTGGATTCTTTACCAGCTGAGCCACCAGGGAGGCCCAAGAATACTGGTGTGGGTAGCCTATCCCTTCTCCAGTCGATCTTCCTGACCCAGGAATTGGACTGGGGTCTCCTGCATTGCAGGTGGATTCATCTCTTGTGAATGTGAGCCAATTAACTCTGGTCAGCCTGCATTGCAAGTGCCCAATCAAATGTGGACAGTACAAACAATGACATAAATAATAATTCTGTTGACCAAAGAGAAATAATGTTTTCTGGGCCTGTCTTTTAGGATTTTGGTTCCCAAGCTGTTCAAGCATGAGAAAACATTTCATGGATCCCTGAAAAATAGTAGCTGCATTTATGAGTGCTTATTAGTCACTAATGAGCCCAGATTATTCAGAGCTTGGTATCATATTTAGGTGAATTTTATTAACTAAGCACCTACATACATATTTGGAAAGTTGGAGCAGATACATGTAAGAGGCATTATTTATCTGGTCTAGGGGCAAACTTTAGACCTCTTGTAGATTCATGGGTTGCTTATGGGAAAAAGTAGTTCCTAGGGATCCATGGCCCAAAAGTTGGGATTCCAGAATTAGGATAGATTCTTCAGTAAAGGTATTAGTAGTGCCTAGTTGCTTTAACAGAGAGTTGCATAAGGCTTCTCACTGAAAACTGAACCCTTCGGTAGCCAGAGAAACAAATTTGATAGGGCCTTCCTTTGGCTTTCCCCTCCTATAGGATGAACATTACAAAGCCATAGACTTTAATGTATGTTGAGATAATTTATGAATTTTGACAGTGTTCTCTCTCTCCCTTTTGTTCTCTGCAGTTCGTGGTTGTAAAGGAACATTAAAACCTTGGAAATGGGAGTCCACCCGAGGCCCTGAAGGAAGGCCTGGCAGCAGATTTTGGCCAGTTTTCCCCCCTGGATCCTGGTGAATGATTATCTTTATCTGGATCTTGATATTTCCTGACTATGGAAAGTCTCATCTATGCACAGAAGCATAGGACTTCCCTGGTGGCTCAGATGGTAAAGTGTCTGTCTACAATGAGGGAGACCCAGATTAAATCCCTGGGTTGGGAAGATCCCCTGGAGAAGGAAATGGCAATCCACTCCAGTACTACTGCCTGAAAAATCCCACGGACAGAGGAGCCTGGTAGGCTACAGTCCATGGGGTCGCAAAGAGTCAGACACGACTGTGCGACTTCACTTTCTATGCACAGAAGCAATAGTGAAATTGTATAAGCTATGTGAACAACTGGCTGTATTGGAATGCCACAGAGCTTAGAGAAATATATTTGGACCAGATTCCTGTCTTATGTGAGGTTACCACATTCACTCAAAACTCTGGTCACAGAGCAGTCTGCTAGATCCCTTTAAGCAAGCACACAAGGAGCGCCACCTTATTCTTGGCGTAAGAATTCTTGGAATTACACTGGAGTTTGAGGTCATCCTTGGGGTTACGGATCTATATTGGCTGCTGTCAGTATGGTTCCAGTGAAATTGCAAATGACTCCAAGAAAATGTATTTCATGTTCTAGAATAAAGGGTTCTTGTGAATTTAACTTGATCTGGGGATTCTCCTAGGGATTGAGGGCTATTTAAGTCTTATTAGGGTCTAGCCCTCAGCCAGATGCCTGGCCATCTGTGAAATCCAGTCAGACCCCTAGAAGAGGGGCCATAAAATCAACTCACATTTTCAGGCTGTTGTGGAGCTCAATCTGCTTCGGATAGAAATGGAGTTCTATATGATTTGACATAATACTTTTACCAAGAGTTGCATTATGATAAACTTCTTGGGCTTGGGTCTTACATAGTCGTATTTCCTAACTCACACGACAAAGTTGAATACACTTTGTATCATAAACCTTTAGAAAAGTCCGAAAAAACTTTGAGACAATAGTTTCTCTGCTCATGAGAGGCACTTCAGCCCCTTCATATTTCACTTCAGAAAATATATTTTCTGATATTTGCCCTTCATAAATACGCTGATTACCATTCTCTCCTCCTAGAACTTCCTTGTAGAGAGAACACTGGCTTCTTGTTTTAAAAAACTTATTCCAAACCCCCCCTCTCATTCATGTTGCCATGTAACCCAGATTCAGTATGACTTTATTTCCTAATCTGAGGAAGGCTCTGGATACTAAAGTATATTTCAGAATTGAACCTTAAAACTATAGTAAATATTTTACCTATTATACATATATGTTAATAACATATAAAATATATACTATATAATATTTATTGTAGTTTTAATGTGTTGTTAACCTGGATAATGAAAATATTTGGCATTATCAAAAGTTGCTTAGGGTTTTGTAATTTTTGAAAGTAGTGGAATACCTTGCGTAATACTTTTTCTTGAGCTAAAAGCGAATAATTTTTTGGTATGAAAGTAATCTTCTTTAGAGGTACATATAATGTAATTTTGCAAATGAAAGAGTATGGTTAAGCCCAGAAAACACTGAGGACTCAGCCGAGTATTTTCAGGAATAAATTAGAGTCTCTCTCTTTTTGCTCATTCTGTTGCAAACAGTTTGGCCCATTCTGTATGAGCCACTCATATACCTGTCTCCCAATACGAGTCATCACAACCCCAATCATGTCTAGCCAGCTCATAAATGTTTAATACCTGTTATGAAAGAGCATGTAGAGATTAGAGGTAGAGTGGAAAGTGAAATAAAAGCTCAGGATTGGCTCTGAACCAATTCTTTCTCTACTCCTGGAAAACCCATTAAACCACAAGCTGTACTAGTAGTGCCTCCAAAGTTACTTATTCATTGACCTAAACCAGCATCAACTGGTGCAGGTTAAGGGTAGAATACTATGTCAGGGAATAGGACTGCAACTGCATTTAAAACCTGAGCTCTGTTTTCAAGTCATTCATGGGCCAAATGGAAAGAGAGAAAGTTCACAGAGAAAGCTAAATAGCAATGTCAGGTAGCACAGTCCTTTGAATCATCTTAACTAACCAAAACCATTTTAATTTTTTAAAAACTGGGTTCAGAATGGCTTGAGAAATAGGGTCATTTGTATCTCATATTTCAGGTCTACCCTCCAACCACTGTAAGGGTCTCATTTACGGCACACTGCACGTGATGGGAATACTGAAATGCCTTTTTTCTGTTGTATAGCGTCCTTGGAACAATCATCATGGAGAATGGAGCCCCAGATGCATATGGGCACAGAACACGGAAGCTGTATTGCATCATCCAATGATAGAGGCTCCGGTGACCAGGGGATGAAGTGTAGCTTCCATCTTATCTCTGAAGGGGCATGGCCCATTGCTGAGGGGGTTGAGAAATCTTGTCCTCTCCCATCAGCTCACCCTTTGTGGCAACAAAGATCTCCACACCAAATGGAGCTGATTCAGTGAAAACTTGAATTAAAAGTAAGATCATGAGGAATAAACTGTACTGATGGATGGTGATACTTCATTTTAAAAGTAGAGGAAAAATACAGATTTTCCATTTATAATCTCTACAACAAATCACCTACTCAGTGTTGAAGGCAAATACATATTGCGTGTTTGCTTCTTCCTTCAAGTAGTCTTATTGCAGACTTTCAAGTAAACTAGAGAATTATTTGGTATCTCATTAGACACCAAAATGGGGAAAATAGTACTTTATAAATTGTGTTCAAGTGTTCAATACTCCTGAAATTTTTTCCTTCCCAGAAGAAATCTGGGGTTAAAGCAATCAATCATACTGGTTTGGTCAGTTATAATTTCTTTTATTTGGACAGAACATTTAGCTCAATCTTATGAAGTGGTTAGAATATTAAAATTATCATTATAATACATTGTAGGCATTTAACATCATCGGCATGGTCCATGATGGTAATTTTGCAGAATGAATTTTGATAAATTAATGAAAAATCTACTGACTTAGAACCTTATTTCTTCAAAATTACATGGCTTATTTTTTCTATTTTAAAATCTTTGAAGGAAAACTTTTAAACCATTACCCAAGAGATTTCTTTGTTTCTGTCATTACTATCATTTTCCCCACAGAATTTTTTCTTCTAATGAAAATGGTAAATTCCCCCTCTCTATGTTTGCACAGAACTTTTACTTATTTTCAAAATATAAGATTGTAAGCAAATTGCCTGATTTATTTTTATTTTGGACAGCAATCAATTTTCTTCTAATTAAATAAAACCAGTGCATAACATAAACATAACATAAACATTGTATACCTGGTTAATTAATAAATTATAGTTTAAAGGGATGTTAGAGTTAAAGCAAAGTGGTTATTTTAAGTAAAACATATTTGAAATCTTTCTCTCTGTTATAACATAAAATTTCACAAGGTATTCCAATTAAAGATCATTCTTGGAGCCAAGACATTGTTATTACAAATTATACAACTTAATGCAGTCATCTGTGGATCATTTGGGGCTTTGGATTATTTTGCGTTAACACTAGTCCCTTTGCTTGTCTTGTCTTTCCTTTCTCTCGAATTCCTTGAACTTAGGTTATACCAGAAGTCAGCATGAAAAGCAGTCGAAGCACATCTCAAGTAGCTACTTCTTAAAAGTTTTGGTAAAGCTTTTGTGGGGCGAGAATAACTTACGTTAGTTAATTACTCAGCATGGCCCTTTCCTCTGTTTAATTCAGATCTTTCTGCATTTGGTTTTCCTGTGACAGTCGAAAATCTGGAGGATCAGAAGACTTGTCATTTATCTCTAATGAGTCAATAGACCAGAAAACCTATAGTTATGATTCTCCCAATGATGCAAAAATTATATTACTGTGTGAATATTTTTTCTTCTTCCAAAACTGAGCATTTTTAAAGCTGTGTTTAGATTGCATTTTAGTGTGTTAGCAGCTCTTTTAGGATTCCAGTGATAACCAAAGAGATGACATGAGATTATAATAGCCCTTAACATAGCATTTTCTTTGAACTGTGATCTTCAAGTGGGACAGTGACTCTGATCCCTCATAAACTGGGAGCTTGTGTCCTTGATCAGGCTCTAACACCACCTCCCTGGTCAAAATAGAGAAAAAACACATTTTGTGCCCTTAGTCAGCAAGTCGCCCTGAAGAGTTATTGTCCTTTGTTGAGGCTTCACGTCTTTACAGAAATATCCTCCTTTAAAATTTTTAAAAAAGAGCATTTTCATCTAAGATATTTGATTTGCACTTTTCCAGACTGAATATTTTTATTTCCTAAATCTCCTGCTCTCCTGCACAATGCCCAATTGTGACTCTGTTTGAGTAAATGTCACCTACTACATTGCTGGGAAGGATTGAAGGCAGAGGAGAAGAGGGTGATGGAGGATGAGATGGTTGGATGACATCACCAATTCAATGGACATGGACTTGGGCAAACTCTGGAAGATGGTGAGGAACAGGGAAGCCTGGCATGCTGCAGCCCATGGGGTTGCAGAGAGTTGGACACCACTTGGTGACTGAACACCACCACCTGCTACACATACCGTGAGCATTCTGCCTTCTTTTCTAGCACCTCCTAGAAGGTGTAGTATACTCAATTCTTTTGAAACATATGATTCCACTTCTTGTTAATCTTGATTTCCAACTATATCCTTTTCATGTAAATAAATGATTATTATGTGATCATTGAAAATGTATTAAAAGCACTAAATTCTTAAAGAAAAAGAAAGATTGGGAGACAGGGGAACTATCTAGGTAATTTAAACAGCTGTGACAGGCAAGATTTTGTTCTTGCTGTTTAATTTTTCTTTCTTCTTTTTCTAAGTCTTTAAATGAGAAACCCTCTCTGCATTGTTTCATGCTGAACTCTTTTGTTTCATTTGGAGCTTGACAGGGTTTCTGTAGCTAGTAGCCATATGCTTACAGTAACATGAGTTAGTTGCTCAGTTGTGTCCGACTCTTTGTGACCCTATGGACTGTAGCCCGCTAGGCTCCTCAGTCCACGGGATTCTTGAGGCAAGAATACTGGAGTGGGTTGCCATTTCCTTCTCCAGGGGATCTTCCCAACCCAGAAATCAAACCTGGCCTCCTGCATTGCAGGCAGATTCACATACAATAACATAGCTCAGTAGGAAAATAATGTGATGGACATTGCATCTTAATCACTTACCTATCTGAACCAGAGACCTTAGGAAGCACATAAATTACCAAACAGGAAAATTTCCTAACTGGTGATCATTTCCTACTTTTTCTCCTCTATGGTGAATATTTGGCCCTTCTGACATGATTTCCATTTCCGGTGGGCTACAAGGAAAAACCGTGTGCCCTGCTCAACAATTAAGCCTTCAGAGTGCATTCTAAACTAACAGGTGTAAATCCCAAACCAATGCCTGAATTATCTGGGTTCTTATTTTCATTTATATCACTCACCTGCCAAAACAATAAAGTACAGTAAAACTGTATTTTTCAGAACCCTTAGGGGAGTCCCTTTAGGACACTGAGGCAGGTGCTTGCACCTCAGTTTCTTTAGCTCTAAATGAGGCATCCTTTGTGTGAAGCAAGTTAAAGTGACAACTACTCCAATACAAACTAAGGTGTTCTTTCTACCACTGAGGTTTTAAGGTAATCAAGGCCTATTGTTCTAAACACCAAATATTCTTAAAAAAAAAAAATTAGAATAATGGTCTTTCTCTACCCCAGTATGAAACAGATTGAGCACAAGTATACATTTTCCTGTTGACAAAAGAATTTTGTCACACACGAGGCATAACATAAGAGCATCCTACAATTTTGTGATGATCAGAGCTCCTTTGCTGAATACAAAGGTCCTTAGAACTTGAGTTTAAATACTTTAACCTGCTATCTTTACTTTTATGAATTTTCAGGTTGTCTGTTCTCATGCCTGTATCCGTAGATGCTCTTCATTCACCTTCCCTGTTGCTTCTGTTTTGTAAACTTGATGTTGAGATAACCAAGCAAGTTAACACTGTAAGGAAAGAGTATATGAATATTGAAGGAGAATTGAAGAATATTTCCTGTGTAAAGTACTACTTACACTTTAGCCCTTAAACTTTTGACATGTTGCATCCTTTTATGTCCTCCTTACTCTTCTCAGCTAAATTCTTAGAGTGCACATTATTGATTCCAGGTAGACGAGGTGATGCCTGTTATGTATTTAACGACAATACAAAATGTAGTAATTACAAAGATGGTCTCTGAAGTCACAGAACCCTGCTCGAATCCCACTGCATCACTTAACTAGCATTGTTATCGTGTTCAAACTGCTTAATCTCTCTCAACTTCAATTTCCTCATCTGTAGAAGGGAACAGTGACCCTACAAGAGACTGACCCAGACTTGCCTGTGAGTGTCCAGGCGTCTCTGGCAGAGACATGGGCCTGCGGTGGCCTGCTGCAGGGCTGGGGGCACTGAGTGTAGCAGTGCTTACATGGGACCTTTTGAAGGAGGTTGCCATTATCTTCATTACCTCCACCATGGTTTGGCCTTAGGTCGTAGCTCAGTTTGTAAAGACTTCCTGCAACACAGGAGACCTGGGTTCAATCCCTTGGTCGGAAAGATCCCCTGGAGAAGAAAATGGCAACTCACTCCAGTATTCTTGCCTGGAGAATCCCATAGACAGAGGAGCCTGGTGGGGCTACAGTCCATAGGGTCCCAAGAATGGGACAGACTTAGAGACTAAACCACCACCAAATAACACAGCCCCACCCATCAACAAAAAATTGGATTAGAGATTTACTGAGCATGGCCCCGCCCATCAGAACAAGATCACCTTTCCCCCTCAGTCAGTCTCTCCCATCAGGAAGCTTCCATAAGCCTCTTATCCTTCTCCATCAGAGGGCAGACAGACTTAAAACCACAATCACAGAAAACGAACCAATCTGATCACATGGACCACACCCTTGTCTAACTCAATGAAATGATGAGTCATGCCATAGGGCCACCCAAGATGGACAGGTCATGGTGGAGAGTTCTGACAAATGTGGTTCACTGGAGAAGGGAATGGCAAACCACTTGCCTTGAGAACCCCATAATCAGTATGAAAAGGCTTTTTAGACAGGACACTGAAAGATGAACTCCCCAGGTTGATGCCCAATATGCTACTGGAGATCAGTGGAGAAATAACTCCAGAAAGAATGGAGAGAGAGAGCCCAAGTAAAAACAACTCCCAGGTTGAAACTCCAGTACTTTGGCCATCTAATGCAAAGAGCTGACTCACTTGAAAAGACCCTGATGCTGGTAAAGACTGAAGGTGGGAGGAGAAGGGGACGACAGAGGATGAGATGGTTGGATGGCATCACCGACTCAATGGACATAGATGTGGATATATGTGATTGTTTGTACTGGGGTCAAAAAGCCTTTATATCTGTGTTATTATTTTTCTCCTGAGTTTTGTCTTACATTTGCATTGTACTTTTTAATTTACTAAGGACTTTTGTATTCATTATCTTATTTGATCTCATTAATTCTCACACCCAAACTATAAAGTTAGTGGGGTAGACATTGTTTCCATTTCACTTATTCCTAAAGCTAGATTGTGTCCAAAGCTGATACATTACTAGAGGCAAAAGTTACTTCATAATGAAAAAATGTTCAATTTTCCAGAAATATAATTCAAAAATCATATACACTGAGAACCCTACCTCAAATATATAAAGCAAAAAAGTGACAACTCACAAGAAGTATTAAAGAAAACTCTATCACAGTAGGAGATTTTATCACACTGTTCTTGGTAATTAATAAACTTAGGAGATAAATTCGTGAGGATATAGAAGACTTTAAATATAATTTTTACAATCATATATATAATATGCATAGAAATTCATGAGTGTTAGTATTTGCTAGTCCATAATGTATCTTCCGGAGAAGGCAATGGCACCCTACTCCAGCACTCTTGCCTGGAAAATCCCATGGATAGAGAAGTCTGGTGGGCTGCAGTCCATGGGGTCGCTGAGGGTCAGACACAACTGAGCAACTTCACTTTCACTTTTCACTTTCATGCATTGGAGAAGGAAATGGCAACCCACTCTGGTGTTCTTGCCTGGAGAGTCCCAGGGACGGGGGAGCCTGGTGGGCTGCCGTCTATAGGGTCACACAGAGTCGGACATGACTGAAGCGACTTAGCAGCAGCAATGTATCTTCAACAAGTTTCGCAAGACCACGTGAATGTGGTAATATAAACCATATTCTCTGACCATAATGAAATTAAGAGTTAAATGATAAGCAATAATGAGTATGCTTGGAAATTACAAAAACATTTCTGCGTAACTTGTGGATGAAAGATGAAATCATAGTAGAAATTATAAGCATAATGGACCTGAACAACTGTGAAAATTCTGTGTACTATAATTTATGGTATATAAAGAAACTGACATTTAGAGGGAATTTTATACCTTTATGTCTTTATTTGATATAGGAAAAAAGAAAGTTAGTGAATTGAGAAGCACTCAACTGAAGAAATTTTTAAAAAGCAGAATAAATCCAAAAGCAGAATAAACAAAGATATAAAGAACAGAAATTACTGAAATAGAGAAAAAAATATAAGAAAAATTTAAAAGCCAAAATATAGTTGTTTGAGAAAAATTTAGCAACTATATGACAAAAGTAAGCAGAGGAAAAAAGGAAAAGCTATATAATGTTATGGATGAAAAGAACATAAAACTACAGTTCAGTTCAGTTGGTCAGTCGTGTCTGACTCTTTGCAACCCCATGAACCACACACACCAGGCCTCCCTGTCCATCACCAACTCCAGGAGTCCACTCAAACTCATGTCCATTGAGTCAGTGATGCCATCCAGCCCTCTCATCCTCTGTCATCCCCTTCTCCTCCTGCCCTCAATCTTTCCCAGCATCAGGTCTTTTCAAATGAGTCAGCTCTTCACATCAGGTGGCCAAAGTATTGGAGTTTCAGCTTCAGCATCAGTCCTTCCAATGAACACCCAGGATTGATCTGCTTTAGGATGGACTGGTTGGATCTCCTTGCAGTCCAAGGGACTCTCAAGAGTCTTCTCCAACACCACAGTTCAAAAACATCAATTCTTCGACATTCAGCTTCCTTTATAGTCCATCTCTCACATCCATAACATGACTACTGAAAAAACCATAGCCTTGACTAGAAAGACCTTTGTGCACAATGTAATGTCTCTGCTTTTGAATATGCTGTCTAGGTTGGTCATAACTTTCCATCCAAGGAGTAAGCATCTTTTAATTTCATGGCTGCAATCACCATAAAACTATGGACATGGTAGCAATTTAAAAAAATAAAGTATAAATAACTTTGATAATAAAATTTTAAACTTAAGCCAAATGGACAATTGCCTAGGAAAAAAAATCAACTTACCAAACTTTCAGAGGAAGAAATAGTTTTAAACCCACTAAAGAAAAACAGTTAAGGGGCTTTCCTGGGAGTCCAGTGTTTAAGAATCCACATTTCCGTCACTGAGAGTGTGGATTCCATCCTTGGTTGCAGCACTAAGATCTCGCATGTCACATTTGGACAGTTTGGTGATTTCTTATAAAACTAAACATACTCTTATCATATGATCCAGCAATCAACTTTTTTGTATTTACTTAAAGGTGTTGAAAACTTTTCTCCACACAAAAACCTGCACATGGGTGTTTATAACAGGTTTATTCATAATTGCCAAATTAACTGGAAGCAATCAAGATGTCCTTCTATAGGTGAATGAATAAACTGTGATAATCCAGATAATGGAATATTATTTAGCACTGAAAATAAATGAGCTATCAAAACTATGAAAAGGAGGATCCTTAAAAAAAAATTCCTAAGTAAAAGAAGCCAATTGGAAAAAGCTACCAATAGATTCCAACTGTACAACATCCTGGAAATGGCAAAACTATAAAGAATCAGTGGTTCCAAGGGTTGAGAGGGAGGCATGAACAGATGGAGCACAGAGGATTTTTAAAGCAGTGAAAATACTCTATGTGATACTATAATGGGAGATACATGTCATACATTTTTCCAAACTCAAAGGATGTACACCACCAAGGAGTAAATCTGAAGCTGTGGACTTTGGGTGATTATGATGTGTCAATGAAAGTTCATCAGTTGTAACAAATATACCATTCTGCGGGGGGGATGTCAGAAACAGGGGAGGCTATGCATGTGTGGGGACAAGAGGCATGTGGGATATCCTTGTACCTTCCTCCAATTTTGCTGGGAAACTAAAACTTCTATAAAACAATAAAAAAGTCATTTTAAAGGTACACACTGTCTAACTCATTTCATGGGGTTGTTGTTGTTCTGACACGAAGTCATGTCTGACCCTTTGTGACCCCATCAACTGTAGCCCACCAGGGTCCTCTGTCCAGGATTTCCAGTCAAGAGTGGAACGGGTTACCATGCCCTGTTCCAGGGCATCTTCCTGACCTGGAGATCAAACTTGTGTCTCCTATGTTTCCTATATCAATAGGAGGATTCTTAACCACTTGAGCCACCTGGGAAGCCCTGTTATGGGGTTAATATAATCCTTACTTCTAAATTAGACAAGTAAAGTACAAGAAAGAATGCTTATAAATCAAACTCACTTATGAATACAGATGCAAAATGTCTGAACAAAATATTAACTAATGAATTCAGAAACTAAAGACAGCTTAAAATGACCAAATGGAAATTATATGATAAATGATAATTTGGTTAAATATTTAAACCAATAAACATAACAGTAACAAATTAAAATAATTAAATGCAGATTAAAAGAAATTCTATAAAATTAAACAAGATAAATATTTAAAACAAATACAAAAATAAAATTTTTAAAGCATTCAGAAATTTAAAAAATATACTTTAAAAAGATAGGTAACAGAAGTGATAAAAAGTCAGAAGAAAATAGAATAATACATTTTAAGTGTTAAAAGAAAATAAATATATTTCTAGATCCAGCAAAAATATTGGTGAAGAAATGAAGGCAAAATTCAAAACTTTGGATAGCAAAAACAGAAAATTGGACACCAGAAGACATGTACCAGTGGAAATGCTAATGACTTTTCAGACAGAAGTTAAATGATACCAGGTCAAATCATGAAAATATAAGAAATGAACAATTAAAAGAACAAATAGGTAAGTACATTTAAATGAAAAAAGTCAAAAGTTACCCATGAACAATCTAAGTGGCCATCAACAGATGAATGGATAAAGAAGATGTGGTTTGCTTATATAATGGAATATTATTAAGTCATAAAAAGAATGAAATAATGAATCATGTCATATGCAGCAACATGGATAGACCTAGAGATGATCACACTGAGTGAAGTAAGTCAGAGAAAAACAAATACCATAAGATATCACTTATATGAGGAATCTAAAATATGACACAAATAGACTTATTTACAAAAAAAGAGAATTAACTAGGAGGACTTGATCTTTCAGATACCAGAAATTATTTACAAACCAATAGGCATTAAGAAGTGTAGTATCATTGTAGGAATATATTAATAACAATGGACAAATAAACTACAAAGTACTGATATAAAAAAACTTGAAAGATGATTGAGTGGGACAGAGTGGCACATCGGTAGGAGAAGTATGGAGAATCAATACGTACACCCAAAAAATCAGTTTTCCGTACAGAAAATAATAAAACCAATACCCACTTGACACATTTACAAAAAAAAAAAAATCAATCTAAGGTAGACTGTAAACTTAAATGTGGGAGGCAAAGCTATAATGCCTTTACAAACATTTATAGGATCATATTTTAATAACCTTGGGTTAAAGGAAAATCTCTTAAAACCTCAAAAAGAAAAATATCAATAAATTATAATTAAAATTAAGAACTTCTCTGTTCCTCAAAGCACATCATAAAGAAAGTAGAAAAGCAAGGTGTAACTTTGAAAAGAAGCTTGAAATTGACAAAGGATGTAAACCTAGAATATATAAGTACTTCCTAAAGGGAACAAGAAGGAAAGAAAGTGCAATAGAAAGGCAGGAAAGGGAACACAGATGTGACCTCAAAACCACCGCGTTGAAACATGTATATTATCATAGGTGAAATAGATCGCCAGTCCAGGTTCGATGCATGAGACAGGGTGCTCAGGGCTGATGCACTGGGATGACCCAGAGGGATGGGATGGGGAGGGAGGTGGGACAGGGCATTCAGGATGGTGAACACATGTACATGGCTGATTCATGTCAATGTATGGCAAAACCCACCACAATATTGTAAAGTAATTAGCCTCTAATTAAAATAAATTTTAAAAAAAACCACATGAAGAGACGATTAATCCCCTTAGTAACCAGGGAAATCAAACCACAAGGAGAGATCATTTCACACTCAACCACTGGTAACAATCTTAAAGTCATTATAGTCTAAGTGTTGGCAAGAAATTTACAACCTAGCAATTCTAATCTGAGATATATATCCTGGAGAAACTCTTACATCAATAATATATCTCAAGGCACATACAATAGTGTTTATAATGGCAAAAAACAAAACAAAACTGGAACCCATATAAATATCCATCAACAGTAATATGAGTAAGAAATTACCATGTAGGTTTATTACAGAATACTGTTAAGTGAAGTACAGCTACCCACATGAAAGTGGATTAATCAGAAAAACAGTATTTAAACAGAAAAGAAAAAATTAAGTATGAAATAATTCCACTATATAAAGTTATAAGCAGGTAAAGCTAAACAATATCCTATTTGGTGATGTAGGCTTAGGGTAAACTTATGAAGAAAAGCAAGAGCATTGTTGACAAAAAAATTCTAAAGAGTTGTTGTCTCTGACACCTGGAGAGGAGACCTTTAGCGATGGGCATCCGGGGCTTCTGAGGTCTGGTTGTGTCCTATCTTTAAGTCTCATTGGTAGGGACATAGGTATTTCTATTGTTATTATTTCTCTGTAAACTACCCATATATTGTATCACACAAAAAGTGGGGGAAAAAAATGTGTGTTTCCCAGTTGCCAAAACTGTGAAAAAAATTTTTTTTCAAAAAAGATATAGTGAAAAGAATACAAAAGAAATTGTCCCTCAATTCTATTGAGCATTTCATGGATTCCAAAGCAGAATTATTCACATTCCTTGCATTTGTCTGGGTTAGGTTTTCTGAACTCTGGATCACAGGAGCCATGGAGCATGTATGCTGGATTAACATGTTTCTGAACTGGGAATTTTCCTCCACAGTTGGAAGAATGAAGAGAAGCACAGAGTGCTGTTTACCACATACTCTGAACAGTTTTGCCAAATGGATAAGAAAGAATGAGATAACAGATTATGAAGAAAGAAAGGCTGTGTAGGAGGCAACATATAGAAAAATAAGAAATTGGCATTTGGAGTCTCATAAGAAATTACCTGGTTGGGGATAGTAAAAATGATGTTTATAAGTATGATGAAAAGAGTCATGCAAATTCTGGTAATACTATTTGCTTCATTCTTCTAACACATCTGACCTTTACCAATTCATTGTTAAGCTTTCCCCTTAACTTTCAGTTTTAGATTCTGCCTTTCCTGATACAACTTTCTGTGTTTGCTAAATTACTCAATAGATTCACACAACATTGCTTATGTTTGGTCTGAGCTGGAAATGATAATGAAGCTGTCTGTACTTCCTGCAATCATGAGATAGTTGATAGGGATAATTTTTAAGCAATTAAAATAGAGAGGGAATAAAGATCACAAATGCAAGAAAGCAGAAGCTTCAAGATCCCCTAACAGCTTTTTTAACCCTCTGTAATATTAAAATTTTTACTCTTGGAACCAACTTTTGTTCCTTTCTCATTCCAAACTCATAGCTTTCTTTCCGTTTCTCTCTTGGACTCCAAGTGACTTTTTATTCCCTCACAATTGTTACCATCTTGTTATTCAAAAACTGTCATAAAACTCAGTAGAGTTTTCGGACAATAAAGGCAAATAGCCAAGTCTGGACTTCCATGATCACCAGATCCGTAAAGCAGTCCCTCTTTGTCTGCTCAAGGACAGAAGAGGGAAAAGAGCCTTTAAAATCCTAGCTCTGCAACTGGACCATCTTAGAGATAGAGCATACCCTAAAGATCTTCTAGGTCCATGCCCAAAGTAGGATTTTCTCTCCCAAGTCTTGGAAAGGGTCTTTGGCTTCAGCTTTTGACTTGAGACTTTTGGTCATAGGGAGCTTGGTACTCCAAAAGACAGTTTGTTATACCGTCTGAGTTGTAAGAAAATTCTTCCTTATATGAGCTGTTAACTCATCCACTGGGCTGGGTCTGACATCTAGAAAGACCCATTCTTAATTTAATCCTTAAATTATCAGAAAATAGTATCTCCTTTTTCAAACCATGTGTCCTGAGAATCTTCCTTTATAAGAGCCAAATACTCCTGCTTTCGTTGACCATTCTGCTATCGATTACATTTCAGACCTTGCCGACATAGTTCAGACTGTGCCTCTTTGGAGGTCTGACTCCTGGGTGGCAGCATCCTTTTTGATGTGAGAGGCCCAAACTGAACATGCTCGTGCTAAGTCCACTTTAGTTGTGTCCGACTCTTTGTGACCCTATCAACTGTAGCCCACCAGGCTCCTTTGTTCATGGGATTCTCCAGGCACGAATACTAGAGTCAGTTACTATGTGCTCCTCCAAGGGATCGTCCCAACCCAGGGATCGAACCTGTGTCTCTTATGTCTCCTGAATTGGCAGGCAGATTCTTTACCACTAGCACCACCTGAGCATCTAAGCATACTCCAGATGTGGCCCAGATCCTGGGAGAACTAAGTGATTTATTTCCCCTTTTGCACTCAGCTTCCTCAATCTTATTAGTTCTGATAGCAACTACATAAGATGGGAAACATAAATAATCAGGGATTAGAGACTAGCCCTAAAGAAGTGTTCAGTGTAACACTGCCACAGGTTACAGGGCATCCATCCAAGATGTGAGGAGACAGATCTCTGGGTCTGAGGACTGGTCATGCATGTAAGAAGTTAGGCTCTTAGTCTCTTACCCTGAAGGAACTCTCATCTCTGCTTCTCTCCACTCTGCCCTCCCTCTTAACAACGTGGCCTCTTCCAGCCTTTTCTGTTTCCTTGTAACTTTGGCTTGCCTGTGCTCACTCCAGTGTGCCCTGAAGCCAGCCTAACTCAATTTCTACACAACCTTTCATTTGAGATGCCCCTCTTCCCAGCATCCAGCTCAGTGTCTCTCAGAATTTCATATCCACCAAATCACATAGAGATATTTTAAAAAATGTGAAGAATGGTTCATTCAGTCTAAGGGAAGGAGTGTATGTTTTAAAGTTCCCAGGTGACACTGCTGCTGCTGCTGCTGCTGCTAAGTCGCTTCAGTCATGTCCGACTCTGTGCGACCCTCTAGATGGCAGCCCACCAGGATCCCCCGTCCCTGGGATTCTCCAGGCAAGAACACTGGAGTGGGTTGCCCTTTCCTTCTCCAATGCATGAAAGTGAAACGTCAAAGTGAAGTCGCTCAGTCGTGTCTGACTCTTAGCAACCCCATGGACTGCAGCCGACCAGGCTCCTCCATTCATGGGATTTTTCAGGCAAGAGTACTGGAGTGGGGTGCCATTGCCTTCTCCGGACACTGATGCTGCTGACCCACAAATCACATTTGGAGAAGCAAAGCAATCAGGATGCAGCTGACCCAGTTTCCCAGTTCCCAGTTCCTGGGAGAAGGAATCTGATTATCCTCGTTTGATTCTTGGTTTGTTCACCCTGGGTCACCCTGCTCCAATTAGCCACTGGCAGGAGAATAGATGGTCATAATACAAACACAGCCACCTTGGTTGGCCCTTTCACCAGGAGCTGTGGGTAGACTGAGTAGTTCCAAATGCCACAGTGCATCTATGGCAACAGTCAACTCGATCCCCAGGTCATTTTTATACAAATGGTTCACTGAGCCAAATTTTACATCTTGCCCTTGTATAATTTTTCTAACGGGAAAGACTGTCATTTTCAACATGATTGGCATGGTTCTGATTTCCTTTAAACCCTGTCCACATCGTTAAGTTAAACCTATTTTCAATGTGTGGGGCTTACAACTGTCGAGTTAAAATACTCCAAAAAAGAAAAAAATTATCGGTTATCTTCTTAAAATAGATGTTCATACTTTAGATTCTATTCTTCTGTCATTTCAGTGAGATTTTGGAAGGAAACAAAACTTGCTCTCACATCAGATATCCTAAAGGAAACCCTTTATATTGCATTCTTGATCTTTGTACCAGGCCCTGAACTTGGTGCAAATTTGAAATTACAATGGTCAAATGTCCCTTTTCAAAAGCCTCTCATGGTGGGCCTGCATGGCCCTTCCAGGAGTCTGAGTGTGATTTGTAAACTGTACAAACAATATCCAGATGGAAACAATGTAGTTCAGAATGAAAACCTACACCCAGTACCCCCACCCACATACCATGCAGAAAGCTGACTTCCCTGCTACATTACAGATACTGGAAACCACGTCAGCATTTTACTTTTGCTCCCTAGTCTAGATGCTTCCTCCTTGGCATTGATACTACAGTGCTTCGGTATTCTGATTGGCTCCAGAGTTTCTTTAGCCTCTAGTACATAGGTAGTTTCTAGAGACTGAAGTACTTGAGTGAGTGTGCAATGGAGAAGTGATGACAAGACAGAAAAATGAGAAAGTTCTCTGGCACGAGACTGGGGAGGGTAACCACGGGATTCTACTTTGGGGAGCCTAGGATGAAACCTTGTAACCGTTCATCTTAAGCCTGGCTTGTCAGAGTTGGTTACTATCATTCATTCAGTTAAAAAAAAAAAAAAAAAAAAACTAGTCCTAGAAAAGCCATAGGATCCATTTGGGGTTTGCAAGAGGTTATCCATAATTCAGCAAATTGGCACATTAATTTAATCAGAAAGTTGGCTTCCTTTCCATCTCTTCAATTTTGTCAATTAAGAGGCATAGCCACAATGGATAGATTCATTTGAGATGCAAAGAAAATCAAAGTACTCTGGGAGATTTGTTAGGCCAAAAAGACACTCACCTGGGACCATAGTAGAGATCAATTTTCAAGCCCCTGAAAAATAAACGGAAGCATCTTTGTGTGAATCTGTCAGCATCAGTACCACTAATGCGTGATTCCAGCCATGTTCATGGGGGTGTCTGTTTATCACATGATTTCAACAAGTTTTCCATTTTTACTAAATGGGAGATATCAAGACCGAATCCATAGTTTCTTCACTCTGATTTTCTGAGTGGGAATGTCTCTTTTGTCTTTTTCTTTTTTTCTTTTTAGCTATCTGTAATTTATCTTTGGCTGTAGCTGCAGAGGTCTGTCCTCTCCCCATAGGAGGCAATTTTGAAGGCTTATAGTCTTAATATGCGCTATAATTTTTATTTTTGTATCACTGTCATTTTTTTAAAAAAAATTCAAATAAACATCATTAGTTTGTCTGAGTTTATCTCACCTAGGTAGTTAATAAGTATAATTTTCATGTAGATATTATATGAAGAAACATTGATCTGATTCCTACCTTCTATTAGATTATACACAGATATAAAGCACCTAGCAATGAGGGTTTCTTCTTTCCTAATAGCAATTAATTTATTCCTTTTAGTGCTAGATAATGTAAAATGGAAGCTTGCATTTGAATTACAGTTCTAATAAACAGTCCTTATTATTGCCTAATTAGAATAATTTCTGCATTTTATAGGCTTTGAGTTTTTGGATTCCATGGCAAGGCACAAGCCTATGTGCTATTTTTTTCCTTCACAAATTTAATCTATGCTAATAGCTACTAAAACTCTTTCAGACTGATGAATATTTGTCTTTAGTGCTTTTCTTGATCAAGATAGTAATTGTTATGGCTTTGAAAAATAATCACTTTATTTATTCTGCCAAGCTCCAGATCTTCCATTCCAATTTGGTTTATATTAGCTTGCTCTGCTGTTCTGGCTTTCTCAGTTTCTTTTAATGAAGGACTACTGTTTCAGCCTTGTGAATGGCAGTCATTAATTTGTCACACAAAAATATTTTGGTCTAAATCAATATTGATTTGGGTTGTTATTGCATTCAAGTATTTGATAGCTGCATACTGTAACTTTAATAGTATCTCAGGCAATGATTTAAGTGGTGACGCTTACAAAACTTACCGAGTTCCATAAGGGTCAGCTTTCATTTCTTTCTCGCATCCTGTTTCCATTTGTTCCCATGCTAAGTTAGAGACATATTTGTGCAGTGACCAAGACTTCCAAACGCCAAATCCCTCTGTTTTCCTAAAGAATGACTTTCCTGCAGGAAAATAGAGCTCATTTACAAAATTTTAGTCAGTTGTTCCTTTGTTTCAGAAAAGCTTGGAAAGAAGACAGATTGGAGGAAATGTGTAAGTTTTGACATGAAAAGTGGAGAGATGAATATGAACCTAAATCATAACTTTTCCATTCAGTTTATAGGCTTAAACAGAGCTGAAAAAAATGTTCTTTTGCAAATCTAGATGTCAAGAAAAAGCAAATTTCTGCTCCAGCAGTGTTTGCAGGCTCTGAACATGGACTACCAGAGGGAGGTGAAGTGCTTTCAAGTGGTAGCTAGGTGAACTGTTTTAATGGTTAGTTATTTACTTTTCATCCAACATTTAATTATGGAAATTTTTGAAATGCAGCCAGTTGTAAAGAATTTTACAGTGAACAGCAGTAAACCTGCCACTTCGATTCTCCACTAACATTTCACTGTGCTTGCTTCATCACATATCTAAACTAGCCACCCCTTGATGGAGCCATCAGCTCATCTTATTTTTAATGCATTGCAGACAATGGAGCATTTCTCCTAAAACCCTTCTGTGTGCAGGTTATTAATGAGTTCAATACTTGCTAATAGTTTCTTTTTCCTTTTTTGTTTTTTACATTAAAAATTGTCTTTATTTTATATGGGGTATAGTTGATTTACCATGTTGGGTTAGTTTCATATAGCAAAATGATTCAGTTATACTATTCACATACCTGTTCTTTTTCAGATTCTCTTCCCATACAGGTTTTTACAGAATATTGAAGCCTTCCCTGTGCTGTACAGTAGGTCCTTGTTGATTATCTATTTAGGTTTTTTTTTATTAGTAAAATTTACTGAGTAGACAAAATGATTACATATTGTAACTCAAACTCCTGTAAAAATACAGAATCACCGCAGAAAGCTACCTTTTGCCTGGTCCTCCTTCATCTCTGTCCACCCTCATCTCTAGGGAACCACTGTTCTGATTTTTTCACCATAGATAAGTTTACCTATTCTAGAACCTCAGTTAACTAGGATCATGATAGGTACTCTTTCGTGTAAGACTTCTTTCACTCAGCCTAATTTTTTCTTCATTCCTATTTTTCTGTGCTCACTGGTACTGTATTCCTTTATGTTGCTGAATAGTACTCTATTATGCTAATACACCTCTGTTTGCTTCCATTCTCTTGTCTGTTTCCAGCTTTTAACCGTTATGAATAAAGCCTCTATGATCATTCTTATGCCAGTCTTTTTGTGGAGATATATTTTTATTTCTCTCAGGTAGGATTCTAATTCTAGGTGTATCTTTTAGTTTTATAAGAAATTGATATTTTTTCTAAAATGGTTGTACCATTTTATATTTCCACCAATAATGCATGTGTGGTTTGGCTATCCTCCTGTCAGTCTTTTTAATTTTAGCTTTTCTGGGTGGTACCTCATGGTAAGTTGATTTCTCAGGTGCTTATTTTTAACATGTTTTAGGAAATACACTTTAGATTTAATATTATGTTTAATATATTTTATGTTTTGTGGTGCTGGAGAAGACTCTTGAAAATCCCTTGGACAGCAAGGATCTAAAACCAGTCAATGCCAAGGGAAATCAACTCCAAATACTCATTGGAAGGTCTGATGCTGAAATTGAAGCTCCAATACTTTGGTCACCTGATGTGAACTGTCAACTTATTGGAAAAGACATTGATACTGGGAAAGACTGAAGGCAAAAGGAGAAGAGGGAGGCAGAAGATGAGATGGTTGGATGGTATCGTTAATCCAATGGACATAAATTTGGCTGAGCTCCAGGGGCAGGGAGGCCTGGTGTGCTGAAGTCCACGGGATCACAAAGAATCAGACATGACTTATCAACTGAACAACAACAAGGGAAAAAGACAATTAGAACAACATAATTTCAAGTAAGTCATACTGGAGTCCAAATAGTGAGTCAATTTAAGATCAAGTTCAATAAAAACAGCAAGTAAATAATAGTTGAGATGGTGTATAGATACGGAAAACTTGTGAATGAGAGAAGCTTGAGAAATACTATTACAGAGGATCTTTTTTCACACTTCCTCTATTTCCAAGGCTTTTCTTGATTGAGTCAAAAAATCAACATGTAAAAATCTTTAAGAATTTTTGTCACCGTTACCCACTGCAGAGCCTTTGAGTTCTGTGATTAATTGAATTCTATGTAAACCTAGGGAGAAAAAGATTTCAGGCATCACTCTTGCTTTTGAAACCATGCTTTAAACAGTTTAATTGTATTAAATGGCAATAAAAGAAAAGTGTTTTACAAAGGCAAAATAGCAAGGTAGATATTAATATCCACTGAAGCCAGCCTGCTGGGTTTGCCCCTCAGTTCCACCACTCACTAGCGTGTAAACTTGGCAAATTATTTACTTCTCTGTATTTCAGTTTTCTCATCTATAAAATGTGGCTGATAATAGTAACAACGTCATTGGACACTGTGGGGAATAAATGAGTAAAAACATGTAAACAGGACATAGTAAGTGTTATAAGGCTGAGCTACTATTGTTGTTGTAGGAGAATCAGTCAGCCTAGAGAAGGGAAAGATTCCTGTAGGCCAAGAGTATTCCAATGAGGGATGAGGCAGGGAAGTTAATATCTCTAGAAAGCAGAAAGCTCTGTACCTTCAGGAAAGGGTGGTATCTTATTGGTAGTCTCGGCTCCTTTCTCCTTTGTGTTCTTTCTTTAGGTCATATCTCATCCCTCAGTTTACATTGACTGGTTCCAGAAATGGACACTTGATCTCAATCAGGATAATAACATTCTCTCCTGGGATTTCTGCTCTTTTGAGTTTGTTGTTTGGTTGGTTGCTAAGTTGTGTCCTATTCTTTGTGATCCACCAGGCTGCTCTGTCCATGGGATTTCCCAGGCAAGAAGACTATTGTGTGTTGCCATTTCCTTCTTCAGGGGATCTTCCTGGCATCCCCCACCCCCTACCCCAGGATTGAACCCTCCCCTGCTGCTTGGCAGGCAGATTCTTTACCTCTGAACCACCAGCAAATTCCCTGAGATAGAGTTCTTCCCTTTGTTTTTGCAGAGATGCTGAACTGATAAGGCATAATGATGGTGCAGCTGGGAGTCACCCCCAGGGGAAAGCCTGCCAGAGACTGGATCCCACAAAAGAAATGCAGCAATGGGGAGAAACATCTTCCCCATTAGGGCCCTGACTTTGGCCTTTGCTGGGAACCCAACTTTCTCTCAACTTCTGCTGTTCTTACAAGTAAGTCTTCTAACTTTGGGAGAGGAGGGTCCCTGTAAAAAACTGCCAGAGGTTTTTTTCTTTTTTGCTCTCAAACTTTGCTTTAAATTGTTGGTTAATAGATCTGCCAGTCATTTTCTTTTTAAATTCCTCTGGCCTTACTGTTTCCCACATACCCTAAATGCCTAGCTCATTGAACCAGTTAACGCACAGCTCTCCACCTGAATCTCATTGCAGTTCTCCACAGGTTAAAGTCTCAGCAATCAACCTGCCTGAGAACTAGCAGCCATCCCTCAGCCCCAGAAGTGAAGTGAGACTCCTTTCCAACCGCTAGGTAGGGAGGCAGAGCGTCCATCCTCGGCATTGCTTCCTAGGGCCAAACGCAACACCGGGTTAGATTCCCCAGAAGGAGCCTGCTTGGGGTTTCGTGTTCTGGTTGTTTATTGGAAGAAAGCTTTCTAGAGAAGAGGAGAGGAGGCAGGGATAGGGCAGAGCTAGAGACCGGCTTTCTGGTGTGGAAAATCCAGGGCAGGAATTGCCCTGAAGGACTCACCTCTCCCGAGGTGAGAGGCCTGGTCTTTTGTTTCACCTTTAGTCAGTACGTGATGGTTGTCTGCCTTTTCGGTTCCCAGCCCCATCAGTATACACCCGGAGAGCACTGGGCAGCTCTCCATTGAGTTGTTATCAGCTGTTGAATTGAATTTCTAGGCCCAGGAAGGAGCCTGCTCGGGGTACTTTATCAGCAAACAGATACTTAGATAACTTGTGTGTCCCTGTAAAGTCCCCTCTTGACCAGAAATGCAGTACATCCAGCCAACCAGTCCCCAAACGCCCAGATGACTCTGGACTCTACTTATTTCCTTGTTCTTTCATCCAGGGTTAACTGTGTGGCTTGGCCGATCATATGTTTTCTATTTTTCTCTTCCTTTACCAAAATTTTTCCTATTTTTTATTCTCTGAAAGCATCCTGGCTTCTGATCCATTTTGCAATTCCTCAGGTGGAGACTGTGTCCTGACTTTGTTTATATCACTGAAACTGTCTTCCTTAGTTATAACACAGTGACTGGGGGCATGGGTGGGCCAGGTTGAAAAGGGAGAGGGGTACCCATCACTAGAAAACTGTTATCCATTGACATGATGGAGAATATTATGGAAAAGTAGTTTGTAGTTTTACAACCAGAAAGTTTCCCAGTTTTACAACTAGAAAGTTTCCCTTTAACTGTTGTGAAATGGACGCCGGTTTTTTCCTCCTACTGAACGCTATATTTTCCTTAATGTTAAACTGTGTCCAAGTGGAACAGTCTTTTAATTTGAATGGGAAAAACAACTGAATTTATTAAACAGAGTGTTAATAAAAAGGTGCATTGTAATAATTTTTTCTTCCCATTCCCCCTAGGCCTCCTGATGAATTCCCCCACACTCCTCTCCTAAGCATGCCTGTCTGTTGGCTTCTGAGGTAAGAACATTTTTTCTTTTTTTTTTTCTGGTCAGCTACAATCCAGGCAAAGGTTTTCCATTTGGTGAATTAATCCCCTGTCTCCTGCTTACAGCTAGCTTAGAAGGATACAGTATTACATTATATATTTACCAAAATACATGCTTCAATATGTGAAACAGAATTAACATTTTGGGTAGAAAAATCCATTTTGTCTCAATAATTTCATGGAAACACCTGAGAAATTGCTTTTCTGAAAGCTGCTAGGAGACTTCCAGAGTGATCTATTAAACCAGAAATGTGAATCTATTTATAGTTGACAAGCAAATACATCTCAGGCATGTTCTCATAGTTTCAAGCTACTCTGACTAGTCCTCACAGCAGAAAAGGGGAAGAAAAGGACTTTTTGAAGGTAACTCTAATTTTCTTTCCACATTTGGCATACGTGAGGGAATTTAGGAGAAACTTTGCATTGAGTGAAACTCATTTATAAATTTTTCCTATGAAAATATTGTAACAGTTGCAGCAATCATGCGGACAGGAAGTGCTCAATCTTTGTTGAGGAAGTGCTCAATCTTTGTTCAAGTCATTGGTTGTGAGAATTAGAAGTGAGAGCTGCTAGGGTCTGTGGTGTAGGACGAGTAGCCTGAAGAATCCTGTTAAAAAGAGAGACTTACACATTTCAGTGTAAGTTTAAGGCCACAAGTAGATAATGACCTTTTGGGGGGGAAAAAAAATCCACCAAAGAAGTAGATTGCTTTGCCTGCCAGGAGACAGAATGTTTGAACAGCTCACAGGAGAGCAATACTGGCTCAGCAGTGGTTTGATTGATCTGCAACTGGATAGGCACTAACTCGAAGAAAGTGTTCTAGAAATTATGGAAGTGTTCTGGAAGTTATGGTTTCTCTATTGGACTGCCTTGAAAATTTAACTGTCCCCACAGGTGCTATATAATCTGTAAAAATAAACACAGTTCTCTTTTTTTGGTCAGGAATGGCAGCTTGGTTTGATGCATACTAGCCAGTATTTATTGAGGGCACAGTCTGTACCAAACGCTATCTGAGAACTTAAATATATTTGCTTATGAGGGATGTACTTTTTAATATTATATTTATTTTTATTTATTTGGCTGCTACAGGTCTTAGTTGTGGTATGTGGGTTCTAGTTCCCTGACCAGGGATCGAACCTGAGCCCCCTGCCTTGGGAGCTCAGAGTCTTAGCCACTGGACCCCCATGGAGGCCCGAGGGAGGTACTTTTACCACCCACGTTTGATGGATAAGGAAATTGAGACAAAGAGAGGTTAAGCAACATGCCCATGGTCACACAGTTAATTAATGATAGAGTAAGAGTTCAGTCCAGATAGTTTAACTCTAGAGCACATGTTCTTTTTCCATTTTGCTACACAGCCTCCAAAGGCATAACCTTAACCAGGAGGAGGCATTTGTAGGCTTATATCATTCAAATTATTTTGAAGAAAGGCAGTGTCCCAGCAAAAAGGTTGAGTGAAGCACTGGATTATTTTCTGGTGAATTCAGTCAACCCTATTTGGCAACCCATATATTTTGAAAAAGTCAGGTTGCGATGATGGATGGTGTCTAAGTTCTCAATTACTGTTTTTTTTTTTTTTTCCCACCCATTTTCCTAAATTCTCCATCTCATTGTATTGATTGGGTCTGTACCAACTAAAAAGAACTGAAGCACAGTGATGTAAATGAAGTCACCTGGATCTGACCTTGAGAGTGTTTCTCTTTGCTAATGTGAATTTATCGGATTTTTGAGGGTCAGAGACTTGTGCATAATCAGGGGTCATAGTTCAAAGAGGGACTTCTTGAGAGCCTAGGGTGCTCACTTTCTGGTACAGAGCTCTTTCCAAAATAGTATCCTGTAAACTGAAGAAGCTGAAAAGTAACAGTGCTGGTGATAAGGCATCTGCTGACAGAGGCAGACTCCGATGGTGAAACTGTCCTATTGGAAGTCTCCAGGGCCTTTCAGCCAGACAAAGCCCTCTGGGGAGGAATATGTTCAGCTATGGTTTACTCGCTGGTACAATGGATGCCTGACAATGAGGTCGCTGGGGCTGGTTCTGATGGTGATAAAGACAAGCTGGCAACCAAGATGAGAATAACCCAGATTTATAGCTTGAAAACCTTACCCCAACCCACAGTGTAAAACAAGAGACTATCAACTACCAAATGCTAAGGAACTCAAGGGATTTGATATCTCGAGAAATCAGACCAATTTCTTCTTCTTATATCTTGAAGAGATCATGATACTGTAATCCTACCTTTGACAGTTGTGGGATAATTCAAATGTAGTTAATTTAACGTCACAGGAAAAGTATTCTATCTCTAAAAATTAATTTAAGACATCACAACCCGAAAGACTAAGTGCTTCATGTTTCTAAGTACATAAATATTTATTGACTAAATGAATGTTTGCTCTAGCCAGTACTTTACATCCCTGGCTAATCTTTATTTTTATGTGAAATAAAAATTCAAAATTATGCTCAAAACACTTCTTTTAAGTTACTTAACTAACATTTAATCAAAGAACTGCCAGTTAAGTATTATTTGCACAATAGTTTTTGGACTGCTTCGTACAATTTCTTTAAAGTCTTGACTAGCTTTTTGTTAATAGTGAGAGAACACGACTCATGCCTTAAGGTTTACATGCATCTAATATTCTGTGCAATTAAGTTTCTGCTTTTCTATTCAGCTCACCTTGTTAGATGGGGATAAAACTATCTTGTACCAAATTAATGGGAATATTGCAGAACCAGTGATGAAATGCCCAAAGTGCTTTGATAATCTTACTTGTGTGTGCCTGGTGATTATTATATTAATTAAAACATCTTTTGTGAGCAGCACATAAATGGGTTTTTAGTCTTTGAAATAAGTTGATTTTCAAATTGATAATGTAGTTAAATTCAGCTTCATTTTGAAATGTATTTTAGAGTAGAAAAAAAAATTGGAGCTTTCCCCCACTAAGAGTAACTGTGACTCAGAGAGATGGTTGATTATGGGTCTGGATGAGGAAAAGCACAGGTGAGCTTGGGACTTTCTGTTTTGGCTGAAGGAGAGGAACCTCTCAGAGACTTCTGAGGCCATACATGTGTCTCTGAGGGACACAGCAGCAGTCCCAAAGGGTGCTCATGGCCTAAAGATGGGACAAGCTGAGTAGCCAAAAGAGAATAATGACTACAACTGGTTGAAAAATATAAAAACCCAAGAGTTAATAAAGATAATGAAAATAAGAGTGAAAGGGGAAAAAAAATCTCAAAACTCATTTGTCACCTTTGGAAGTCATGGCTGCACCAGACAGATACTCTGAAAATCATCTAAGGATAGAATTAAGAATTTATCCTACCTTTAGTTTCCAACATAAATTGTATTTTAGAGGCCTGAATTACCTGAGTTGATAGAGAATGATTATTTTTTATTTTCCATTATAGCTTATTCCAGGATGCTGAATATAGTTCCCTGTGCTATACAGTAGGACCTTGATGCTTATTTTATTTATAGTACTGTGTATCTGCTAATCTCAAACTCCTAATTTATTTGTCCTCCCACCCACTTTCCCCTTTGGAAACCATAAGTTTGTTTTCAATGTCTGTGAGCCTATTTCCATTTTATAAATACATTCATTTCTATCAGTTTTAAGATTCCACATGAGAGTGATATCATAATATTTGTCTTTTTCTGTCTGACATCCTTCACATAGCATGATAATCTCTAGGTTCATCCATATTGCTGCAAATGGCATTTTTCATTCTTTTTATGGCCAAGTAATATTTCATTTTATCTGTATATCTATATACCTCATCTTCTTTTTAAAAATATAAATTTATTTATTTTAATTGGAGGCTAATTGCTTTACAATATTGTATTGATTTTTCCATAGATTGACATCAGTCCCCCATGGGTGTACATGTGTTCCCCATCCTGAAACCCCCTCCAACCTCTCTCCCCATTTCATTCCTCTGGGGCATCCCAGTGCACCAGCCCCAAGCATCCTATATCATGCATTGAACCTGGACTGGTGATGTTTCACATGTGATAATATACATGTTTCAATGCCATTCTCCCAAGTCATCCCACCCTCACCCTCTCCCACAGAGTCCAAAAGACTATTCTATAATTCTGTGTCTCTTTTGCTGTCTCACTTACAGGGTTATCATTACCATCTTTCTAAATTCCGTTCAGTTCAGTTCAGTCGCTCAGTCGTGTCCGACTCTTTGCGACCCCATGAGTAGCAGCACGCCAGGCATCCCTGTTCAACACCATCTCCCAGAGTTCACTCAGACTCACGTCCGTCGAGTCCGTGATGCCATCCAGCCATCTCATCCTTGGTCGTCCCCTTCTCCTCCTGCCCCCAATCCCTCCCAGCATCTAAATTCCATATATATGCGTTATTATAGGAGGACATCAAGGCTGTATATTGTCACCCTGCTTATTTAACTTATATGGAGAGTACATCATGAGAAATGCTGGACTGGAAGAAGCACAAGCTGGAATTAAGATTGCCAGGAGAAATATCAATAACTTCAGATATGCAGGTGACACCACCCTTATGGCAGAAAGTGAAGAGGAACTAAAAGCCTCTTGATGAAAGTGAAAGAGGAGAGTGAAAATGTTGGCTTAAAGCTCAACATTCAGAAAACAAAGATCATGGCATCCGGTCCCATCACTTCATGGGAAATAGATGGGGAAACAGTGGAACAGTGTCAGACTTTATTTCTCTGGGCTCCAACATCACTGCAGATGGTGACTGGAGCCATGAAATTAAAAGATGCTTACTCCTTGGAAGGAAAGTTATGACCAACCTGGGCAGCATATTGAAAAGCAGAGATATTACTTTGCCAACAAATGTCCATCTAGTCAAGGCTATGATTTTTCCAGTGGTCATGTATGGATGTGAGAGTTGGACTGTGAAGAAGGCTGAGCGCCAAAGAATTGATGCTTTTGAACTGTCGTGTTGGAGAAGACTCTTGAGAATCCCTTGTACTGCAAGGAGATCCAACCACTCCATTCTAAAAGAGATTAGCCCTGGGTGTTCATTGGAAGGACTGCTGCTGAAGCTGAAGCTCCAACACTTTGGGCATTTGATACGAAGAGTTGACTCACTGGAAAAGACCCTGATGCTGGGAGGGATTGGAGGCGGGAGGAGAAGGGGACAACAAAGGATGAGATGGCTGGATGGCATCACCGACTTGATGGACATGAATTTGAGTAAACTCTAGGAGTTAGTGATGGACAGGGAGGCCTGGCATGCTGCAGTTCATGGGGTCACAGAGAGTTGGACATGACTGAGCAACTGAACTGAACTGATACTGTATTGGTGTTTTTCTTTCTGGCTTACTTCACTCTGTATAATAGGCTCCAGTTTCATCTACCTCATTAGAACTGATTCAAATGTATTCTTTTTAATGGCTCAGTAATACTCCATTGTGTATATGTACCACAGCTTTCTTATCCATTCATCTGCTGATGGACATCTAGGTTGCTTCCATGTCCTGGCTATTATAGACAGTGCTGCGATGAACATTGGGGTACATGTGTTTCTTTCAATTCTGGTTTCCTCGGTGTGTATGCAAAGCAGTGGGAGTGCTGGGTCATAAGGCAGTTCTATTTCCACTTTTTAAAAGAATCTCCACACTGTTCTCCATAGTGGCTGTACTAGTTTGCATTCCCACCAATAGTGTAAGAGGGTTCCCTTTTCTCCACACCCTCTCCAGCATTTATTGCTTGTAGACTTTTAGATAGCAGCCATTCTGACTGGCGTGAAATGGTACCTCATTGTGGTTTTGATTTGCATTTCTCTGATAATGAATGATGTTGAGCATCTTTTCATGTGTTTGTTAGCCATCTATATGTCTTCTTTGGAGAAATGTCTGTTTAGTTCTTTGGCCCAGTTTTTGATTGGGTTGTTTATTTTTCTGGAATTGAGCTTCAGGAGTTGCTTGTATATTTTTGAGATTAATTCTTTGTCAGTTGCTTCGTTTGCTATTATTTTCTCCCATTCTGAAGGCTGTCTTTTCACCTTGCTTCCTTTGTTTCCTTTGTTGTGCAGAAGCTTTTAATTAGGTCCCATTTGTTTTTCTTTTATTTCCAGTATTCTGGGAGGTGGGTCATAGAGGATCCTGCTGTGATTTATGTTGGAGAGTGTTTTCCTATGTTCTCCTCTTGGAGTTTTATAGTTTCTGGTCTTACGTTTAGATCTTTAATCCATTTTGAGTTTATTTTTGTGTATGGTGTTAGAAAGTGTTCTAGTTTCATTCTTTTAAAAGCAGTTGACCAGTTTTCCCAGGAATATTTGTTAAAAAGATTGTCTTTTCTCCATTGTATATTTTTGCCTCCTTTGTCAAAGATAAGGTGTCCATAGGTACGTGGATTTATCTCTGGGCTATTTTGTTCCATTGATCTGTATTTCTGTCTTTGTGCCAGTACCATACTGTCTTGATGACTGTGGCTTTGTAGTAGAGCCTGAAGTCAGGCAGGTTGATTCCTCCATTTCCATTCTTTCTTTGGATTGCTTTGGCTACTCAAGGCTTTTTTGTATTTCCATACAAATTATGCAATTATTTGTTCTAACTCTGTGAAAAATACCATTGGTAGGTTGACAGGGATTGCATTGAATCTATAGATTGCTTTGGGTAGTATACTCATTTTCACTATATTGATTCTTTCTATCCATGAACACAGTATATTTCTCCATCTATTTGTGTCCTCTTTGATTTCTTTTACCAGTGTTTTATAGTTTTCTATATATAGGTCTTTTGTTTCTTTAGGTAGCTATATTCCTAAGTATTTTATTCTTTTTGCTGCAATAGTGAATTGAATTGTTTCCTTAATTTCTCTTTCTGTTTTTTCATTGTTAGTGTATAGGAATGCAAGGGATTTCTCTGTGTTAGTTTTATATCCTGCAACTTTGCTATATTCATTGATTAGCTCTAGTAATTTCCTGGTGGAGTCTTTAGGGTTTTCTATGTAGAGGATCATGTTATCTGCAAACAGTGAGTTTTACTTCTTCTTTTCCAATCTGGAATCCTTTTATTTCTTTTTCTGCTCTGATTGCTGTGGCCAAAACTTCCAAAACTATGTTGAATACTAGCGGTGGGAGTGGGCACCCTTGTCTTGTTCCTGACTTTAGGGGAAATGCTTTCAATTTTTCACCATTGAGGAAAATGTTTGCTGTGGGTTTGTCATATATAGCTTTTATTATGTTGAGGTATGTTCCTTCTATTCCTGCTTTCTGGAAAACAGACGGTTGTTGAATTTTGTCAACGGCTTTCTCTTCATCTATTGAGATAATCATATGGTTTTTATTATTCAATATGTTAATGTGATGTATTATATTGATTGATATGTGGATATTGAAGAATTCTTGCATCCCTAGGATAAAGCCCACTTGGTCAAGATGTATGATCTTTTTAATGTGTTGTTGGATTCTGTTTGCTAGAATTTTGTTAAGGATTTTTGCATCTATGTTCATCAGTGATATTGGCCTGTAGTTTCGTTTTTTTGTGGCATCTTTGTCAGGTTTTGGTATTAGGGTGATGGTGGCCTCATAGAATGAGTTTGGAAGTTTACCTTCCTCTGCAATTTTCTAGAAGAGTTTGAGTAGGATAGGTGTTAGCACTTCTCTAAATTTTTAGAATTCAGCTGTGAAGCCGTCTGGTCCTGGGCTTTTGTTTGCTGGAAGATTTCTGATTACAGTTTCTATTTCCATGCTTGTGATGGGTCTGTTAAGATTTCCTATTTCTTCCTGGTTCAGTTTTGGAAAATTATACTTTTCTAAGAATTTGTCCATTTCTTCCAAGTTGTCCATTTTATTGGCATATAGTTGCTGATAGTAGTCTCTTATGATCCTTTGTATTTCTGTGTTGTCTGTTGTGATCTCTCCATTTTCATTTCTAATTTTATTGATTTGATTTTTCTCCCTTTGTTTCTTGATGAGTCTGGTTAATGGTTTGTTAATTTTATTTATTGTCTCAAAGAACCAGCTTTCTTGATTCTTGCTATGGTCCCTTTTGTTTCTTTTGCATTTATTTCTGCCCTAATTTTTAAGATTTCTTTCCTTCTACTAACCCTGGGGTTCTTCATTTCTTCCTTTTCTAGTTGCCTTAGGTGTAGAATTAGGTTATTTATTTGACATTTTTTTCTTGTTTCTTGAGGTATGCCTGTATTGCTATTAACCTTCCCCTTAGCACTGCTTTTACAGTGTCCCATAGGTTTTGGGTTGTTGTATTTTCATTTTCATTCATTTCTATGCATATTTTGATTTCTTTTTTGATTTCTTCTGTGATTTGTTGGTTATTCAGCAGCATACTGTTCAGCCTCCATATGTTGGAATTCTTAATAGTTTTTCTCCTGTAATTGAGATCTAATCTTACTGCATTGTGGTCAGAAAAGATGCTTGGAATGATTTCAGTTTTTTTGAGTTTACCAAGGCTAGATTTATGACTCAGGATGTGATCTATCCTGGAGAAGATTTCATGCGCACTTGAGAAAAAGGTGAAATTCATTGTTTTGGGGTAAAATGTCCTATAGATATCAATTAGGTCTAACTGGTCTATTGTATCATTTAAAGTTTGTTTCCTCATTAATTTTCTGTTTAGTTGATCTATCCATAGGTGTGAGTGGGGTATTAAAGTCCCCCACTATTATTGTGTTATTGTTAATTTCCCCTTTTATACTTGTTGGCATTTGTCTTACATATTGCGGTGCGCCTATGTTGGGTGCATATATATTTATAATTGTTATATCTTCTCCTTGGATTGATCCTTTGATCATTATGTAGTGTCCTTCTTTGTCTCTTTTCATAGCCTTTCTTTTAAAGTCTATTTTATCTGATATGAGTATTGCTACTCCTGCTTTCTTTTGGTCTCTATTTGCATGAAATTTCTTTTTCCAGGCCTTCACTTTCAGTCTGTATGTGTCCCTTGTTTCAAGGTGAGTCTCTTGTAGACAGCATATATAGGGGTCTTGTTTTTGTATCCATTCAGCCAGTCTTTGTCTTTTGATTGGGGCATTCAACCCATTTACATTTAAGGTAATTATTGATAAGTATGATCCTGTTGCTATTTACTTTGTTGTTTTGGTTTTGAGTTTATACACCCTTTCTGTGCTTCCTGTCTAGAGAATATCCTTTAGTATTTGTTGGAGAGCTGGTTTGGTGGTGCTGAATTTTCTCAGCTTTTGCTTGTCTGTAAAGCTTTGATTTCTCCTTCATATCTGAATGAGATCTTTGCTGGGTACAGTAATTTGGGCTGTAGGTTATTTTCTTTCATTACTTTAAGTATGTCCTGCCATTCCCTCCTGGCCTGAAGAGTTTCTATTGAAAGATCAGCTGTTATCCTTATGGGAATCCCCTTGTGTTATTTATTGTTTTTCCCTTGGTGCTTTTAATGTTTGTTCCTTGTGTTTGATCTTTGTTAATTTGATTAATATGTGTCTTGGGGTGTTTCTGTGGCATTGCATTTCTTTGGGATTGGAATGAGAACTGACCTTTTCCAGTCCTGTGGCCACTGCTGAGTTTTCTGAATTTGCTGGCATATTGAGTGCAGCACTTTCACAGCATCATCTTTCAGGATTTGAAATAGCTCAACTGGAATTCCATCATCTCCACTAGCTTTGTTCATAGTGATGCTTTCTAAGGCCCACTTGACTTCACATTCCAAGATGTCTGGCTCTAGATTAGTGATCACATCATCATGATTATCTGGGTCGTGAAGATCTTCTTTGTACAGTTTTCCCGTGTATTCTTGCCACCTCTTCTTTATATCTTCTGCTTCTGTTAGGTCCAGACCATTTCTGTCCTTTATCGAGCCCATCTTTGCATGAAATATTCCCTTGGTATCTCTAATTTTCTTGAAGAGATCTCTAGTCTTTCCCATTCTGTTGTTTTCCTCTATTTCTTTGCATTGATTGCTGAAGAAGGCTTTCTTATCTCTTCTTGCTATTCTTTGGAACTCTGCATTCAGATGCTTATATCTTTCCTTTTCTCCTTTGCTTTTCACCTCTCTTCTTTTCACAGCTATTTGTAAGGCCTCCCCAGACAGCCATTTTGCTTTTTTGCATTTCTTTTCCATGGGGATGGTCCTGATCCCTGTCTCCTGTACAATGTCACAAACCTCATTCCATAGTTCATGAGGCACTCTATCTATCAGATCTAGGCCCTTAAATCTATTTCTCACTTCCACTGTACAATCAAAAGGGATTTGATTTAGGTCATACCTGAATGGTCTAGCGGTTTTCCCTACTTTCTTCAATTTTGAGTCTGAATTTGGTAATAAGGAGTTCATGATCTGAGCCACAGTCAGCTCCTGGTCTTGTTTTTGTTGACTGTATAGAGCTTCTCCATCTTTGGCTGCAAAGAATATAATCAATCTGATTTTGGTGTTGACCTTCTGGTGATGTCCATGTGGAGCCTTCTCTTGTGTTGTTGGAAGAGGGTGTTTGCTATGACCAGTGCATTTTCTTGGCAAAACTCTAGTAGTCTTTGCCCTGCTTCATTCTGCATTCCAAGGCCAAATTTGCCTGTTACTCCAGGTGTTTCTTGACTTCCTACTTTTGCATTCCAGTCCCCTAGAATGAAAAGGACATCTTTTTTGGGTGTTAGTTCTAAAAGGTCTTATAGGTCTTCATAAAACTGTTCAACTTCAGTTTCTTCAGCATTACTGGTTGGGGCATAGACTTGGATAACTGTGATATTGAATGGTTTGCCTTGGAGACGAACAGAGATCATTCTGTCATTTTTGAGATTGCATCCAAGTACTGCATTTCAGACTCTTTTGTTGACCATGATGGCTACTCCATTTCTTCTGAGGGATTCCTGCCTGCAGTAGTAGATATAATGGTCATCTGAGTTAAATTCACCCATTCCAGTCCATTTTAGTTCACTGATTCCTAGAATGTTGACGTTCACTCTTGCCATCTCTTGTTTGACCGCTTCCAATTTGCCTTGTTTCATGGACCTGACATTCCAGGTTCCTATGCAATATGGCTCTTTACAGCATCGGATCTTGCTTCTATCACCGGTCACATCCACAACTGGGTGTTGTTTTTGCTTTGGCTCCATCCCTACATTCTTTCTGGAGTTGTTCAAGCTGGTTTTAGAAAAGGCAGAGGAACCAGAGATCAAATTACCAACATCCGCTGGATCATGCAAAAAGCAAGAGAGTTCCAGAAAAACATCTATTTCTGCTTTATTGACTATGCCAAAGCCTTTGACTGTGTAGATCACAATAAACTGTGGACAATTCTGAAAGAGATGGGAATACCAGACCACCTAACCTGCCTCTTGAGAAATCTGTATGCAGGTCAGGAAGCAACAGTTAGAACTGGACATGGAACAACAGACTGGTTCCAAATAGGAAAAGGAGTACGTCAAGGCTGTATATTGTCACCCTGTTTATTTAACTTCTATGCAGAGTACATCATGAGAAACGCTGGACTGGAAGAAACAAGCTGGAATCAAGATTGCTGGGAGAAATATCAATAACCTCAGATATGCCTATGATACCACCCTCATGGCAGAAAGTGAAGAGGAGCTAAAAGCCTCTTGATGAAAGTGCAAGAGGAGAGTGAAAAAGTTGGCTTAAAGCTCAACATTCAGAAAACAAAGATCATGGCATCTGGTCCCATCACTTCATGGGAAATAGTGGGGAAACAATGGAAACAGTGTCATACTTTATTTTGGGGGGCTCCAAAATCACTGCAGATGGTGACTGCAGCCATGAAATTAAAAGATGCTTACTCCTTGGAAGAAAAGTTATGACCAACCTAGACAGCATATTCAAAAGTAGAGACATTACTTTGCTGACTAAAGTCTGTCTAGTCAAGGCTATGGTTTTCCTGTGGTCACATATGGATATGAGAGTTGGACTGTGAAGAAGGCTGAGCACCAAAGAATTGGTGCTTTTGAACTGTGGTGTTGGAGAAGACTCTTGAGAGTCCCTTGGACTGCAAGGAGATCCAACCAGTCCATGCTGAAGGAGATCAGCCCTTGGATTTTTTGGAAGGAATGATGCTAAAGCTGATGCTCCAGTACTTTGGCCACCTCATGTGAAGAGTTGACTCATTGGAAAAGACTCTGATGCTGGGAGAGATTGGGGACAGGAGGTGAAGGGGACAACCGAGGATGAGATGGCTGGATGGCATCACAGACTCGATTGACATGAGTCTGAGTGAACTCCGGGAGATGGTGATGGACAGTGAGGCCTGGCATGCTGCGATTCATGGGGTCGCAAAGAGTCAGACACGACTGAGCGACGGAACTGAAATGAACTGAACTGAACTGGGGTGTTTCACTCAGGTTTATCCTATTTGAGACTCTCTGGGTTCCTTGGACTTGGGTGATTATTTCCTTCCCCATTTTAGGGAAGTTTTCAACTCTTATCTCCTCAAGTATTTTCTCCTGGTCTTTCTTTTTGTCTTCTTCTTCAGGGACCCCTATGATTTGAATGTTGGGGCATTTAACATTGTCCCAGAGTTCTCTGAGATTGTCCTCATTTCTGTTAATCCTTTTTCCTCACTGTTTCATTTATTTCTACCATTCTGTCTTCTACCTCATGTATCCTATCTTCTGCCTCCGTTATTCTACTGTTTGTTTCCTCCAGAGTGTTTTTGATCTCATTTATTGCATTATTCATTATATATTGACTTTTTTTTTTTTATTTCTTCTAGGTCCTTGTTAAACCTTTCTTGTATCTTCTCAATCCTTGTCTCCAGGCTGTTTATCTGTAACTCCATTTTGTTTTCAAGATTTTGGATCATTTTCACTATCATTACTTGGAATTTTTTATCAGGTAGATTCCCTATCTCTTCCTCTTTTGTTTGGTTTGGTGGGCATTTATCCCATTCCTTTACCTGCTGGGTATTTCTCTGCCTTTTCATCTTGTTTATATTGCTGTGTTTGGGGTGGCCTTTCTGTATTCTGGCAGTTTGTGGTTCCTCTTTATTGTGGAGTTTCCTTGCTGTGGGTGGGGTTGGATGGGTGTCTTGTCAAGGTTTCCTGGTTAGGGAAGCTTGTGTTGGTGTTCTGGTGGGTGGAGCTGGATTTCTTCTCTCTATATTGCAGTGAAGTGTCTGGTAATGAGTTGTAAGATGTCTATGGGTTTGGTGTGACTTTGGGCAGCCTGTATAATTAAAGCTTGGTGCTATGTTCCTGTGTTGCTAGAGAATTTGCATTGTATGTCTTGCTCTGGAACTTGTTGGCCCTTGGATGGTGCTTGGTCTCAGTGGAGGTATGGAGGCATTGATGAACTCCTATCAATTAATGTTCACTGGAGTCAGGAGTTCTCTGGTGTTCTCAGAATTTGGACTTAAGCCTCCTGACTCTGGTTTTCAGTCTTATTCTTACAGTAGCCTCAAGACTTCTCCATCTATACAGCACTGATGATGAAACATCTAGGTTAAAGATTAAGTTTCTCCACAGTGAGGGACACTCAGAGAGGTTCACAGAGTTACATGGAGAAGAGAAGAGGGAGGAGGGAGATAGAGGTGACCAGGAGAAGAAGAGGGGTAATCAAAAGGGGAGAGAGCAAGCTAGCCAGTAATCACTTCCTTATGTGCTCTCCACAGTCTGGACTGTTCAGAGACGTTCACAGAGTTACACAGAGAAGATAAGAGGGAGGAAGGAGACAAAAGTGGCAAGGAGGATAAAGGGGGGAATCAAAAGGAGAGAGACAGATCCAGCCAGTAATCAGTTCCCTAAGTGTTCGCCACAACTCAGAAAACACAGATTCACAGAGTTGGGTAGAGAAGAGAAGGGGGAGGGAGGAGATAGAGGCGACCTAGTGGAGAAAGAGTCCAAAGGGGGAGACAGCAGTCAAGCTAGTAATCTCATTCCCAAGTAAAAATGGATACTGAAGATTGGGTTCTTAAAGGTACAAAATTGATAACAAATACCAAAAAGCAGAGATTAAAAATCTAGAGTAGAGGTTGGATTCTCAAAAATACAATATTAAAGAAAAAAACAAAGTCATAGAAATTATAAAATATATATATATGAAGTTTGCTTTAAAAAATAGGATCTTTTTTTGCGAAGTAATAGTAGGTTATAAAAATGAAAATTAAAGGAGTAATAGAGGACTTAAAATTTTTTTTTTAATTTAAAAAATGATAATAGTAAAAATATATCTAGGATTTTCTCTGGTGTTGTTGTGGACAGTGTGGGGTCAGTTCATTTTAGGATAGTTCCTTGATCCGGCTTATACTTCTCAAGATCTATAGGCCCCTTCCTATGTAGTCAGTTCTAACTACAGGGTTTTAATCTATTGCACCTGTCACTTCCAAGGCGGTTCCCTCTGTTTTAGCTTGTTTGCTGGTCTCTTCAGTGTCTAATTTCCACCCTGACACGAGGGGGCGGTGGTGGACACTCTTTAAGGCTCACTTGTTCAGTCGTGCTGTGGGGAGGGAGGAACACTGCAAAGAAATAACACTGGCCTGTGTGGGGAGTGTTTGCAGTGTCGCAGCCACACTGGGTTTGCCCCGCTCACGGTGTGTGTGCTTTCCCAGTCTACACTGCTCAGGCTCTAGGTTGCTCTGCCAGGAACTGTCTGAGGTGGGCCCTGGGTTGAGTGCACTTCCCAGGTCTAAGCAGCTCAGGTTCAGTTACTCAGGTACTCCACAAAGGTGCAGACTCGGTTGGACCTGCGTTTTGTACCCTTTCCATGTCCGAGCAGCTCAGGTGACCAGGGGCTTGGCGAGCTCGGTTGCTGCGACTTACCGCCTCCCCTGTCTCTGCCGCTCGGTTTTCTGGGTGTACAACCTGCGCGCCTTCTCAGGTGCGCTGTGTGTCTCTTCTGAGGAGCTGATCTCTGGCTGCAACCCGCCTGGTAGATGTCGACAGTGCAGAATCCCAAGAAGTCTTGGTTAGCAATGAAGCCTGCTTGCAGTTTGGTAGATGATTTCTCTTTGGGGCCACGATTGCCCCCTTCTGGCTCTGGCTGCCTCCGCCTGCTTGTCTCCGGCGGAGGATGGGCCGGTCCACAGCCTGCTAGCTCTGCTCAGTCCTTTGTTCTGTGAGCAGGCCTGGCAGTGTCTTAGGTTAGGGCTTTTCACGGGATAGCTATGCCACAGTCTGGTTTGCTATCCCAAGTTAGTTTCCTCAGATTGTGCTCGGGGCATTCAGGCTTGGTCCTTACTCTAAGCAATGCAGCCTGTGCCTCCCTGCCCAGCCCCCACTTGCTAGTGGCAAATGCAGGCATCTGCACTGCTTCTCTGCTGGGAGTTACCGTTTGGCACATAATCGGTGAGTTTTAATTATTTATTTATTTTCCCTCCTGGTTATGTTGCCCTCTGAGGTTCCAAGGCTCGCCACAGACTTGCCAGTGAGAGTGTTTCCTGGTGTTTGGAAACTTCTCTTTTTTTTAAGACTCCCTTCCAGGGATGGATGTCCATCCCTACCTCTTTTGTCTCTCTTTTTATCTTTTATATTTTTTCCTACCTCTTTTCGAAGACAATGGGCTACTTTTCTGGGTGCCTGATGACCTCTGCCAGCATTCAGAAGTTGTTTTGTGGAATTTTCTCAGCGTTCAAATGTTCTTTTGATGAATTTGTGGGGGAGAAAGTGGTCTGCCCATCCTATTTCTCTGCCATCTTAGGACCGCACCCCTCCCATCTTCTTTATTCATCTATTGATGGATATTTAGATTGTTTCCATGTTCTGACTGTTGTAAATCAGTTCAGTTCAGTCGGTCAGTCGTGTCCGACTCTTTGTGACCCCATGAATTGCAGCACACCAGGCCTCCCTGTCCATCACCAACTCCCAGAGTTCACTCAGACTCACATCCATCTAGTCAGTGACGCCATCCAGCCATCTCATCCTCTGTCGTCCCCTTCTCCTCCTGCCCCCAATCCCTCCCAGCATCAGAGTCTTTTCCAATGACTCAACTTTTCACATGAGGTGGCCAAAGTACTGGAGCTTCAGCTTTAGCATCATTCCTTCCAAAGAAATCCCAGGGCTGATCTCCTTTAGAATGGACTGGTTGGATCTCCTTGCAGTCCAAAGGACTCTCAAGAGTCTTCTCCAACATCACAGTTCAAAAGCATCAATTCTTCGGCACTCAGCTTTCTTCACAGTCCAAATCTCACATCCATACATGACCACAGGAAAAACCATAGCCTTAACTAGGTGGACCTTTGTTGGCAAAGTAATGTCTCTGCTTTTCAATATGCTATCTAGGTTGGTCATAACTTTTCTTCCAAGGAGTAAGTGTCTTTTAATTGCATGGCTGCAATCGCCATCTGCAGTGATTTTGGAGCCCAAAAAGAATAAAGTCTGACACTGTTTCCACTTTTCTCCACTGTTTCCCATGAAGTGATGGGACCAGATGCCATGATCTTTGTTTTCTGAATGTTGAGCTTTAAGCCAACTTAGTGGTGCCATAAACATTGAGGTGTATGCATCTTTTCGAATTAGTGTTCTCTGGATATATGCCCTGGAGTGGAATTGGAGGATCATATGGCAACTCTATTTTTAGTTTTTTTAAGGGGCCTTCATAATGTTTTCCATAGTGGCTTCACCAGTCTACTTTTCCACCAATAACAGTGTCAGAATGTTCCCTTTTCTCTGCACACTCTCTAGCATTTGTTATTGGCAGATCTTTTAATGATGGCCATTCTGACTTGTGTAAGGTGATACCTGCTTATAGTCTTGATTTGCATTTCTCTAGTAATTTGTTAGTGTTCAGTTTCTCAGTTGTGTCCAACCCTTTGCAACCCACTGGACTACAGCACGCCAGGCCTCCTTGTCCTTCACCATCTCCTGAAGCTTGCTCAACTTATGTCCATTGATTCAGTGATGCCATCCAAACATCTTGTCCTCTGTCGTCCCCTTCTGCTCATGCCTTCAGTCTTTCCCAGCATCAGAGTCTTTTCCAATGAGTCAACTCTTTGCATGAGGAGGCCAAAGTACTGGAGTTTCACCTTCAGCATCAGTTCTTCCAATGAATATTCAAGATTGATTTTCTTTAGGATTGACTAGTTTGATCTCCTTGCAGTCCAAGGGACTCTCGTTCTCCAACACCACAGTTCAAAAGCACCAGTTCTTTGGTACTCAGCCTTCTTTATGGTCCAACTCTCACATCCATACATGACTACTGGAAAAATCATAACTTGGACTATAGGGACCTTTGTTGGCAAAGTAATGTCTCTGTTTTTTAATATGCTGTCTAGGTTGGTCATAGCTTTTCTTCTAAGGAGCAAGTGTCTTTTAAGTTCATGGCTGTAGTCACCATCTGCAGTGATTTTGGAGCCCGAGAAAATAGTCTGTCACCATTTCCATTGTTTCCCCATCTATTTGCCGTGAAGTGATGGGACCAGATGCCATGATCTTCGTTTTTTGAATGTTGAGTTTTAAGCCAGCTTTTTCACTCTCCTCCTTCACCTTCATCAAGATGCTTTTTTGTTTCCCTTCACTTTCTGCCATTAGGATGGTGTCATCTGCATATCAGAGGTTAGTGATATTTCTCATCTGCATATCTGAGATTATTAATATTTTTCCCAGCAATCTTGATTCCAGCTTGAGCTTCATCCAGTCTGGCATTTCGCATGATGTACTCTGCATAAAAGTTAAGTAAGCAGGATGACAATATACAGCCTTGACATACTCCTTTCCCAATTTTGAACCAGTCTGTTTCCCATGTCTGGTTCTAACTGTTGCTTCTTGACCTGAGACAGGTTTCTCAGGAAGCAGGTCAGGTGGTCTTGTATTCCCATCTTTTAAGAATTTTCCACAGTTTGTTGTGATCCACACAGTCAAAGGCTTTAGTGTAGTCAAGGAAGCAGTAGAGTTTTTCTGAAATTCACTTGCCTTTTCTATGATCAAACGGATGTTGGCAATTTGATCTCTGATTCCTCTGCCTTTCCTAAATCCAGCTTGAACATCTGGAAGTTCTCGGTTCACATACTGTTGAAGCCTAGCTTGGAGAATTTTGAGCATTACTTTACTAGCGTGTGAGATGAGTGCAATTGTGTGGTAGTTTGAGCATTCTTTGGAATTGGAATGAAAACTGACCTTTTCCAGTCCTGTGGCCACTGCTGAGTTTTCCAAATTTGTTGGCATATTGAGTACAGCACTTTAACAGCACCATCTTTTAAGATTTGAAATAACTCAGTTGGAACTCCATCACCTTCACTAGCTTTGTTTGTAGTAATGCTTCCTAAAGCCCTCTTGACTTTGCACTCCAGGATGTCTGGCTCTAGGTGAATGATCACACCATCATGCTTATCTGGGTCGTGAAGATCTTTTTTGTACAGTTCTTCTGTGTGTTCTTGCCACCTCTTCTTGATACCTTTTCCTTCTGTTAGGTCCATGCCATTTCTGTCCTTTATCGAGCCCATCTTTGCATGAAATGTTCCCTTGGTATCTCTAATTTTCTTGAAGAGATCTCTGGGCTTTACCATTCTATTGTTTTCCTCTATTTCTTTGCACTGATCACTTAGGAAGGTTTTCTTATATCTCCTTGCTATTCTTTAGAACTCTGTATTCATATGGGTATATCTTTCCTTTTCTCCTTGGCCCTTTGCTTCTCTTCTTTTCTTGGCTTTTGTAAGGCCTCCTCAGACAACCATTTTGCTTTTTTGCATTTCTTTTTCTTGGGGATGGTCTTGATCACTGCCTCCTATACAATGTCATGAACCTCTGTCTATAGTTCTTCAAGCACTCTGTCCATCAGGTCTAATCCCTTGAATCTATTTGTCACTTCCACTGTAATAATTGTAAGGGATTTAATTTAGGTCATACCTGAATGGCCTAGTGGTTTTCTCTACTTTCTTCAATTTCAGTCTTAATTTGGCAATAAGGTATTCATAATCTGATCCACAGTCAGCTCCTGGTATTGTTTTTGTGGACTGCACAGAGTTTCTCCATCTTTGGCAGCAAAATATAATCAATCTGATTTTGGTATTGACCATCTGGTGATGTCCATATGTAGAGTTGTTCCTTGCGTTGTTGGAAGAGGGTGTTTGGTATGACCAGTATGTTCTCTTGGCAAAACTGTGTTAGCCTTTGCCCTGCTTCATTTAGTACTTCAAAACCAAACTGCCTGTTACTCCAGGTATCTCTTGACTTTCTACTTTGCATTCCAATCCCCTATAATGAAAAAGGACGTCTTTTTTTGGTGTTAGTTCTAGAAGGTCATGTAGGTCTTCATAGAATCATTCATCTTCAGCTTCTTCAGCATTAGTGATTGGGGCATAGACTTGGATTACTGTGATACTGAATGGTTTGTCTTGGAAATGAATAGATATCATACTGTCATTTTTGAGACAGCACCCAAGTGCTGCATTTCGCACTCTTTTGTTGACTATGAGGGCTACTCCATTTCTTCTAAGGGATTCTTGCCCACAGTACTAGATATAATGGTCATCTGAATTAAATTCACCCATTCCAGTCCATTTTAGTTCAGTTCAGTTGTTCAGTTGTGTCCGACTCTTTGCGACCCCATGAATCGCAGCACGCCAGGCCTCCCTGTCCATCACCATCTCCCAGAGTCCATCCAGACCCATGTCCATCGAGTCGGTGATGCCATCCAGCCATCTCATCCTCTGTGTCTCCTTCTCCTCCTGCCCCCAATCCCTCCCAGCATCAGGGTCTTTTCCAATGAATCAACTCTTTGGATGAGGTGACCAAAGTATTGGAGTTTCAGCTTCAACATCAGTACTTCCAATGAACACCCAGGTCTGATCTCCTTTAGGATGGACTGGTTGGATCTCCTTGCAGTCCAAGGGACTTTGAAGAGTCTTCTCCAACATCACAGTTCAAAAGCATCTATTCTTTGGCACTCAGCTTTCTTCACCGTCCACTCACATCCATACATGACCACTGGAAAAACCATAGCCTTGACTAGATGGACCTTTGTTGGCAAAGTAATGCCTCAGCTTTTGAATATGCTGTCTAGGTTGGTCATTACTTTAGTTCACGGATGCCTAAAATGTCTATGTTCACTCTGCCATCTCCTGTTTGACCACTCCCAACTTATCTTGATTCATGGACCTAACAATCTAAGTTCTTACACAATATTCTTCTTTACAGCATCAGACTTTACTTCCATCACCAGACACATCCACAGCTCTTCATTGTTTTTGCTTTGACTCAGCCTCTTCATTACTTTTGGAATTAGTAATGTTGACCATTTTTTCATGTGTCCATTGACCATCTGGATTTTTTTGTTTGTTTATTTTGGAGCAATGACTATGCAGGTCCGGTCTTGCTGCCCATTTTCAATTAGACTATTGGGTTTTTTGTTGTTGTTGTTAATGAGTTGTATGAGTTGTTTATATACTTTGGAAACTAAGCTCTTGTTAGTTACATTATTTTTGAATATTTTCTCCCAGTCCATAGGTTGTCATGTCATTTTGTTTGTGGTTTCTTTAAGCCATTTTGAATTCATTTTTGTGTATGGTGTGAGGATGTGTCCTAACATCATTGATTTACATTTTGCTGTTCAGCTTTCCCAACACCACTTGCTGAAGAAATTGTCTTTTCTCCATTGTATGTTCTTACCTCCTTTGTCAAATATTAATTTATTGTAGGTGTGCAGGTTTATTGCTGGGCCCTCTCTATGCTACTCCATTGGTCCATATATCATTTTTGTGCCAATGCTAAACTGTTTTTATTACTGTGGCTTTGTGTTATAGTCTGAAATCTGGAGGATTAAGCCTCTAGCTTTTTTTCTTTTTCCTAAGGATTGCTTTGGGAATTCTGGGTTTTTAGTGGTTCCATATACATTTTAGGATTACTTGCTCTATTTCTGTGAAAAGTGTCATGGGCAATTTAATAGAGATCACATTAAATGTGTTGATTGCTTTGGGTACCATGACCACTTTAACAATATTAATTCTTTCAATCCAGGAACTTGAATATCTTTCCATTTCTTTGAATCATTTTCCATTTTCTTTATCAATGTTGAATAGTTCTCAGTGTATAAGTCTTTCACTTCCTTGATCAGGTTTATTCCTAAGTTTCTTAGGATATAATTTTAAAAGGGATTGTTTTTAGTTTCTCTTTCCAAAGTTTCATTGTTAGTGTAAAGAAATGCAAGTGATTTCAGTGTGTTAATCCTGTGTCTCGCTACGTTGCTGAATTCATTTATCAGTTCTAGTAGCTTTTGTGTGGAGTCTTTAAGGTTTTCTATATAGATTATCCTATCATCTGCATACAGTGACACTTTTACTCTTCCAATTTATCTTTTTAAATTTTTATTGAATTATAAATTTACAATATATTAATTTCTGCTATAGAGTAAAATGACTCAATTATTCATATGTAGGCATTTTTTTTTGTATTCTTTTCCATCATGGTTTATCCCAGGATACTGAATATACTTCCCTGTGCTGTACAGTGGGACATTGTTGTTTATCCACTCTATATGCAATAGTTTGCATTTACTAACCCCAAATTTCCAGTCCATTTTTCTGCAACCCTCTCTCCCCCTTAGCAACCACAATTCTGTTCTGTATGTCTGTGAGTCTGCTTCTGTTTCATAGATAAGTTCATTTGTGTCATATTTTAGATTTCACATAAGTGATACCATATGATATTTGTCTTTCTCTTCCTTCCTTACTTCACTTGGTATGATCATCTCAAGGTCCATCCATGTGGATAAAAATGGTATTTCATTCTTTTTTATGGTTAATTTTCCATTATATGTATTTGTGCTGTATTGTGTTTAGTCACTCAGTCGTGTCCTACTGTTTGTGACCCATGAACTGTAGCCCACCAGGCTCCCCCGTCCTTTGGGGATTCTCCAGGCAAGAGTACTGGAGTGGGTTGCCATGCCCTCCTCCAGGGGATCTTGCCAACCCAGGAATCAAACTGGGGTCTCCTGAATTGCAGGTAGATTCTTTGCCAGTTGAGGTGCCAGGGAATCCCTGTGTATATGTGTATGTATACGTATACATCTTATTTATCCATTCCTCTCTCAAGAGATACTTAGATTATTTCTATGTCTTGGGCATATATTGTCAATAGTGATACTATGATCATAGGGATGCATGTATCTTTTTGAATTGGAGTTGTCCAGATATATGCCCGGGAGTGGATTATTGGGTCATGTGGCAACACTACTGTTCATTTTTTAAGGAGTCTGCATACTGTTCTGGAGAAGGCAATGGCACCCCACTCCAGTACTCTTGCCTGGAAAATCCCATGGATGGAGGAGCCTGGTGGGCTGCAGTCCATGGGGTCACTGAGAGATGGACACCACTGAGCAACTTCACTTTCACTTTCATGAATTGGAGAAGGAAATGGCAACCCACTCCAGTGTTCTTGCCTGGAGAATTCCAGGGATGGGGAGCCTGGTGGTCTGCCATCTATGGGGTCGCACAGAGTCAGACACAACTGAAGCAACTTAGCAGCAGCAGCAGCATACTGTTCTCCATAGTGACTAGACCAATTTACATTCCTGCTAACTGTAGGAGGGTTTGATGGCCATTCTGCCTGATGTGAGGTGATACTTTATTGTAAATTTGATTTGCATTCTCTAATAATTAACAATGTTGAACATCTTTTCATGTGCTTATTGGCCATTTATATGTCTTAGCCCAGTTTTCTTTTTTTGGAAGGTATATACTTTTATTTTAACCATTGTATTACCAGTAGTAACATTTTTTAAAAAATCTGATAATGGCAATCCTTCACTAAACTTCATTGTGATAAAATTAGTATCAAATTATTCCATTTTTGATTGCTTAAAAAATTCTCAAACTTCTTCAGCAGTTGTACCTAGTGTTGTCAAATATCATAAGCCTTCTTAGGCCATAACCAGTTTCGCACTTCAAATATTTTCAATAGGAAATATGTAGGGAAACAGAGTGCTTTTTGTTATTGTAATTTTTAAATTCTACTTCCATATAATATGTACCACATAAAATTGTGGTAGTAATTGTAATCTGTAGAAATTGCCATAATGTGTGTGACATTTAATTTCTGTTCATGAGCAGCCAGTTAGCACAAGGATCCTTTATTTTATTTTTATGTAATGAACAATTTGAAGATTCCTTTTTATCTTTATCAAAAATAATTGAATTTATATTTCTGCTAAAATAGAAAGATGGATACAAAAACTAAACCAGATATGAATGGATACAATTCTATCTTTATACAGTGAAAGCCATATGGCTTTTTCAGTGAGGGTGAGCAAAAGCACAGTTTTAGAGTTTCACATAGGAAAACCACATTGAATCAGGTAGACGTGACTGACTATTTTCTCTGTCCTTTTTCCCTTAATTTTTATTTTATATTGGATCTGCTGCTGCTGCTGCTGCTAAGTCGCTTCAGTCATGTCCGACTCTGTGCAACGCCATAGATGAGGGCCCACCAGGCTCCCCCCATCCCTGGGCTTCTCCAGCCAAGAACACTGGAGTGGGTTGCCATGTCCTTCTCCAATGTTATATTGGAACATAGTAGATTAACCATGTTGTGTTTTAGGTGTACAGCAAAGTGATTCAGTTATACATATATAAGTATCTATTCTTTTTCAAAATCTTTTCCCATCTAGGTTATTACAGAATATTGAGTAGAGCTCCCTGCGCTATACAGTAGGTCCTCAATGGTTATCTATTTTACATATGTTAGGTTGAAGAGAAGTGGTGATAGTGGGCACCCTTGTATTGTTCCAGATTTCAGCAGAAAGACTTAGCTTTTCGTGGTTGAGTATTATATTGGCTGTGGGCTTGTTATAAATGGCTTTTATTATGTTGAGATGTGCTTCCTTTATACCCACTTTGGTAGCAGTTTTTATCATGAGTCAATGTTGAATTTTGTCAAATGCTTTTTCTGCATCTATTGAGATGATCATATGTCTTTTGTCATTTCTTTTGTTGATGTGGTGTGTATCATGTTGATTTTGCATATGTTGAGCCATCCTTGTGAGCTTGGAAAGAATCCCATTTGGTTATAGTATATAATCTTTTTTATGTGTTGGATTTGGTTTGCTAGTGTTTGAGAATTTTTGTGTCTATATCCATCAAAGATACTAGCCTTTAATTTCAGTTTTGGGTATCTTTGCCTGGTTTTGGAATCAAGGTGTTGGTGGCTTCATATAATGTGTTTGGGAGTGTTCCCACTCCTTCAGTATTTTGAGTTTGAGATTGATCGGCAAAAGTTCTTTGTAAGTTTAGTAGAATTTGCCTCTGAAGACATCTAGATTTGGATTTTTCTTTGTAGAGGGTTTGTTTTCTCTTGTTTTATTTTTATTTTATTTTTTAAAATTACAGATTGTAAGAATCCACCTGCAATGTGGGAGACCTGGGTACCATCCCTGGGTTGGGAAGATCCCCTGGAGAAGGCTACCCACTCCATTATTCTGGCTCGGAGAATTCCGTGGACTGTAGAGTCCATGGAGTCCCAAACAGTCAGACATGATTGAGTGACTTTCACTTTTCACACATTTTACTTCTAGTGATCAGCCTATTCAAGTATTTTCTTGATTCAGCTTTGGTGGGCTGTATGTTTCTAGAAAGTTGTCCATTTCATCTAGGTTGTAGAATTTGCTGGTATATAATGGTTCATCATTTCAGTTCAGTTCAGTCGTTCAGTCATGTCCGACTCTTTGCGACCCCATGAATCGCAGCATGCCAGACCTCCCTGTCCATCACTAACTCCCGGAGTTCACTCAGACTCACATCCATGCAGTCAGTGATGCCATCCAGACATCTCATCCTCTGTCATCCCCTTCTCCTCCTGCCCCTAATCCCTCCCAGCATCAGAGTCTTTTCCAATGAGTCAACTTTTCACACGAGGTGGCCAAAGTACTGGAGTTTCAGCTTCAGCATCATTCCTTCCAAAGAAATCCCAGGGCTGATCTCCTTCAGAATAGACTGGTTGGATCTCCTTGCAGTCCAAGGGACTCTCAAGAGTCTTCTCCAACACCACACTTCAGAAGCATCAATTATTCAGCGCTCTGCCTTCTTCACAGTCCAAATCTCACATCCATACATGACCACAGGAAAAACCATAGCCTTGACTAGATGGACCTTAGTCAGCAAAGTAATGTCTCTGCCTATGCTATCTAGGTTGGTCATAACTTTTCTTCCAAGGAGTAAGTGTCTCTTAATTTCAGGGCTGCAATCACCATCTGCAGTGATTTTGGAGCCCAAAAAAATAAAGTCTGACACTGTTTCCATTGTTTCCCCATCTACTTCCCATGAAGCGATGGGACCGGATGCCATGATCTTCGTTTTCTGAATGTTGAGTTTTAAGCCAACTTTTTCAGTCTCCTCTTTCAGTTTCATCGAGAGGATTTTTAGTTCCTCTTCACTTTCTGCCATAAGGATGGTGTCATCTGTATATCTGAGGTTATTGATATTTCTCCCAGCAATCTTGATTTCAGCTTCTGTTTCTTCCAGTCCAGCATTTCTCATGATGTACTCTGCATAGAAGTTAAATAAGCAGGGTGACAGTATACAGCCTTGACATACTCCTTTTCCTATTTGGAACCAGTCTGTTGTTCCATGTCCAGTTCTAACTGTTGCTTCCTGACCTGCACACAGATTTCTCAAGAGGCAGGTTAGGTGGTCTGGTATTCCCATCTCTTTCAGAATTCTCCACAGTTTATTGTGATCCACACAGTCAAAGGCTTTGGCATAGTCAATAAAGCAGAAATAGATGTTTTTCTGGAACTCTCTTGCTTTTTGCATGATCCAGCAGATGTTGGCAATTTGATCTCTGGTTCCTCTGCCTTTTCTAAAACCAGCTTGAACATGCGGAAGTTCATGGTTCATGTATTGCTGAAGCCTGGCTTGGAGAATGTTGAGCATTACTTTACTAGCATGTGAGATGAGTGCAATTGTGTGGTAGTTTGAGCATTCTTTGGCATTGCCTTTCTTTGGAATTGGAGTGAAAACTGACCTTTTCCAGTCCTGTGGCCAGTGCTGAGTTTTCCAAATTTGCTAGCATATTGAGTGCAGCACTTTCACAGCATCATCTTTCAGGATTTGAAATAGCTCAACTGAAATTCCATCACCTCCACTAGCTTTGTTCGTAGCGATGCTTTCCAAGGCCCACTTTACTTCACATTCCAGGATGTCTGGCTCTAGATGAGTGATCACACCATCATGATTATCTGGGTCATGAAGATCTCTTTTGTACAGTTCTTCTGTGTATTCTTGGCACCTCTTCTTAATATCTTCTGCTTCTGTTAGATCCAGACCATTTCTGTCCTTTATCGAGCCCATCTTTGCATGAAATGTTCCCTTGGTATGTCATTTTCTTGAAGAGATCTCTAGTCTTTCCCATTCTGTTCTTTTCCTCTATTTCTTTGCATTAATTGCTGAAGAAGGCTTTCTTATCTCTTCTTGCTATTCTCTGGAACTCTGCATTCAGATGTTTATATCTTTCCTTTTTTCCTTTGCTTTTCGCCTCTCTTCTTTTCAGCTATTTGTAAGGCCTCCCCAGACAGCCATTTTGCTTTTTTGCCTTTCTTTTCCATGGGGATGGTCTTGATCCCTGTCTCCTCTACAATGTCAGGAACCTCATTCCATAGTTCATGAGGCACTCTATCTATCAGATCTAGGCCCTTAAATCTACTTCTCACTTCCACTGTAAAATCATAAGGGATTTGATTGAATTTGGTAACAAGGAGTTCATGATCTGAGCCACAGTCTACTCCTGGTCTTGTTTTTTTAAAAATTTTTTGGTATTGGTTGATATTTCTTTTTCATTTCTTATTTATTTGTATTCTCTCTTTTCTTTATGGTGAACCTGGCCAGAGGCTCACCCTGTCAAAGAACCAACTCTTGATTTTATTGACTTTCTTGTATTTTGTTTCCTGTTTGATCTTTATTATATTATTTCCTTCCTCCTCCTGACTTTAGATTTTGTTTGTTCTTTTCTAGTCATTTTAGGTAGTAGGTTAGGTTGTTTATGAGATTTTTCTTGTTTTCTGAGGAAGGCCTGTATTGCTGTGAACTTCACTCTAGAAACTGCTTTTGCTGCATCCCACAGATTTTATGGATGTGTTTTGTCATTTGTGTCAAGGTATTTTTTAATTTGTTTTTTGATTTCCTCATTGATCCATGAGTTTTCTAGTAACATATTGCTTAGTCTCCATGTATTTGTTTTTTTTTTTTTTTTTTTCAGTTTCATGCTGTTGTGGTTAGGGAAGATACTTGAAATAATTCCTATACTTTTAAATTTTTTGTCGTTTGTGCCCTATTATGTGGTTGAAAAGTGAAAGTGTTAATCGCTTAGTTGTGTCCTACTTTTTGCGACCCCATGGACTGTAGCCCACCAGGCTCCTCTGTTCATGGGATTTCCCAGGCAAGAATACTAGAGTGGGTTGCCATTCCCTTCTCCAGGGGATCTTCTTGACCCAGGGATCAACCCTGGTCTCCTGTGTCATATGTGGTTAGTCCTAGAGAATGTTCAATGTGCATTTGAAAAGAATATGTACTCTGATTTTTAGCATGTAATGTCCTAAAAATATCAATTAAGTCTAGCTGTTCTATTGTATCATTTAGGATCTCTGTTGTCTTTCTAATTTTCTGTCCAGAAGATCTGTGCATTGATGTGAGGGCTGTGTTAAAGTTTCCTACTAGTATTGTATTCCAGTCAACTTTTTCTTTTATGTCTGTCAATATTTATTTTATGTATTGGGGGCTCCTATATTAGGTACATATCCCTGGAGAAGGGCATGGCAGCCTCCTTCAGTATTCTTGCCTGGAGAATCCCATGGACAGAGAAGCCTGCTGGGATGGGGTCAGGGGTCACACAAGTGAAGTGACTTAGTGCACACACACACACACGTAAGGTGCATATATATTGATAAGTGTAAAATCCTCTTCTTGTATTGATCCTTTTATCATTTTACAGTGTCCTTTATCTTTCTTTATGGCCTTTGTTTAAAGTCTATTTTGTGTGCTTTGTATATTGCAACCCCTGCTTTCTCATCATTTCTTTTTGCATGAACTATCTTTTCTCATCCCCTCACTTTTAATCTATGTGCATCTTTTGCCCTAAAGTAGGTCTCTTGTAGGCAGCATATTATATATAGGCTCTTGATTTTTTTTATCCAGTCTGCCACTCTGTCTTTTTATTGGAGCATTAATCCATTGACATTTAAGGTAACTACTGATAAATATGCATTTATTGCCATTTTAAAGCTTGTTATCCAGTTGATTCTATATTTTCTTTTTTTCATTTTTGTCTTTGTAGTTTGATTTTATTTTATTCTTAGGTTCTCTTTTTGTTTTTTTGACCCTATTGTATGTTTTCGATTTGTGGTTACTCTGTTTTTTAAGCATATGAACTCCTTCCTATATCTTCTTACCTTAGACTGATAGTCAAACACATTCTAAAACAAGAATCTACATTTTCTTACTCTCCTCCCCCACATTTTATGATTTTGATGTCCTCTTCTATATCTTTATGTTTATCTTTTTGCTGTTCCTTGTGTGCCGGAGTCCAGCTCCAGCAGCCAGGGATTCAACCTGAAGGGAGGGACGGTGTCGGCAAGTAATGATGCAGCCTCTCAATTTTCTTGGACTGCGCATTTATTTCAAGTTTAAGATTTTCTTTAATACTTGTACAAAAGCATTAGGTCAGAGGTTTGACATTTTCAGTTCCCCCTCACCCAGATTTATTATCTCCATAAATCATTGTTGCCCTTCAAACAGAGTTCCTGCTTCAGTGATTCTCTCAGAATCAGCTTTACCATCTATTATCTACTTCCTTTTATGTGTCCTATGGTTGTGATTACATTGTAACTCATGCTACATTCCTCAGTTTATTACTTATCTTTCTAAATCCTGTTTGCTCCTAACTTCCTGAGTTCACTATCTCTTAAAAAGGCTTCTAGCTATTCAGTCAGTTCAGTTGCTCAGTCGTGTCTGACTCCTTGCGACCCCATGAATCACAGCACACCAGGCCTCCCTGTCCACCACCAACTCCTGGAGTTCACTCAGACTCACATCCATCCAGTCAGTGATGCCATCCAGCCATCTCATCCTCGGTCGTCCCCTTCTCCTCCTGCCCCCAATCCTCCCAGCATCAGAGTCTTTTCCAATGAGTCAACTCTTCGCATGAGGTGGCCAAAGTACTGGAGTTTCAGCTTCAGCAACATTCCTTCCAAAGAAATCCCAGGGTTGATCTCCTCCAGAATGGACTGGTTGTATCTCCTTGCAGTCCAAGGGACTCTCAAGAGTCTTCTCCAACATCACAGTTCAAAAGCATCAATTCTTCGGTGCGCAGCCTTCTTCACAGTCCAACTCACATCCATACATGACCATAGGAAAAAGCATAGCCTTGACTAAACGGACCTTAGTCGGCAAAGTAATGTCTCTGCTTTTGAATATACCATCCAGGTTGGTTATAACTTTTCTTCCAAGAATAAGCGTCTTTTAATTTCATGGCTGCAGTCACCATCTGCAGTGATTTTGGAGCCCAAAAAAATAAACTCTGACACTGTTTCCCCATCTATTTCCCATGAAGTGATGGGACCAGATGCCATGATCTTTGTTTTCTGAATGTTGAGTTTTAAGCCAACTTTTTCACTCTCCACTTTCAGTTTCATCAAGAGGATTTTTAGCTCCTCTTCATTTTCTGCCATAAGGGTGGTGTCATCTGCATATCTGAGGTTATTGATATTTCTCCCAGCAATCTTGATTTCAGCTTGTGTTTCTTCCAGTCCAGCATTTCTCATGATGTACTCTGCATATAAGTTAAATAAGCAGGGTGACAATATACAGCCTTGACATACTCCTTTTCCTATTTGGAACCAGTCTGTTGTTCCATGTCCAGTTCTAACTGTAGCTTCCTGACCTGCATACAGATTTCTCAAGAGGCAAGTTAGGTGGTCTGGTATTCCCATCTCTTTCAGAATTCTCCACAGTTTATTGTGATCCACACAGTCAAAGGCTTTGGCATAGTCAATAGAGCAGAAATAGATGTTTTTCTGGAACTCTCTTGCTTTTTGCATGATCCAGTGGATGTTGGCAATTTGATCTCTGGTTCCTCTGCCTTTTCTAAAACCAGCTTGAACATCTGGAAGTTCACGGTTCACGGTATTGCTGAAGCCTGGCTTGGAGAATGTTGAGCATTACTTTACTAGCATGTGAGATGAGTGCAATTGTGTGATAGTTTGAGCATTCTTTGGCATTGCCTTTCTTTGGAATTGGAGTGAAAACTGACCTTTTCCAGTCCTGTGGCCAGTGCTGAGTTTTCCAAATTTGCTGGCATATTAAGTGCAGCACTTTCACAGCATCATCTTTCAGGATTTGAAATAGCTCAACTGAAATTCCATCACCTCCACTAGCTTCGTTCATAGCGATGCTTTCTAAGGCCCACTTTACTTCACATTCCAGGATATCTGGCTCTAGATGAGTGATCACACCATCATGATTATCTGGGTCATGAAGATCTCTTTTGTACAGTTCTGTGTATTCTTGGCACCTCTTCTTAATATCTTCTGCTTCTGTTAGATCCAGACCATTTCTGTCCTTTATCGAGCCCATCTTTGCATGAAATGTTCCCTTGGTATCTGTCATTTTCTTGAAGAGATCTCTAGTCTTTCCCATTCTGTTCTTTTCCTCTATTTCTTTGCATTAATCGCTGAAGAAGGCTTTCTTATCTCTTCTTGCTATTCTCTGGAACTCTGCATTCAGATGCTTATATCTTTCCTTTTCTCCTTTGCTTTTCACCTCTCTTCTTTTCACAGCTATTTATAAGGCCTCCCCAGACAGCCATTTTGCTTTTTTGCCTTTCTTTTCCATGGGGATGGTCTTGATCCCTGTCTCCTGTACAATGTCACAAACCTCATTCCATAGTTCATGAGGCACTCTATCTATCAGATCTAGGCCCTTAAATCTATTTATCACTTCCATTGTATAATCATAAGGGATTTGATTTAGGTCATACCTGAATGGTCTAGCGGTTTTCCCTACTTTCTTCAATTTGAGTCTGAATTTGGTAATAAGGAGTTCATGATCTGAGCCATAGTCAGCTCCTGGTCTTGTTTTTGTTGACTGTATAGAGCTTCTCCATCTTTGGCTGCAAAGAATATAATCAATCTGATTTTGGTGTTGACCTTCTGGTGATGTCCATGTGGAGCCTTCTCTTGTGTTGTTGGAAGATGGTGTTTGCTACGACCAGTGCATTTTCTTGGCAAAGCTCTGTTAGTCTTTGCCCTGCTTCATTCTGCATTCCAAGGCCAAATTTGCCTGTTACTCCAGGTGTTTCTTGACTTCCTACTTGTGCATTCCAGTCCCCTAGAATGAAAAGGACATCTTTTTTGGGTGTTAGTTCTAAAAGGTCTTATAGGTCTTCATAAAACCGTTCAACTTCAGCTTCTTCAGTATTACTGGTTGGGGCATAGACTTGGATAACTGTGATATTGAATGGTTTGCCTTGGAGACAAACAGAGATCATTCTGTCATTTTTGAGATTGCATCCAAGTACTGCATTTCAGACTCTTTTGTTGACCATGATGGCTACTCCATTTCTTCTGAGGGATTCCTGCCAGCAGTAGTAGATATAATGGTCATCTGAGTTAAATTCACCCATTCCAGTCCATTTTAGTTCACTGATTCCTAGAATGTGGACGTTCACCCTTGCCATCTCTTGTTTGACCACTTTCAATGTGCCTTGATTCATGGACCTGATATTCCAGGTTCCTATGCAATATTGCTCTTTACAGCATCGGACCTTGCTTCTATCACCGGTCACATCCACAGCTGGGTATTGTTTTGCTTTGGCTCCATCCCTTCATTCTTTCTGGAGTTATTTCTCCACTGATCTCCAGTAGGATATTGGGCACCTAATGACCTGGGGAGTTCCTCTTTCAGTATCCTATCATTTGCCTTTTTATACTGTTCATGGGGTTCTCAAGGCAAGAATACTGAAGTGATTTGCCATTCCCTTCTCCAGTGGACCACATTCTGTCAGACCTCTCCACCATGACCCACCCATCTTGGGTTGCCCTGTAGGCATGGCTTGGTTTCATTGAGTTAGACAAGGCTGTGGTCCTAGCGTGATTAGATTGACTAGTTTTCTGTGAGTATGGTTTCAGTGTGTCTGCCCTCTGATGCCCTCTTGCAACACATCTTACTTAGGTTTCTCTTACCTTGGGCATGGGGTATATCTTCATGGCCTCTCCGGCAAGGCACAGCCACTGCTCCTTACCTTGGACGAAGGGTATCTGCTTACCGCAGCCCTTCCTGACCTTCCACTTGGGATAGCTCCTCTAGGCCCTCCTGTGCCCCTGCAGCCACTGCTCCTCGAGTTACTCCTCCCGGCCACCGCCCCTGGCCTGGGGCGCGGGGTGGCTCCTCAGAGCCACTGCCCCTGGCCTCGGGCACGAGGTGGCTTTTCCTGGCCACCCCTGGCCTCGGACACAGGGTGGCTCCTCTCGCCCGCCGCCCCTGACCTCGGACGCAGGGTGTCTCCTCCAGGCCGCTACTGACCTCGGACGTGGGGTAGCTCCTCTCGGCTGCCACCCCTGACCTTGGATGCGGGGTGTCTTCTCCCGGCTGCCCCTGACCTCGGACGCGGGGTAGCTCCTCCTGGCCGTTCCTGTGCCGTTGCAGCCTGGCACTCTCGGCCGCTGCCCCTGACCTTGGACGTGGTGTAACTCCTCTCAGCTGCACTTAGTGCGCTGGGTTGCAGCCACCCTCCTCTTACATCTAGCTATTAGTATCTCTCAAATTCCTAACCTCTATAAGCTATAGTAAAATACGCTAACATTACAACATTCCTTAAATCTTTAACTTCTAACTATTTTAATTATTTCTAAGCCCTAAATTCAGTAAACTCCTTTGCCATAAACATTTTCCTCACAAATAGGCTTCAGATAGCAATCCCTCCCATGGCCTCAACCTGCTGCCTATGTGCTCATCCTGGAACACTCTTTTGTAAAAGTCCTTAAACAAATGTCAATGATTAACTTTATGAATTATTCTCTGAGCACATGTGCAGAAGGCTTTTTGCCTTCTCATGCTCCTCTCAAGAACAATAAGCACCTTAATATTCCTTTTCAGTCAACTCAGCTGAGGAGAGGAAACAATAAGCCAGAATCACAAGGCCTAATTCCTTCATCCCGGGTCCGTGCCTGTGGGACAAAGAGAGGGGGGGTTAGGGCCGTGCCTCCAGTTTGTCAGTAATGCCTAATGCAGCTCCCGACACTTGTGTTTATCTTCATTTTCACAAATAGGTTTTTCCCTTTTTGATCTGTATACTGGCTTAAGTGATTTACTTTTGAATTTTGATTTCCTTTTTCTTATATCATCTTCTTTCCTATTTAGAAAAGCTATTTCAATATTTCTTTAAGGATAAGTTTAGTATTGCTATACTCTTTTAGTTTTTGCTTATCTGAGAAATTCTTTATCTTGTATTCTAAATGATTATCTTGCTGAGTAGAGTAGTCTAGATTGCATATATTCCCTTTTCAAGAATTTGAATATATCTTGCCACTCCCTTCTGGCCTGCAGTGTTTCTGTAGAGAAATCAGGTGATAGCCATATGGCTTTGTAATTGACTGCCTGCTTTTCTCTGCTGTCTTTAGAATCCTTTAACTTGCTATTTTTATTGTAATGTGTCTTGATGTTGGTCTGTTAGGGTTCATCTTGTTATACTCTGTGCATCCTATATCTGGATATTTGTCTTCTTTAGTTTTGGGAAGTTTTCAGCCAGATTTCTTCAAATGCATTTTCAATCACCTTTTATCTTTTTTATCCTTCTGAAATCTTTATTGTGTGTAAATTGGCATGCTTTATATTATCCAATAGGTCTCTCTTATATTGCTTTCATTTTTTCATTTTGCTTTCTGTCTGCTGTTCTGATAGGAGCTCATGTCTGCTCCTGGTGATCTCCTATTGCCTGAGAGCATGTGCACGGGGAAAGAAGCTTCTATGACAGTACCACCTCTTTCTTTGTGTGCCCGCTAACAATGGCACTTTGCCTCTCTGGTGCGCGCAATGTTCTTTCACATATATCCTCAGTTGCGATACTCCAGCCCCTTCAGGCTGTCTCTGCACAGCCAATCATGGTCCTTTCCCCAGGTCTGACCCCTAAATCCTAGCTTCAGCATCCAGCTCCCACCTCTACTGGCAGACAAGCATCTCAGCCTGGAGAGTGCAGGGCAGTGGTGCCAACTGTCTATGCAGCTCACTCTCTGTTTTTCCTTCCTCACACTGATTTCTGTGCTCTCCTCCAAGGCCCCAAAGCTCCCCCTTCCTCCAGGCTGACCTTTGTGCCAGCAAGGGGACATCCCAGGGTGGGGGAAACTTTCCTCCTTCACAGCTCTCTCGCAGGGGCACAGGTCCCATCCTGATTCCTGTTTCTCTTTTCTCTTGCCCTACCTTGTTATGTGGAAGTTTTCTTGCCCTTTCAGAAGTCTGAGGTCTTCTGCCAGCATTCAGTAGATGTTCTGTAAGAATCATTCACATGTACATGTATTTTTTAGAGGATGTGATGTCTGTGTCCTGCTCCTCCACCATCTTGATTGCTCCCTTCTTTTCCAATTTGGTTACCTTTAATTTCTTTTTCTTCTTTGATTGCTGAATCTAGAAGTTCCAATACTATGCTGAATAGAAGTGCCCCAATATGGGCATCCTTGTTTTGCTCTGATTTCAGTGGAAAGGCTTTTGGTTTTTCACCATTGAGTATTAGGTTGGTTGTGGGTTTGGCATAAATAGCTTTCATTTTGTTGAAATGTTCCCTCTATACTCACTTTAATAAGGTTTTTTAATCTTGAATGGATGTTGAATTTTAAGAAGTGATTTTTTAAAGCAAATATTGTATTTATTACCTATGACTGAAAGATATACCCCTGATTTATTATCTCCATATTCAAAAAGAATTTCAAAGTAACAAAGTAAAAGTTTTATACACCATACAATCCAGGGTAGGGTGGGACTCAGGGGACCAAATTCATTATTTACAGGGTGGGCAGAACCCTCTGCCTCCAAACAGTGTTTCGAATTAGTTTAGATTTCAGCTCTGAGTCTTGGTCCCAGGCTTGAAATCACAGAAAGTTACGGGCCGGAATTACTCAGTTATAGAGATGACCTTCTAGTTCAAACATGAGGAGAGGGCTTCCTGGAAGGGACCAATGAAGCCTCTGCAGCAGAAATAAAAGACAAGGGCAGAGGGCATGGGACTGAACCAGAGGGGCCTGGCATGGAGCAGGGGAGGGTGAGAAGCCCTCTCACCATTTCCCTGTGTTTACTCATGCATCTCCACTCAGTAGAACAGGGGCTGCATTAGAGCAGCAGCAGTTAGTAAATCTGATGTAAAAGCATTCTTCTCATAGCTTCCAGAATTTAAAGACAGGGCCAAGTAGGACCCTTGATTGGACCCAGGAGAACCCAGGATGCCAGGATCTGCAAGCCCTTGATGAATGAGGTGGCTCAGCCAGTGGGCCCAGCTCCTGGAAGGCACGGTCACATTGTTTTACAGGGACAGCTGTCAACTAGGTCTGACAGACCTGCCCAATGACACTGGATTGGGACATAGAGACTCCACGTTGCTCAGGCCTCAAGTCAAATCCCTTGATCCTGTGTAGAAAGAACACAAAGCATATGCCCTTCTTGATGTTGGTGAATGCATGTGTGATCCACAAGGAGAAACTCTCTGCCACCAGACGGGAAAATGCTTATAAAAAAATGACGCAGGATGACATGCTGCTGCTACTGCTAAGTCACTTCAGTCGTGTCCGACTCTGTGTGACCCCATAGATGGCAGACCACCAGGCTCCCCTGTCCCTGGGATTCTGTAGGCAAGAACACTGGAGTGGGTTGCCATTTCCTTCTCCAATGCATGAAAGTGAAAAGTCAAAGTGAAGTCACTCAGTCGTGTCTGACTGTTCACGACTCCATGGACTGCAGTCCACCAGGCTCCTCCATCCGTGGGATTTTCCAGGAAACAGTGCTGGAGTGGGGTGCCATCACCTTCTCTGGCAGGATGGCATAGTTAGCATCTAAAAGTTTGATGACTAGCTGATACAGTTGGTCACTGCCTTGTTCTGTCCAACAGAGAGAGACACAAATCCAAATCTTTGCTCTACCAAGTTCTGGCCACAAACCCCCCTTCTCCAAGTCTTACATTTCTTCCTTGTACCAACACCTGTAGGCAGGGCAGTAGCTTGCCTCCCAAGAAGTTCCTGGCCTGACCCCCAAGTTTTCCTCCTCTTCCTCATAGTCATTGCCGCCGTTCGGCATCATATGGTTACAGAAGCCTTTTTTGCCTGTGGGGTTCAGGATGAATTTACATCCTTTGTTTCTGCACTCACAGAAGCAGCCCAGGATGCAGGGCCTGGGGTTGTCGTCATCCTGAGTTGGGTGGGAGTGGGAAGACAGGCAAGTGTTGATGATGAGCCACAGCTTGGCGTGGTTATAGGGCAGGATGTTCAGCTACACGTCCTGGGTGTCCACCAGGAGTGCCAGTACCAGCAAATCTGGCGGCATTGCTGGAGCAGCATGCTTGGCAGCAGGTAGCTCAGCATTTCCAAGAGCAGCTTCAAAAGCAATTGGTTTAGGCCTGGTGCCTCCTCTGATTCTCGGTTGGGAGCCAGGACACTGGTGGACAGGCCCCGGGAGGCTGAGGCACACATGGTCTCCTCATCAAGACCCCGCTGCCTGCATCTCAGCCTGTGCTCCTCACCAGTGGGCCTCACCTTGCCTCACTATAAGGAGTGATTTTTTTTTTTTTAAGCAAAAAATTTTTTGAGTTACTGTGGGATAAAATAAAAGAATTATAAAATCTCAGCTCTTTTTAATCCCCCAGGGAAGTAGATGATTCAGGCAACTATTATCAAAATGGATGCCCAAAGGATTAGGTTGATTGAAAGGTTTATTGTTGTTCATTTGCTAAGTGGTGTCCAACTCCTTGTGACTCCATAGACTGTTCAGTTCAGTCGCTCAGTCATGTCCAACTCTTTGCGACCGCATGGACTGCAGCACACCAGGCCTCCCTGTCCATCACTGACTCCTGGAATTTACTCAAATTCATGCCCATTGAATCAGTGATGTCATCCAACTGTCTCATCCTGTGTCTCCCCCTTCTCCTGCCCTCAATCTTTTCCATCCTCAGTCTTTTCCAATGAGTTGGCCCTTTGCATCAGGTGGCCAGATTATTACGGCTTCAGCATCAGTTCTTCCAGTGAATATTCAGGGTTGACTTCCTCTAGGGCTGACTGGTTTGATCTGCTTGCTGTCCAAGAGACTCTCAAGAGTCTTCTCCATCACTACAGTTTGAAAGTATCAGTTCTTCAGTGCTCAGCCTTCTTTATGGTCCAACTCTCATATCCACATCTGACTACTGGAAAAACCACAGCTTTGACTATACAAACCTTTGGTGGAAAGTGATGTCTGCTTTTTAATGTGCTGTCTAGTTTTGTCATAGGTTTTTCTCCCAAGGAATAAGTGTCTTTTAATTTAAGGAACTGTATATTTGAAAGATGTCAAAATACTAGCCTATAGTATAAGAGGGAAAGAGGACATTAATCTCAGCCTCCCTAAAAGTAGGATATGCGGGCATTGTGTGCCTCCTTTGAGAAGCGGTATCACATGCTTGAAGCATGTGTGCATGCTTGGCCATGTCTGACTCTTTGTAACCCTGGGACCATGACCCACCAGGTTTCTCTGTTCCTGGACTTTCCAGGCAAGAAAATTGGAGTAGGGTACCATTTCCTACTCCAGGGGATCTTCCAGACCCAAGATCAAAACCACATCTCTTGTGTCTCCTGCTTTGGCAGGTGGATTCTTTACTCCTGTACCACCTAGGAAACCAATGACATATGCTTGCCAAAAATAGCTTGAATCTAATCAAACTTTAAGATTTTACCTCTCTAAGTCAGACAGAGAAGGAGATATATCGTATGACATCCCTTATATGTGGAATCAAACAAGAAATAATACAAATTAACTTACAAAACAGAAAGAGACTCACAGACTTAGAGAATGAACTTAAGGTTTATGGGGGGAAAGATGGGGAGAGGAATTGTTAGGGAATTTGTGATGGACATGTACACATTGCTATATTTAAAATGTATAACCAACAAGAATCAATTGTACAGCGCATGGAACTCTGCTCAGTGTTATGTGGCAACCTAGATGGGAGGGGGAGAATGGAAGCAGGTATGCGTATGGCTGGGTCCCTCCACTGTTCACGTGAAACTCTCACAACATTGTTAATTGGCTATTCCCCAATACAGTCGCAGACCTGGGCTTCCCAGGTGGTGCTAGAAGTAAACAGCCCACCTGCCAATGCAGGAGAAATAAGAGACTCAGGTTCAATCCCTGGGTCAGGTAGATCCCCTGGAGTATGAAATGGCAACCCACTCTAGCAGTCTTGCCTGAAGAATCCTCTTGACAGAGGAGCTTGATGGGATACAGTCCATGGGGATGCAAAAGAATTGGGCACAACTGAAGCAACTTAGCACATATCCCAGTAGAAAATAAAAAGTTAAAAAATTTGACTTCTTGCTGATAGGCAAAAAATTTTGACTTCTCAAGGGATAGATGAATAAGTTAAATGATGCCACAGTAGCAAACAGAAAAATCTAGAATGTTGGATATTTCATAAGACCATTAACCCTGTTTCTTTATAAAGCACTCAGCATGAAAATAAACAAGGAGAAGCTCTCTGAACAAAGGCATTTTGGAGATAGCCAGGGATTTTGGAAAAAAAAAAAAAAGGCTGGCATATTAGATGGTTATCAGAAATTATTAGTAATTTTTCTAAGTATCACAATATCTATACTGTGGCTACGTAAACAAATACCTTTTCTTAAAGCAGTGATTCTTGAAATATTTAAGAATAAAATATAATGCCTGCAATTTGCCTTAAAACAAATATGGTAGATATGGCAGATGTTAATGAATGTTAAAAATCTAGGTGCTGAGAATATGGGAGCTTATTATATTATTCTATTTTTATACATGTTTGAAAGTTCTTATAATAAAAGGATTCGTGAATGGTTCAGTTCAGTTCAGTCACTCAGTCATGTCCAACTCTTTGAGACCCCATGGACTGCAGCACACCAGGCCTCTCTGTCTATCACCAACTCCCGGAGTTTACTCAAATTCATGTCCATTGAGTCGGTGATGCCGTCCAATCATCTCATCCTCTGTCGACCCCTTTCCTCCTGCCCTCAATCTTTCCCAGCATCAGGGTCTTTTCAAATGAATCAGTTCTTCACACCAGGTGGCTAAAGTATTGGAGTTTCAACTTCAGCATCAGTCCTTCCAATGAATATTCAAATTGATTTCCTTTAGGATGGACTGATTGGATCTCCTTGCAGTCCAAGGAACTCTCAAGAGTCTTCTCCAACACCACAGTTCAAAAGCATCAATTCTTTGGCGCTCAGCTTCCTTTATAGTCCAACTGTCACAACCATATATGACTACTGGAAAAACCATAGCTTTGACTAGATGGACCTTTGTTGGTAAAGTGATGTTTCTGCTTTTTAATGTGCTATCTAGGTTTATCATAGCTTTTCTTCCAAGGAGTAAGCATCTTTTAATTTCATGGCTGCAGTCACCATCTGCAGTGACTTTGGAGCCCAAGGAAATAAAGTCTCTCACTGTTTCCACTGTTTCCTCATTGTGAGTGGTTAGGCTCAATAAAATCTTTATGAATTAAGCTCTAAGGAGCAGCCCAAAATACAGAAAAACTGAAAATTCCTTAAAAAAATAAACATTTATGTGTAAATGTGGGATATTTTGATAAGAACCAAAACAGCTTTTCAGATATAGTAAGGATTTTCCTTGATAAACAATTTTTATGTAACAACAACAAAAAAGGAAATGTAAACAGGTTCTAACATCCTGCTTTTTAGGGATGCTGACTTTATTTTAGTTTCAGAGCTGTATGTTGGATAAATCCACTAAGTAGAACTGCAGTTTTGAAGAAAAAACATGCTGTTATAATTGAAATGCAGTTACTGTAAAATAATTGCAGATTAATACAGAAATGTAAAGTGCATGAAAATTCTAGACAAAGAGAACCCTTTTTAGTGGCATTATACACTATTATTATATTTAATGGCAATATAAATTAAATGAGGTTTAAATAATACCCACAGTTTAAAGCAAAATCCATGGTCTAAAACCTCAAAATGCCTTTAATCTAGTTCAAATAGGCAAATATACCTCCTCGCATGGGAACAAGTTTTCTTCAAAGACTTCATTACAGACACTTAAAAATTGAAGTTTTATTTGTGAGCTTAAAGGTAAAGGAATAGGTCTATATCTAATGATGCTTCTAGTGATCAATGTTTCATTCACTACTTTTGAATGACAAGTACATGTTTAATTAGCTTAGAATTTTGTATGTAAATTCCAGAGTTTTAGGGCCTTTTGAATATAATAATCCTTTGGGAGATGTCTGTATTCCTGGAGTCAAGTTTCTCTTATTAGAAAGCTTCATTAAAAGACACATTTGTTATTGACAGAAACAGCCACCAGAGCCATGATACAGGAAGGCCATTCTGTTCGTGTTGTATTGAGAGCCCTGGCAACTTTTCAGAGTGGTATGCTGAAAACCTAATAGTAAAGCTATGCATCACAAGAACTCACCTCTATCTCCTCAAGAACTCTTTTTTGCTACAGTATTGATGCTAGAAGTGAGCTGTGGAGCCAAATGATCTTTCAGGACAAGTTAGAAGGCAATGGCACCCCACTCCAGTACTCTTGCCTGGAAAATCCCCATGAGCAGAGGAGCCTGGTGGGCTGCAGTCCATGGGGTCGCTGGGAGTCGGACATGACTGAGTGACTTGACTTTCACTTTTCACTTTCATGCATTGGAGAAGGAAATGGCAACCCAGTCCAGTGTTCTTGCCTGGAGAATCCCAGGGACGGGGGATCCTGGTGGGCTGCCGTCTATGGGGTCACACAGAGTCAGACACGACTGAAGTGACTTAGCAAGCAAGCAAGCAAGAATAATATCTGGGCACAAATACTGGGTACTCAGATGAAAGATTTTTTTTCTTTCTCTCAAGGATCTTGGCTGATCAGAAGTGGATATCAAAAGCAGCAAACAAAAAACAAACCATGACAGGAATGTCAGAAAAAACTTTACATTTACCCTCATTGATTTTTTTTTTAACCTAGCATCTCATTCTGTTTTAACCTAGAAAAGATATTTTTGTTGTTTGTAGAATGCATTATAATAATAAGACAATTTATATAGACAAACTTTAGGAGGATCACAGTGAAGACAAAACAGAGGTTATTGTATTTGCTGGCTTCCCTGGTAGCTCAGCTGGTAAAGAATCCACCTGCAATGCAGGAGACCCTGGTTTGATTCCTGGGTTGGGAAGATCCAGTGGAGAAGGGACAGCCTACCCACTACAGTATTCTTGGGTTTCCCTGGTGGCTCAGAATCCGCCTGCAGTGTGGGAGACCTGGGTCCAATCCCTGGGTTGGGAAGACCCCCTGGAGGAGGACATAGCAACGCACACCAGTATTCTTGCCTGGAGAATCCTCATGGACAGAGGAGCCTGGAGGGCTTCGTGTAGTCCATGGGTCGCAAAGAGTCAGACATGACTGAGTGACTAAGCACAACGCGTATATTTTATCACCCAGAAGAGAGAAAGTAAGAAATAACAGAAGTAGTAACATTAGCTAATATTTATTGAGCAGTTACTATGTGACAAGTACTAAGGCTTTACATGGATAAGCTCATTAATTCCTCACAATAACTATGTGGTAGGTATCATGTCAAAGGCAAGAGGAACTGGTAAAATCTCTATTTTTGACTTAGGAATGCCATCTTCATATTTTAAGGACTGAGAATCATTGGAATTGATAGGAATTACAAGAACTTAAAAGGACAGACAGTTTTCAGTTTGGGTTTTCTGGGGTTTTGGCAGAAGATGAGACAGATAGCATCACTGGCTCAATGGACATGAGTTTGAGCAAACCGTGGGAGACAGTGAAGGACAGGGGAGCCTGGTGTGCTGCAGGCCATGGGGTTGCAAAGAGTCGGACACGACTGAACAACAACAGTGTTGCTGGGATTGAAGCTGAATTTTGATGTAATGGTGGGATTTCAATAGGCAGAGACAAGTAATGTAAAAAGCAGGCGAAAAGGAAAGGCACTACGTTAAATCAGATTAAGGAGAAGAAATACCTTTGTAGGAGAGGTTTATTTGAAGATGCTAGCTAGAGATAAGTCTGGAAAACCCATTGGGAAAAAAAGTAAGGATAATTAATTGATGAAAGGCATTATCCAGAAAAGGTTAACCCATGACTATTTACATGGGGAGAAAAGAACTAAATACATGAGAGAAACTGCAGGTATCCAGGAAAGAGATGATAAGGATCAGGTAGGACAGTGACTTCAGGACAGAAGAGAACACAATGAAGGGAACAGCCTGGAGGCAACACAGTCAGGACTGGCAGACTAACTGGCTACGGGGAAGAGATGAGCTAAAATTACAGATCAAGGATGCTCCAGAAGTCTGATCTGACAGCCCACCTTTCACTGACATTAGAAATAGAAGAACCAGGGTTAGAAGGGAAGGTCATGAGTTTGGTGTCAGATGTGCTGAATGTTAGATATCTAGGAAGAGACGTCTAGAAGATATCTGGATAAATAAATCTGAAGCACAAGGTTAGGACTTGGGATAAAGAGTTAAGTGGAAACTTGGCAGAAAAGAAATCAGTGGGATGGTCATAAATAAGGGTGTGTGTGTATGTGTGTGATATCCTCACACATGGATATGTATCCTCACTATAGTTCTGATCTTGAAATTTTAACTATATGTCAGTTTATTCATTATGTTCTTAGATTGATGTGTTAAGTTATTGGTATGCCCATTATCAATAAAGAACAGATTTGGCTGGGGGAGGCCTTGTTTACTTGTTGCAGGATGCATAGTAATTTCCTTTATGTTGGAAGCAAGGAAACAAAAACAAATTTTACTTAAGTATCCTCCACTTAGAAAAAGAGCTGTTGGAAAATAAATTAAAATAATTAACTGGTTCAAACCACCATAAAAGTAGGTTGGAGTCTGGATAATAATCTAAATGGGTTGTTTTGCACCGATCAGCTCCCGTACTTAATTCTGGAACCCTGTACTAAGTCTGCAATGATACTTAGTTGTGGCTGCCTCACCTGCATCAGAAGTCCTTTGTCTAAGTTTTCACCCAGACCTTGCTGTTCATTTGCTGGCTCAAGTTATTAAACGATTGAACGTAGCCTGAGAGCCTTCATTGGAAACAGTGTGCCAGATGATTTATGAGGCAGTCAGGCAGCTGTTTTAAGTTGATTCCAAGTGAAGGGCTTGGTGCTTGCATCATCACTTCCTCTCCCTTCAGCTTTCTCTGAGGTTTCCTTAATCTCACCCACTCAGAGAAGTCAGAGGAATGCCTTGCCTTTTGTAAAACTAACAAGCTACACAGAATTATGTTTTTAATGTGCTGGCTCTAGTAAGTGACTTATTAACATGATGTGAAGAGGCCCCTGTAGAAAAATGGTTTACCTCGGCACATTTGCCTAGCATTATAATTATTCAGGACATACCCAAGAGTTACTCCTGAACATACTGTGATTAGCCAGGCTTTTTCCATTAAATTTGCAAAACAATTCATCTAATTTTAAAAAGAAGCTTTTACCACTGAATAAAACCCCTCCAGAGAAGTCATTGTCCGAAATGGTTTTGTAAGGCTATCTCATGTACATTGTTTTCAAATTTGCATATATTTAGGAAACTTTAGTAACTCTGATGGAATTTAGCATATAAAATAGGGCCTTTTTAAAAAACTGAAGAATACTTGATTTATAATATTAGTTTCAGGTTTATAGTATACAGATTCGATATTTTTATGGATTATACTCCATGTAAAGTTACTATAAAATATTGGCTACATTCCCTGTGCTGTACAAAATATATCCTGGGAGCCTGTTTCATTCATAGTGGGCGACACCTCTTAATCCCCTGCCCTTATCTTGCCGCTCCCTGCTTCCCTCTTCCCACTGGTAACCACTGGTTTGTTCTCTATATCTGTGAGTCTGTTTCTGTTTTATTGTATTTGTTGTTGCAAATAGCAGGCTCTCATTCTTTTATATATATATACAAATTTATTTAATTGGAGGCTATTTACTTTACAATATTGTACTGATTTGGCCATACATCAACATGAATCCACCACTGGTGTACATGTGTTCCCCATCCTGAACCCCCCTCCCTCCTCCCTCCCTGTACCATCCCTCTGGGTCATCCCAGTGCGCCAGCCACAAGCATCCTGTATCCTGTGTCGAACCTGGACTGGCGACTCGTTTCCTATATGATATTATACATGTTTCAATGCCATTCTCCCAAATCATCCTGCCCTCTCCCTGTCCCACAGAGTCCAAAATACTGTTCTATACATCTGTGTCTCTTTTACTATCTTGCATACAAGGTCATCGTTACCACCTTTCTAAATTCCATATATATGCATTAGTATACTGTATTGGTGTTTTTCTTTCTGGCTTACTTCACTCTGTATAACAGGCTCCAGTTTCACCCACCTCATTAAAACTAATTCAAATGTATTCTTTTAATGGCTGAGTAATACTCCGTTATGTATATGTACCACAGCTTTCTTATCCATTCATCTGCTGATGGACATCTAGGTTGCTTCCATGTCCTGGCTATTATAAACAGTGCTGCGATGAACATTGGGGTACACATGTCTCTTTCAATTCTGGTTTCCTCAGTGTGTGTGCCCAGCAGTGGGATTGCTGGGTCATAAGGCAATTCTATTTGCAGTTTTTTAAGGAATCTCCACACTTCTCCATAGTGGCTGTACTAGTTTGCATTCCCACCAACAGTGTAAGAGGGTTCCCTTTTCTCTACGCCCTCTCCAGCATTTATTGTTTGTAGACTTTTGGATCACAGCCATTCTGACTGGCGTGAAATGGTACCTCATTGTGGTTTTGATTTGCATTTCTCTGATAATGAATGATGTTGAACATCTTTTCATGCATTTGTTAGCCATCTGTATGTCTTCATTCTTTTTCACGGTTGAACAACAGTCACTGTATAGACACACACTACATCATCTTTATCCATTCATTTGCTGGTGACTCTTAGGCTGTTTCCATATCTTGGCTATGAACATTGAAGTGCATCTATCTTTTCAAATTGGTGTTTTCACTTTTTTTCCAGATAGATAACTGGATCACATGATAGTTCTATTTTTATTGTTTTGAGGGACCTCAATGCTGCTTTCCATAGTGACTGTACCAATTTATATTCCCTCTAATGTCCTACCAGGGTTCCCTTTTCTCCACATCCTTACCAACATTTATTATTTGTACTTTTTGGATTCCTGTTGTCAATGTGGTTTATCACATTGATTGATTTTTGGATCTTGAACCATCCTTCCATCTCTAGGATAAATCCTACTTGATGGTGTCTGATCTTTTTTATTTATTGTTGAATTTAGTTTGCTAATATTTTGTTGAGGATTTTTATATCTATATTCATCTGAGATATTGGCTTATAATTTTTTTTTGTACTGTTTTTGCCTATTTTCAGTATCAAATTAATGGTGGCTTTGTGGAGTGAATTTGGAAGTGTTCCCTCCTCAATTTTTTCAGAATATTTTGAAAAGGATAATATTAACTCTTCTCTATATATATTCTGTATTGGTAGAATTCCCCTGTGAAGCTGTCTAGTCCTGGATTTTTGCTTGCTAGGAGTCTTTTTTTTTAAATTTGTCTATTTCAGATTGTCTATTTGTTCCTGATTCAGTCTGGAAGATTGTATGTCTCTAGAAATTTATCCATTTCTTCTAGGTTGTCCAATTTATTGCTTTATGCTTTATAGTTATACATAATATTCTCTCATGTTTTTTAATCTCTGTTATATTGGTTATAGTTTCTCTTCTTTCATTTCTTACTTTGTTAATTTGTGTCCTCTCTGTTTTTTCTTGGTGAATCTGGCTAAACATTTATAAATTTTGTTTATCTTTCCAAGGAACAGCTCTTGGTTTTTTTGATTTTTTTCTATTTTTTTTAGGTTTCTATTTATTTCCTTCCTGATCTTTATTATTTCCTTCTTTCACTGACAGTGGGCTCTGTTTGTTCTTTTTCTTTCAGGTTATTTATTTGAGACTTTTCTTGTTTCTTGAGGTAGGCATGTGTTTCTATAAACTCTCTTAGAACAGTTTTTGCTACATCCCATAGACTTTAGATAGTTTTTATTTTCATTTGTCTCAAGGTATTTTCTGATTTCCTCTTTGATTTACGGGTTGAAACATTGGGGTTTTTTTTTTCAGTAGCATGTTTTTTAGTCTCCACCTGTTTGTGTTTTTTCTCGTTCTCATTCCTGTGAATGATACCTATAGTTTCATAATGCTGTAGTCAGAAGAAATGCTCGATATAATTTCTGTCCACTTAAATTTGTTTAGACTTGTTTTGTGGCCTAACATACATCCTGAAGAACATTGCATGTACTCTTGAGAAGAATGTGTTCCTGTTTTTGGATGTAATATCCTATGGATACATATTAAGCACAACTAGTCCAAGGTGTCATTTAAGATCACTGATTTCTTAATGGTTCTCTAATGATCCTATCTGAATGACTGTCCACTGAATCTAGGAATTTTTACTTTTGGAAGAGGGTTTTCCTCATAAAATCACATAGGCTCTGAACTTAAAAAACAGACAAACAAATAAAATCCACATTTCGTAGCCCTTCTGGTTGATGAATGTCACTATATGTGTACCAGTGCAAGTCCAGATCACTATGACTGAGTGGGACTTGCTGTAACTAACATTTGCTGACAGGACCACCAACATGGACCAAACTACCACACAGAGATCTCACCAATACCGTCCCATTCCATTTCCAAAGGTAGGCTCTGATGTACTGTAATATAATAAGGCATCTTTCCCCTACAATCAAGCAGAATCTCTTTTAAAGAGAGATTGTGAGCAAAGGATGGAAAATTCTTCTCTCTCTAGATGCTTAGGAGTACATACTGTAGCATAGACACTGAAACCAAGTATTTGGAAACCTACCCAATGGCTGTTGCTTAGAACAGTATTATTCCACTCCTTCATCACGTCACCTCCCACACACACGAAGGTGCATGCACACGCACACGCTCACGTGCGCACACACACACACGCTCACGTGCGCACGCGCGCACACACACACACACACACACACACACACACACACGGTCTCTCTCTCTCTCATATTCCCAAATTAGCGGGCTGGCTTATTTCTGAGATGTGACTAAACTGAAACATTCTTGCAGAGAGTAACTTTCCTTTTCTTTTGTCTGAGAAAGAAATCAGAATCCAGAAGAATTCAGAAGAAAAAAGCAGCTGACTAAATATGGAGTTGGAGCTAATGAATCTTATTATAAACCCTCAGTATTCTGGGAAAGTGTATAGGTTTCTTTATGTTCTGATGTATTTGAGATTCATGCTTCCCTTGTAGCTCAGTTGGTAAAGAATCTGCCTGCAGTGCAGGAGACCTGGGTTCGATCCCTGGGTTGGGAAGATCCCCTGGAGAAGGAAATGGCAACCCACTCCAGTATCCTTGCCCAGAAAATCTCATGGACAGAGGAGCCTGGTGGGCTGCAGTCCATGGGGTCACAAAGAGTCAGGCACGACTGAGTGACTAACATTTAGGTATCATTCTTATGCCTATTTCACAGATGAGGAAACTTAGGCACAGGGTAGTTAAATAACTACCTCCAGGCAGATGGCAGAGTTAGGCAACTTGATGCCAGAGCCTATTTTTTGAAGTCCTAGACAAGAACTTTTGCTAATCAAACCATGATATTGCATGAGATTTAAAAAATTCCCACTGGAATAAGCAACTAATCCAGTGGCTCAAAACACAGTTCTGCCTATTTGTAAGTATACAGTGAAAAAGGACAAGAGCTTTCCCAGAGCACACAAACATTTACAAACACACAGAGCACACAGAGGAGAAAGAAGATAGAAATCTAAAATGCTGTTTACATCCACAGCTGCAACTAACATTTTTTTCATCAGTTCAACAAATATTTAACTCCAAGGCACTAGAGTCACCAGTGGGGACGGGAGAACTTGATTCTTTGTGCTATAAATCAGCAGTCCCCAACATTTGGGGCACGAAGAACTGGTTTTGTGAACACAAATTTTCCATGCATCTGGAGTTGAGGGGATAGTTTGAGGATGGTTCAAGTGTTACATTTATTGTGCACTTTAATTCTATTATTATTACCTCAGCTCCTCCTCAGATCATCAGGCATTAGATCCTGGAGGTGGGGGACCACTGCTGTAAAGATTGTAATCTACTGAAGTCAGATTTTTCAACAGTCCACAAATAACACATTATATATTTATGTGGTGATTAGCCACACAAGGTAGGAATGCACAGGCAGGGATATAAGAACTCAACAAGTACCCTAACCTCTACTTTCCAGGCAGATGAAATGTGCACACGAGAAGGCCATAGTCAGGGATAAAGAGAGGAAGTCTAAGAAATTGTCATGACTTTCTGCAGTTTACCTGTTTAATTCAAAAGTTGATTTTCACTAGAAAGGAAAGGACTTGTTTAAGTATGTTTTCATTATTCAGTAGCTCAGTTCAGTTCAGTTACTCGGTCGTGTCTGACTGTTTGTGACTCCTCTGACTGCAGCATGCCAGGCTTCCCTGTCCTTCTCCCAGAGTTTGCTCAGAACTCATGTCCATTGAATTGGTGATGCCATTTAACCATCTAATCCTCTGTCTCCCCCTTCTCCTTGCCTTCAATCTTTCCCAGCACCAGGGTCTTTCCCAGTGAGTTGCCTCTTTTCATCAGGTGGCCAAAGTATTAGAGTTTCAGCTTCAGCATCAGTCCTTCCAATGATTATTCAAGGTTGATTTCCTATAGGATTGACTGGTTTGATCTCCTTGCAGTCCAAGGGACTCTCAAGAGTCTGTAGCACCACAATTCTAAAGCATCAATCCTTCAGTGCTCAGCCTTCTTCACGGTCCAACTCTCACATCCATATATGATTACTGGAAAAACCATGGCTTTGACTAGATGGACGTTTGTTGGCAAAGTAATGTCTCTGCTTTTAAATATGTTGTCTAGGTTTGTCATAGCTTTCTTCCAAGGAGCAAGCATCTTTTAATTCCATGGCTACAATCACCATCCACAGAGATTTTGGAACCCAAGAAAATAAAGTCTGTCACTAGTTCCATTCCCGCCCCCCCCCCATCTATTTGGCATGAAGTGATGGGACCAGATGCCATGATCTTAGCTTTTTGAATGTTGAATTTAAAGCCACCTTTTTCACTCTTCTCTTTCACTTTCATCAAGAGGCTCTTTAGTTCTTCTTCACTTTCTGCCAAAGGGTGGTGTCATCTGCATATCTGAGGTTATTGATATTTCTCCCAGCAATCTTGATTCCAGCTTGAGCTTGATCCAGCCTTGCATTTCACATAATTTACTCTGTATATAAGTTAAGTAAGCAGGATGACAATATACAACCTTGACATACTCCTTTCCTAATTTTGAATCAGTTCATTTTTCCACGTCTGGTTCTAACTATTGCTTCTTGACCTGCATACAGGTTTCTCAGGAGGCAGCTCAGGTGGTCTGGTATTTCCATCTCTTTAAGAATTTTCCACAGTGTGTTGTGATCCACACAGTCAAAGGCTTTAGTGTATATAATGAAGCAAAAGTAGATTTTTTTCTGGAATTCCCTTGCTTTTTCTATGATGTAGGAAATTTAATCTCTGTGTTTTCTAAATCTAGCTTGTATGTCTGGAAGTTCTCTGTTCATGTACTATTGAAGCCTAGCTTGAAGGATTTTGAGCATTACCTTGCTAGCACGTGAGATAAGTGCAATTGTGGGGTAGATTTAACATTCTTTGGCATTGCCCTTCTTTGGGATTGGAATGAAAATCGACCTTTTCCAGTCCTGTGGCCACTGCTGAATTTTACAGATTTGCTGGCATATGGAGTGCAGCACTTTAACAGCATCATCTTTTAGGATTTGAAATAGCTCAGCTGGAATTCCATCACCCACACTAGCTTTGTTTGTAGTAATGCTTCCTAAGTTCCACTTGACTTCACACTCCAGGATGTCTGGCTCTAGGTGAGTGATCATACCATCGTGGTTATCGAGGTTATTAAGACCTTTTTCATACAGTTCTTCTGTGTATTCTTGCCACCTCTTCTTAATGTCTTTCTGCTTCTGTTAGGTCCATACCATTTCTATCCTTTATTGTGCCCATCTTTGCATGAAATGTTCCCTTGGTCAGTGTGCTTAGCATTTCATTTTTACAAACTTGGCAGGGTGCCTGGGCTGAATTTAAGTGCATCTCAGAGATGCCTGGACCTGTAATGGAGACAGATAATGGGGAGCCAGGAGGAGACCTGGGAGGCTTCTAGAAAAGGAGCTCCACCTGTGTCCTCTGTTAGACTCAGATGTCAGGGCAAGTCTAGGGAGCACAGGTAGTTGCCATAGGAGTCCATTTATAGTGGGGCTGAGGGACTTCTGGGGATAATACTGTAAGAAATGCCGTGGGAAGAAAGAGCCACCCCTATGGACCGTTGATCAGGGCCGTTATTGGGCGGTCGCTCTCAGGCAGAACTCCCAGGGGCGGGAACGGAGGTAGGAGAGGCCGGAGTGGGGGGGGGGGCAGGAACAGGAGTGGAAGGGGTAGGGGCCGTGGGAGAGGTAGAGGGAGGAGGGGCCACCAGATCTTCCGGGGGAACAGAGAAAGCAGAGGACTCAGAGACGGGAGGAGCTGGTTTGGCCCAGGAGGGTGGAATCGGGGGACCCATGATAAGCAGGATTTGGCGGGGAGTGCACGTGGTGCACAGGGTGGGGCGAGAGCGCAACGCCCAAAAGGCCTGAACATAGGGGACCTCAGACCATTTTCCCGTTCTCCGGCAGTAATTATCTAAATCACGGAGGACGTCAAAGTCTAATGTCCCTGTGGTTGGCCACTGTGAGCCATTATCTATAGGATACTGAGGCCAGGCTTGTGAACACAGAGAAGTGAGCTGCTTGGGGCGGATATATCCCTTTAGTCTTAGGGTCTGCAGGTTAGCCAGCAGGCACTCTAAGGGGGTAGAGTATTGGGGATCGGGTTTGGAGGCCGTCGATCCCATGGCGACCACAGAGCGTGGAGGCAACCCCCGCTGCCCAAACGTCTTCGGACGTGCCAAGGGAAGACGGAGGTCCGTGCAGCCGTTCGGAACGTCTTCCTCACGAGCTGGGGACCGGGAAGGGCCGAAGCCGGAGGTCTACTCAGCCGTTCGGGACGTCTCCCTCACGAGCTGGAGACCAGGAAAGGCCGAAGCCGGAGGTCTACTCAGCCACTGGGGACGTCTCCCCCATGAGCTGGTGACCGGGAGGGCCCAGTAAGTGCGCACCTGTTACCAGGCCCTAGGAGGTGGTCGCCAGGGAGGGCGGGCCCCAAAGCCGAAGGGACTTACCCCGTATCCTGCCGTCTGGGGGGTTGGTCAGCCGCCTGGGTCCAGGGCTACCGCGGCAGTGGAGCTCGAGGGGGCCTCAACGGCGAGTGCCGGGGGCCCTCACCTAGAGCCCCATGTTGGGTGCCAGATGTAAGAAACGCCGCGGGAATAAAGAGCCACCCCTATGGACCGTTGATCAGGGCCTTTATTGGGCGGTCGCTCTCGGGCAGAACTCCCGGGGGCGGGTGAGCAAGGAAGCGAAGGGAGTCTGTGAGGTATGAGGGGTGGGGAAGGGTTTTATAGCCAGGGCCGGGCTCCCATATAAGGAAGAAAGCGTGGGCTCAGCGGTGATTGGTGTCCAAGGGCTCCGTGTCGGCACCTGATTGGACGGCTTGGTTGTCGGCCCACCTCCGGGACTTGTCCGCGGCACTTTTCCGAGGCATGTCTCAACACGCCCGGGCAAGCCTCAACATGTCTGGGCTTGCCTCAACATGCCCGACCTTGCCCGACCTTTCAAATACTTCTCCAGGTAAAAGGAGATCCAATTAGCTCAATCCAAGGGCCAGCTTTGCCCCTGGCAGGAGAAGAAATAGACATTCTGATTCAGTGCAGTGGCCATTTCTCAAATCCATTCTTTAGTTCCTGGATGCATGTCTGGCTGTTAGGTAGAGAAGGGGGTGGTTTTTCTCACAAAGCACATCTAACCAAGGCAAAGAGGCATCTTGTCTCACTGCAGAGCAGAGGGTGCCCTGTCTCTCTGAGGGGCAGTGGAGGCCTTCTGAGAACTGCTCCACCTGGCCAGGCTGAGAGGTTGCAGGGCCCAGTGAACAGATGCAATAGCAGCTGGGCGGCTGTGGAAGGCAGGGAGGTGGGGTGGGAGTGACCACATAGCAGAAATGCCTGACAGAGGCTGTGAGACTCCCCTTGGTGATTTCTAGAATTAGATGCAAGGGACTTGGCAGGAAGTCAGTGGGAGCTAAAAACCAGCAAACAATTTGCCTCTACAGGCCAGTGGGTCCGGGGGAAATTCGGCTTAGGTGAAAATAAACAAATGAGTTGCTTTGGCTGCCTAAGTCAGTTTAGAAGCTCAGTAGATTTATGTTGTATAGATGTGATTATTCTAAAACCAAGTTGAAATAAGAACTGCTTCTGATTAGGAGACAAAGTGCTCGTTTTGCAAAAATGAACTGGTATTTTATAGTAACTCACACAGTTATGAGCCAGACGAGATGTAAGCATTGCAAACCTGTTTGCCTTCTCTTTGTAGAGAGAGATTGGCTGCCTGAAGAAACACCCAGTAGAGTTTTCATAAATAAAACATAGCAGAGCAACACCCAGGGGGGCAGTTTTTCCCTCTAGTATGAAAGGAATTAGTGTAGTCGATAGAAAAGGAAGCTGTGTATGAAACCCCAGCCTGTAGCACAGGGCTTTCACCCTGGGGGGCTGAAAATACCAAAGATTGCAGAATCCAGTAGTGAGATGGCAGGGGTTGTGTCAGGAGGGGCCACCCCACGGGTTTAACCCTGAGGATGCTGTGTTGTTTTCTGAGAGCCTATGTATGTTATCTTTTCCATATAAATACGTCTTCTATAATGCATATATTTCCCCTGGTGGCTCGTATGGTAAAGAATTTGCCTGCAGTACAGGAGACCTGGGTTCGATCCCTGGGTCGGGAAGATCCTCTGGGGAAGGGAATGGCAACCTACTCCAGTACTCTTGCCTGGAGAACCCCATGGACAGAAGAGCCATATATAAATAAGGTGGAATACTAATGGTTACATCCTTCAACTATTACATAGGTAAAGAATGAAAAGCAGAAGGAAATGTCAAAGGTTACAGAGTGAACTGGGTTGGTGCATTTCATCTGATCTAATCCAGAGCTTCTAATCTTGCCTGGAGCCCTTTATGGTGACATGAGGGTGCAGATATCACAGGCTAATGGGGAGAGCATATGTATGATTCTGTGTATGTCTGAGTGTACAGTTTTGTGAGGGCTGGGGTCACTTGGTGCAGGCCACCTCTCCCTGCACAATGGAAACCCCTGTGGTCACCAGTGCACTGAGCAAGACCTCCCTGTTTAGTCTCAGGACAAGTGTTTGGCAATAAATGAAACCTTGCCCCAGATCTATGAGACCTGGAGATTCATTCATCAGCAATAGGCCAACCAGTGGGGAGCCCTTTTAATTACTTTGTGTTGACCATGCATTTAATGATAACTTATTATGGGTCCAATTAGTTTCATTTACGTTGCAGAAACAACCACGAGTGGTCATGTTGCTGAAATACTGTATTCTGACCCTATTTCTATTTTTCCATCCCTAGGAAGCCTGCTATAGCATATTCTTGGTCTTGAAGTGTCATCAGTACAGCATTTTTGCTATATAGTGATAGAAAAGGCTCATGTTTTCATGTGTGCCACGTTCGTTTCTGAAGCTTGTATACTATTATACGAGATTGTGTTTCTGTCAGAAGCTACCTGATGGCACAATCATTTGTATTGGGGTTCTGAGACTGCTATGGAAAAGAGAAACACCTCTAAGGTTTGCTTCTGCTTTTCCTTTACACACACTATTTTTTGTTGTTGTTGCGAAGTTAATAAAAATGACTTTCTGAGTTCAGAACATACATTAAATGAGTTACAAATGGGAAGTTTTGTCTTATTCTGAGATGATGTGAAAAGAAAGGCGTGTTCACAGCAACTTAGCTATAGAGAACTTTCACAAGTAACAGAGTCTTGGTTTTAAATATAAATACTGTAGGCACTTTGCTATTGTACACATTGTAGAGAAAAACACGAACATGTAGCCTGAAACATATACAACAGATCATACAAAAACGTTAGGAGTTGAAGCCAAATTGCAGCAGTGGGGAGCTGACGGCTGCGCTCCCCTTGCTAGTCACGGGAGTGTAAGCGATGGGAGGCAGGCGCTACGTTTCCTGTTTCCAACACATTTTGTCCGGGAACTCTTTGTCCAGTGACATGGTACCGTGCTTGCTAGTGCAGGGCTGAGCCTTGGAATTTCACTCACTTATACTTCTTTCAGGAGATTATGTTCACATCTTGCTCCTTCTACTTCAGTGACTTTTGATCTAATGAACATATTTTTCTCAACCTGTTAAACAGGGATCCAGCTTAGACTACCTGCCCCATGAGGACTGCCCTGACATGTCAGGTCTGGATAATGTGCTGTGTTTCACCCTTGAAACATCATGGGAGGGCTGGACACCTGTTGGGTTTTGATCAGAAGTATTTGGCACCCACATCAGTCCTGGGCTTTGCTTGAAAACTGGGGAGTTTCAGTGACTCTCCTGTGTCCATGAGCACACTGGAAGGCCTTTCTGAGATTTCTAAGTAGCCTTTATGGATGCCTCCTTTGTACTGCCCAGAAGAAGAAAGAAAAGAAACGGGAAACAGTTTGGTTTTAAATCAAAAAGTTATGATTTTATTTTTAATATACCAGAAAAAAATATTTCTTTTAATGTCGTGAAATCAGCACTTGAAAATAACAATTCCAACATTGCTGTAATTTGCTCTGTGAGGCTTATATGGGTGGGCTTTTAGATGAATAGAGGCACTGGCTCCTCTAAGAAGCAGAATCTTCCAGTGGTTTTCCAGGTAGCAGTAAGCAACCTCTTGCCTGAACATGCCCAGAGAGCAGACTTGTTTGAATTGACAGGCTTGGGCAGCACTATGAGGCTACTTCTGGAGCATTCTAGGGTTCTGTCTTCTGGGGAAGAGTCTCCAGAGACACCAAGCATTGAGAGAATGACAGTGTTCAATACCAGCATTGAGTCGGGACCTTGAAATCTTGGCTTAAATATGTTGTGAAAATGGCCTGACTGTGATTTATGCAACCAGTTTCTTTAACCAGTTGCTTCAGGAGCTGTTTACTACAATGTAGTGTCATGTTTGGATTTCTGTGAAGTGTATCTGATGTGAAGACTTTTACTTGCCCAACATGAAATTAAACTGCCGTTCTTAAGATTTCCCCAGCACCCCTGAACCCCGCCACAGATGTGTTCCCACTGTCTGTTTTAGTGCTAGAATAACTTGTTTCACTTAAAAAAAAAAAAGTATAATTCAGGAGGAAGGGAGATCTGGGGCCTATTTTTCCCTCTCTGTGAGCCCTGAATTTTCAGAGTATCTGGGGATGAAGCAAGTAACTTGGTGATTCAACAGGCCTGTGAATAGTCTTTGATGCTCTGCACAGGGGTACCTAACTGGTCTCTTTAGCTATGGGTTTTGCCATATGGCTCAAAGATGTTTATAACTGGTGTGTTACAACTGGCATTCAAGAAAATGCTATAACTACAATGATTCTTTCTTTGCTTAAGTATTGGGTACCAGCATACAGAGGCTGTTGGTTCACTGCAAGACTGGGACCTAACACTTCATCCTGATTGTCAGCACAAAATAGAGTATCATTGCTTTATCACTTCAACGTGTATGCAACAGAGGCCAAACCCTGTGGTGCATTCTTATCAAAATCTGTTTTGGTTGGTGATGGGTCTGAGGCACAAAGAATTGGTTCCTGTATACAGATAGAAAAAGGACAGAATAACAAGTTAAGTTACAGGAGACAATGACTCACAGCACGAAAATAGGCTCTACTACCATCCTGAATTGATAGCAAAATATTTATTATTGAAAACAAAAAGATCGGACCACTAGACTTTCATCATAAAGCTCTCACACAATTGTAATTTTCAGGATGGAAACATTTTCAGGGAAAGAAGTGTCTAAGAGACAGGCACAGACCATGCACACACAGCTCAAAGCACTGAACTCAAGGAGGTGGTCTGTTTGACCATCTCCACTCTCCTAACAGCCCTCTTGAGTCAGCGCATGACCAACCCAACAACTAAGTTGAAGATTCATTAACCAAACTGGGGGGGGAAAGTGTACTGGAGATTAGTTGTATCTGAAGAAAGGCTGTTCTCTCATAATAGCAACCTGAGCTTATTTCTCCCTGGTAACCCAGCAGTCTGGAACCAGACCAGACTTGTGGAATATTCTACTCCAGTGTAGTTTACTCTAGGTGCTTTGTTGTTCTTAATGTGACAGGTTTTATCTTATGATAATGATACCACAGCTGATTAAAAAAAAAAATTTTTTTTTTTTCTGTGAGTCTCTTTCCTAGAAGTGTTCTTCCATCTTGTTCTGCAAAAACCCTACTCAGTAAAGTTCCAGACTCAGAGCCCCATTAATAGAAATGACAGGGGATATAATTTTTTCTTTCCACATCAGCAACATATTTGAATGTATTGTCCCTGTCCCCTTGTGTTTTTAGCAGCATATGATTAGAAAGTTTTCCCTGGTGGCTCAGATGGTAAAGAATCTGCCTGAAATGTGGGAGATGCGGGTTTGATCCCTGGGTTGGGAAGATCCCCTGGAGAAGGAAACAGATGGTTAGAAGGATGGGAGTAAATTAACTGGAATAATCATCTCAATACATGATTTTTGAATATAGTAGTGGCTCTGTTCTCATGAGCGAAATTAGAAAGTCTAGATAAAACCTCCTGATCTGTGAATAGAGCATTTCTCGCTAGAATGTTTTTCACTGCAAACTCGTAGACTTGGGTGGATGCTCAGACCTTGCGTATCAAATTGCATGCATTTATGTTTGAAATGAAGATTTGGTTTAAAAAACGTTTTCAATCCAGGAATGTTTTCACGATACTGGAATTGAAGTGCAGTGGAAAATCTTTAAGAGAAAGGAAATCTATTGCAGCATAGTGGGGCAGCTATAAAAACTTGCCTGCCCAAGTTTTTCTGGAATGTTAAGTGACAGCAGGATTATCTATGTGGCAGTCAATTCTCTGATAGGCTTCAGATTTGCCACGGGGTAGTGGTCCAGCCTCATATATTAATAGAATTAATCACTTAAGCTGAGATGTTAAAAACAGTGTATTGAACCTGTAATACCAGAATTTCAATTTTTTTAAAGGTGTGATTTTTCCCCCTCCCATGATAAACATCGGAAATGCCTTTAGATATATTTAGCTAATTTTAAAACTATTTATTAGACATTCAACCCGTAAACAAAATTTCTAAATTATCTCATAAGTAGACACAAGTATGAACCTGTACCAAGATGAAAGTGCTTTGGAAGCATCCGAATCTGTTTAAGGTCTATGATTATTTCCTTATTCTAACCTGCATTAAAGGATCACTGATAAATCAATGGATTAAATCATTAAATTAACCAAATAAGCTCTAACTGTCCTTCAGTTAAATTCAAGTCAACTGTTATTTGGCCTTTTCCTCATTATTCTGCTCATTTTCTGTTATAAGAAAAAAAAGCTTATTGCACAGTATCATGTATTTTCAAAGCTCAAAATAACATTGTTTGCATCCTAATAATCTATTAGTTGTTATAGCAGGACTTGTCTTTTCAGTCCATGTCAGTTTTTGCCCTAATAATACATTCTCCGATCAATGCATCTATGAACCAACGTCAAGACGTCATAGATTGTTCACAATAATTTAACACAGACATAACAGCTTCCCTTCCCTGCATACAGCCCACCCTCCATCCCATCAGTCATGACTTGGTTCGCACGGATTCTCTGTTCATGGTTCAGACCATTCACACAGAATGGAATAAAACTTTATTCTTTTCAATTCCACACATAGACGAGATGCTGAGAAAGCCCTTGTCATCTCTGACAGAGAAGCAGAGCAGCTCTGTTTCATGAATGACAGCACAATTAAAGCTAAAATAATATAAAAATAATTTGAAAAATCCCTTTTCTGTACACACTCAAAGCAAGAAAGCTAAACAGCTTCTTTTTCTGCTAGCCAGAAAACATGTTTCTATTTATTTGGGCTTTAAAGTTTGGTGGACTTCACATCTGTGTGTATATATGTGTGGTTATGCATGTCTAATCTATGCAGTGTAGTAGCCCCTAATTTTTATCTAGTTTGCCTAATCATTAAGCTATATAACCAATTAGAATACTATTATATCACATTGAACAACTTGACATAATTGCTTCTTTGAAATACAGAAATGTTTACACATTTGGCTTGTAAAGGACTGAAATATTGCAGATATTATAGTATCTAGCTTTTTTTAAAAGAATATGGCTCTTAATAAGTTGATTTTTGAATTCCAGAGCATAAGTCCCTTTTCAAAAAATTTCTGAAGCTGACTCAAAGTAGGAAGAATGTCTTCTGATTTGGCCAAAAATATGGTGAATATTTTATATCATTTAAAATTTGAAGAATAAGTCTCAAAGGGGCCGTTTGTGTGTTAACTGTTCAGCTCAACTTGCCATAAAGTGTGTTTGTCAAAGTATCTCCGCTTGACCAGCAGAGGGCACTTTATGCACCTCTGCATTGCTTTAGGGAGCAAAGGCAGATGATGCAGAAACACAGTGTTCACCCAAGATCAAGGAGAGCCCTGTGGGTTGCTTTGTGAAATTCACAAAAATATAGAAAATATGGGCTGTACCACAGGGTTTCATTTGGAAAGTTATGTGTGGAGTCATCTATGGAGGGGTGTACTTATTCTCTTATATTGATCTTCAGCTCATTCCTCTTTCCCAGCTTAAGAACTTCGGTGTAGGGCCGCAACTTTTTACAGGTAAGAGAGTCTATTTTTCAAATAATTTGGTTGAGTTGTCTGTTTTTTATATTTATTCTTCTGTTTGAAAGCCCAAGGCAACTGAACAAAGGATGCTGTGTCCTACTCCATTTAGGGGTAGAAAATAAAACTATCAGAAATACTGAGATTGGAGCTGCCCTTTCAGGAGTTGGGCGGCACTGTTTCCTTCCTCCCAGGGAGAACCCTGGGAAAATACTGTGCCCCATTTTGTTATGGTGAACTCACTAGACTGAGGCTGTGCTATGAAGGGGAACGAGTCTTTCTCATAGTTGAAATATAGTTTATCATCTGTTTTCTCAGGAGGTGATTAAGACATCTTTTCTCACGGGGGCTACAACCCATAACCTTTCTGAAAAAGTACTTTCAATTTTGCAAAAGCGTTACTCTAGATACACAGCCCGTGTCGCTTCCATTTTTACCTTTTCTGTTGGCTCCAGTTTAGTGTCAAAAAAGATTAGAGAGGATTTTATGTATGTGCTCACATGGTTTTTAAGTAAACTTCTTTGATCCTTAGAGAAATATAACAGTAAATTCATTTTTTTCCATATACTGTTAATAGCTTGTTTGCCTTCTCTCTGCCTCTGGCCCACTTTGTTCTCATTTGTCCTAGAGTTGACAGATAAAGAGGGAATGGGGTCTTCCAGCAGCAGTCCTTTGAGATGGAGGTGTACTCAGTGAGTCCTCACCCAAAAAGGATCACTAACTTACTGGGTTAAGTCAACCTAATTATCCCTAAGCTGCCTTGGGTTGTGTGTTTGCTCATATGTCTTGTTTTGTGTTAGCTGCACCATATGTGATTCCTTGTGCCATTTTCTTTTGTCTGTTATTTTTCTTGATGACCCTGAGCTACGGCTTCCTCCTCAGTCCCGACACTAGTCAGCCTTCGTTGCTTTCCTCATCTTGCTGCCAATGTAGGCCTCGAAGAAGAAGTGGCAGAAGAGCACGAAGTAGCTGAGGTACATGAGCGAGGACCAGAAGATGTTCTGGAAGTGGGAGTGACACTGGTCGTGCTGCATCCACTGGAAGACCAGGTAATTAATGACGCAGCCTACCAGCATCTGAAGGATCTGGGACAGGGTGATGAACATGGCGAACTTCCGGGAGACGCGGAAACCCGCCGCTCGCAAGGCATAGTACGAGTACATCACAGAGTGCACGCTATAGTTCATAGTCATAAACCAACCACCCCCAGCAACCATGTCCTTGTAGGAGTACCAGGAGTACAGCAGCACAGTGATGTGGTGGTACCAGTGTAGGAAGATCAGCTTCTGCTTCCTCAGAATAATGAATATTGTATCTCCTGGAAGACAAACAGAAACGGACGTGAGCCGCCTGGCTAGACTCCGTACCAAGAAGGTGAATGTCTTGAACTTGTACCTCAGAATGAGCCGGATTGGGGTTAGACTTGTGGACTGACATTTACTAGCTCGGTGCCCCTGGCAGGTTATTCATCCTATTTTCTAGTTTCCTCATGTGTAATATGGAGATAATCGCTTGGAATTATTTGAAGATTCAACAGGATACAAAACAGGCACATGGTAAGCACTCCATAAATGTTACTGTCAGAAGGGTGTTTTGCACACAATCATATTTTTGATTTGGAAGGGACACTAGTAAGTATATTGTCCATTTCCAATGAGGCTATGCATTTTAGGAAATATCACCTAGAAGAGAGTCAAGTGATATTCATTACTCAAGAGAAACAAATTTGAATTCAAGTGCCCGGTAAAATGTTCTTAGGCCGCTCTGGGGTAATAAAACCACCTTTCTTTGGTACACGACAAAAGTACACACTTTTGCAGGTTCCCTATAAAATGTGAAGCCTTGGCATATGGAAATTAGAAAAGTAAAATTTAAACAAAAGGCTATTCCTGGATAAGAGACAAGATAGCCGAGTAGGACTTGAGCTTACCTCTTCTCACAAAAACATCAAAATCACAAGTAACTACTGACCAACTGTTGACAAAAAAGATACTCTATATCCAAAGACAAAGACATCACACCAGTCAGAATGGCCATTATCAAAAAGTCTATTAAAAATACCTTTTTAGGCTATTTACATATAAGTAATATTATATAACATTTGTGTTTGACTTTTTCACTCAGTATGACAATCTCTGGATCTATTCATGTTGCTGCAAATATCAATATTTTGTAATTTTTTAATGACTGAGCAATATTCCAGTCTGTATATGGAACTTATTTACAAAACAGAAGTAGAATCACAGATGTAGAAAACTAGGTTATGGTATGTAGGGTTACTAGGGGATAAAGTAGGGGAGGGATAAACTGGGAGACGGGAATGGACTTACATACACTACAGGATGTAAAATAGATAACTCAGAACCTGCTGTAGAGCACAGGGAACTCTACTCAATACTCTATAATGGCCTATATACAACTGATTCACTTTGCTGTATACCTGAAACTAACACAGCACTGTAAATCAACTATATTCCAATAAATTGCTTTTAAAAAGTCTACAAACAATAAATCCTGGAGAGGGTGTGGAGAAAAGGAAAGCAACCTGCACTGTTGGTAGAAATGTAAATTGGTACAGCCACCATGGAGAACGGTATGGAGGGTCCTTAAAAAATTAAAAATAGAACTATCCTATGATCCAGCCATCCCACTCTTGGGTGTATATTCAGAGAAACCATAACTTGAAAAGATACATGCACCCTAATGTTCACTGTAGCACTATTTATAATAGCTAACACGGAAGTGATATAAATGTCTATCACAAGAGGAATGGAAAAGATGTGGTACTTATATACAATGGAATATTAGTCATAAAAAATGAGTAAAATAATGCCATTTGAAGCAATGGATGAGAGATTATCATACTAAGTGAAATAAGTCAGGAAGACAAATATCACACAATATCACTTATATGTGGAATCTAAAAATGATACAAATGAACTTATTTGCAAAACAGACTTCAAAAACAAACTTATGGTTTCCAAAGGGCAGGGGAGGGATAAATTAGGCATTTAGATAATCAACAAGGGCCTACTATATAGCACAGGGAAATCTACCCAATACCCTAATGATCTATATGGGAAAGGAATCTGAAAAAGAATGAGATGGATTTGGGGTGGATACTTATAAGTGAATCATTGCTGTGTACCTGAAACTAACCACACTGTAAATCAACTGTACTCTAATATAAATTTTGAAAAGTTAGGCAAACAGAAAAACAAAAATCCTCTGTATTTACTGAACAGGATAATAGGTATTATTTTGGTAGCAATGAATCAAGTGATAAAAAACTGAGGATGACACTTTCTTGTGGAATTAACTCTGAAAATGCTTTACAGGATTATCCAAAATCTCAGTAACATTAACCCCTTGAAGAAAAAGACTATTGTTTCTCTGGTCTGACTCTCCCATCTGAGCTATTCTGGCTACCCAAAAGACCACTATTCGCATCTAAGGTAAAGAATTTATGTTATAGAAGCAAGAATGGTGCTCATGTAGGTAGATGATAATGATTCTCTGAAAAGCCTAGGGATTCTTAAAAATATACTTTCGAACACTTACATAAAAATAGATGAAGAGCAGGCACAGTAACAAATACACCCAATTCCATTAACAAGTACCAGAACAATAAACACTGGGATGTGGGACAAAAGCAGGATTTATGTGGCAGATGCTTCATTCTCTTTCCTATCTCTGTGGTTTTCAGATATGAGAAAAATCAATATCCTTCATGACCTTTGGTGACCTCGATTTCTTTTTGTATAGCAAGGGTAACTAGGTGGTCCCTCTTCTTATTCTGAAATTTAATTAACCACAAGGGGAATTAGTACTTACACTCATCTTATCCCTTATTCTTCAAGGATGCCCTAAAACATTGGGTACAAAGGAAGGTCAGACAATGTTGGATCTTGGAAAGACTTAAGGTTCTGATGGGACCTTAAGTAAACAGAAAAGATTGATGGGAATGTAAACTGGTACAGCCATTATGAAGAACAGTATGGAGGTTCCTCAAAAAACTAAAAACAGAGCTACCATATGATCCAGCAATCCCACTCCTGGGCATATATTGTGAAAAGACAAAATCTCTAACTCAAAAAAATACATGCACTCCAATGTTCATATAAGCATGATAAACAACATAAGTGTCCATCAACAGATGAATGGATAAAAATATGATATGGCAACCCATGCCAGTCTTCTTGTCTGGGAAATCCCATGGGCAGAGGAGCCTGGTGGGCTACAGTCCACGGGGGTCACAAAGAGTTGGACAGTACTTAGCTACTAAACAACAACTGCTACACACACACAAAGGAATATAACTTAGCCATAAAAAAGAACTATTGCCATTTGCAACAACATGAATGGACTTAGAGAATATCATAAGTGAAGTCAAAGACAAATATTATGATATCACTTATATGTAGAATCTAAAATATATGCAAATGAATTCATTTACAAAACAGACTCACAAACATAGAAAACAAACTTATGGTCACCAAAGGGAAAAGTGGGAGCAGGGCATGGGATAAATTAGGAGTTTCATTCCAATCCCAAAGAAAGGCAATGCCAAGCAATGTTCAAATAATCATACACTTGCACTCATTTCACATGTTAGCAGATTATGCTCAAAATCCTTCAAGCTAGGCTACAGCAGTTCATGACCCAAGAACTTCCAGATGTACAAGCTGAATTTAGAAAAGACAGAGGAACCAGAGATCAAATTAGATCTGGTAGACAGAATGCCTGAAGAACTATGGACAGAGCTTTGTAACATTGTACAGGAGGTGGTGACCAAAACCATCTTCAAAACAAAAGAAATGCAAGAAGACAAAATGGTTGTCTGAGGAGGCCTTACAAATAGCTGAGAAAAGAAGAGAAGCTAAAGGCAAAGGAGAAAGCGAAAGATATACCCAACTGAATGCAGAGTTCCAAAGAATAGCAAGGAGAGATAAGAAAGCCTGAAGTGATCAATGCAAAGAAACAGAGGAAAATACTAGAATGGGAGATTAGAGATACCAAGGGAACATTTCATACAAGGATGGGCACAATTAAGGACAGAAACAGCAAGGACTTAAGAAGAGATTAAGAAGTGGCAAAAATATACAGAAGAACTGTACAAAAATGACAGTTAATGACCTGGATAATCATGATGGTATGGTCACTCACTTGGAGTGTGAAGTCAAGTCGGCCTTAGGAAGCATTACTACAAACAAAGCTAGTGGAGGTGATGGAATTCCGGCTGAGCTATTTCAGATCCTAAAAGATGATGCTGTGGAAGTGCTCTACTCAATATGCCAGCAAATCTGTAAAATTCAGCAGTGGCCACAGGACTGGAAAATGTCAGTGTTCATTCCAATCCCAAAGAAGGGCAATGCCAAAGAATGTTCAAATTACTGTACAAGTGCACTCATCTCACACGCTAGCAAGGTAAAGCTCAAAACCCTTCAAGCTAGGCTTCAACAGTATGTGAAAAAAGAACTTCTAGATGTACAAGCTAGATTTAGAAAAGGCAGAGGAACCAGAGACCAAATTGCCAATATCTGCTGGGTCATAGCAAAAGCAAGGGAATGCCAAAAAAATCTCATCTACTTGTGTTTCGTTGACCACGCTAAAGCCTTTGACTGTCTCGATCACAACAAACTGTGGAAAATTCTTAGAGAGATGGAAATACCCAACTATTTTACCTACCTTCTGAGAAACCTGTATGCAGGACAAGAAGCAACAGTTAGTATTGCTTAGTTAGTATACATGGAACAATGGACTGGTTCAAAATTGGGAAAGGAGTAACTTAAGGTTATACATTGTCACCCTGCTTATTTAACTTATATGCAGAGTACATCATGCTAGGCTAGATGAATCATAAGTGGAATCAAGATTGACAGGAGATATCAATAATTTCAGATATGCAGATGATAGAAAGCAAAGAGGAACTACAGAGTCTCTAGATGAAGGTGAAAGAGGACAGTGAAAAAGCTAGCTTAAAATTCAACATTCAAAAAACTAAGATCAGGGCATCTGGCCCCATCACTTCATGGCAAATAGATGGGGACAAAGTGGAAACAGTGTCAGATTTTATCTTCTTGGGCTCCAAAATCCTGCGGTTGATGACTGCAGCCATGAAATTAAAAGACATTTGCTTCTTAGAAGAAGGCTATGACCAACCTAGACAGTGTATTGAAAAACAGAGACATCACTTTGCCAACAAAGGTCCATATAGTCAAAGCTATGGTTTTTCTAGTAGTCGTATATGGTTGTAAGAGTTGGACCATAAAGAAGGCTGAGTACTGAAGAACTGATGCTTTTGAAGTGTGGTGCTGGGGAAGACTCTTGAGAGTCCCCTGGAGAGCAAGGAGATCAAACCAGTCAATCCTAAAGGAAATCAACCTTGAATATTCATTGGAAGGACTGATGTTGAAACTGAAGCTCTAATACTTTGGCCACCTGATCAGAAGCAGTTCATGGGGTCACAGAGAGTCGAACACAACTTGGTGACTGAACAACAACAGCAATGGGATTAACAGATACACATGCTATTATACATAAAATTGATAAAGATTCACTGTATAGCATAGAAAACTGTATTCAATGTCTTGTAATAAACTATAATGGAAAAAAAAATTTTAAAACAAAAAATCTGAATCATTTTGCTGTACACCTGGAATTAACAAGATTGTAAATCAGCTATTCTTCAAGAAAACACATAGTCAACTACTACCTAAGGAATATGAAAAAAAAAAAAGAAAAAGCAAACTCCGACATTATTACTTATTTGTTTAGAACAGAAAGGAAGTTTCCAGCTGCTGCATTTCTGAACCTTTTATAAAATTTTCTTTGAAGTCTTCTCTATTGTGAGATGTTTGACATATTAAACCTATAAATGTCAGACAGAATAATAATGATCAATGGTGACAGTAACTCTCAGTTGTATGTTAAAGGGAGACAACTAGTGTTAGGAGACCTGGTGTCTACTTATTTGTGTTAATCTGTGCTATTTGTGTGCTTGTCAAAGATCCACTATTTCTGTGTAATTACTACTCTGCGCCTCCCTTCCTTCTTTGGACTATAACATAGACACAGTAATTTCAACTTACCTTTGTTCACAGCAGAAAGAAGGTAGAATTTCCAAGGAATTTTATGTTAAAAGCAAATTTATTTATTTGTAATTGAGACTCTTGAGTCTCTAAGTATTAACTAAAATAAAGCCTGTACAATATTCAAACATAATTATTTGCCATAAAATAATGAACATTTTATCCTTTTAAATTCCTTAGATTTAATTTTACCTCTGTCATCACCTTTATATTAAAACTTTATTGTCTAAAGAACAGTCTGAGTGGGGAGAGTGGTAGCGGACAAAACACAGACCATGAGAATAGGCTAACATAGAAGCTACAAATCTGGAAAAATGTGTTCTTCCTGTCTGAGTGGGGGGCTCTGGCTTGATATAAGACATACTCGGTGTTTTCACTTAACATGGGGAGGTGGGGGCAAAGGTCATGCCATGATATCTTCAAAATGAAATTAATTTAGATACACATAACAGTTTTTCTCAGAACAGCTATACAGGGTGATTAGATGGAGAAAGAAGATGAGAATCTTCCAGTAATGGCCCTGAATCTCTCAGGAGTAGCACTCCGATTCCATATCAAAGTTACTGTCTCCAGGCAGGCCACCAACCCAGAGAAGGGGAGTTTCCCTTGAATGAGGTTCTAGAAAGGACGCCCTGAGACCTCTCACGGTTCTTCTGATATCACAGCTGAGATGCACCAGTCATGCAGCTCTGGGAAAAACTACACAATAACTCATTTAATTTGTTGTGAGCCAATCATACTGATAGCATTCCACATCCAGGCCTATCAAAAGCTACAGAGCAACCGAGAAATGCAAACAAAAGATATTGAGACTGTGAATGCAGTGTCAGCCAACCAATCTTTCTTGGTCAAATGTCCTGCGGGCAATATGGGAAGAATTTTGGCCATGTTTAAGCAGTGGATCTTCTGACTCATGAATGTTTTGGGCATGTCACATATTTTAGCTTCCTCTGGTTCATGTTCTTTACCACAGTCTAAACTTTGGTTTGGCTATTTTCAGTCAAGAGCCAGCCTGAAGCCAGATCACGGTGATCCGGTATCTAAGTGTCCCTCCTGAACTCTGCCTGCTGCACCTGTGTTGTCAAATGCAGGCCTGTGTGCAGCTCTGGAGAAGGTCACGAGCATGCGGAAGCCCCAGCCGTCAAGAGACAGAGCGCCCACTGGGTGTGCAGTTTGTTACAGATGGCTGCGCCCCTCTTCGCAGAGTTAGCGGGAGCTCCGCTGAGTCAGAGTTTCAAAAACAATGACGAGCTCAACTGAGCAAGGACCTAGACTCAGAGCAGATGTTTCCAAGTTTTAACAAAACAAAACCTCAGCAGGTTTTAATATAATTCAAACAGTAGTCAGTCAAAGATTTTGGCACACAAAGCAGGCTGGTGGCTCTCTTCCCCTCACTCGTTCTAGTATCTAGTAGACCGTAGCTGTGGAATTCACTGACATGAGCTCATTGTTCTCTGCTGAGACAGAAAGCCCTTCTTGCTATTAAAAGTCCAGTGAAGGGGGAAGGTTAGTGTTTAATGGGCACAGAGTTTTCAGCTGGGGAAGATAAAAGTTCTGGAGGTGGATGGTGTGATGGCTGTACAACAGTGCCGACGCCCATAATGCAGCAGGCCTGTCACCTGGAAATGGCCAATTTTACATACACTTTGCCACAATAAAAAAAAAAAAACTTTAGTGAAAACTGTAGGCAGGCAGGTTTTGGGAGTGGGAAAATAGAGTTTTCAGTATTGAACATAGAAGAACTGTTCTTTTTTCTCTGGTACACATTAGGAAGTTCAGAATAGAGAACTGAGAGCAGAACTGGGAACCTAAAAAATAAGAAAAATTCTAAACAATCCAAATGAATAAAGCTTTCTTAATTAAATAGTAGCGACAAGGTTTTCTAAGAATGTTTTACAGGGAAGGAATTTAAATTCCCAAACCAACAAAAAGCCATCTAAAGCACACATGTTCACTAAACTAGGCGAACTGGTTTAGGATCTATTTTGATGAAGCGGTTTACCTTGGGAAGATAGCTATCAAGTAAGATCCAGGATATCTGAACGGGAATAAGTCATATTTGAAAATTGGAAAAGGGTACTCAAGACTGAAAATATCTGTATAATGGATCTGAAACCACAGGAAGAATTGGTGTCACACACTACCCTCATTAAAGAGCTGCATCAAGTTTAGGGTTTGTTTTTCAACTCTTTAGCCCACTGACAGCACTTCAATCCCTTGTTTGAACTGTGAAGGAATGGACTGTTTGATATGCAGCCTATAAACTGCTGTGGTGAATGAGGCTTCTCCGGGCAAAGTGATTATCAAGCCAATGGCATAAGGAACTAGCGTACAGCTCCTTTGGGCCTCAAGAGGGAACAGAATTGTGTCTAATTACAAGGTCTACATTGGGGCAGGAGGGAGTGGTATGTTCGAGCCTAGAGTAATAAAGACAGGTGACTGACTGCCCTACCCTCCTCAGGACCAACAACACTCCAACAAGACAGAGGATTATAGCACAAATACCTCTGAGTGATCCACAAATCCTAACCTTGCGACTCAGGTGTCCATCTAGAGTAGAAGCTGGGAGGACAGACAGCACAGAGCTACTCACGCCTTTGAAGGAAAATGGCCACTATGAATGGGTTGGTGTGGCTCTTCCATGTATTATCCCTTCAAAAGGTAGAAGGAGCTATTTTTATTCTCAAGTCCCTCAGACACAACTGGCTAAAACTCCGAACACAGCTAAGCAGCCCTGGCGGGGAAATGCATTTCCAGAAGCCAAGACTGAAGTAGCTCCTTTGCAATTAGAGGCCTAAAGGCCAGAAGCAGAGAGACACCTTTCCTGATTAAAGCAAGCAACAAAGTCCTTTTTGAGGGTAGGGGGGGGGAACCTGTAAAGGTGTTCAGGGATGGCATGCAGAGAAAAATCAAGGTTCATGCATTTACTGTATTCATGTATCTATAGACAATTCTTTATCAAAAAGGTGGGGAGGCAGTTCATAAGGATACTTACACAGAATAAAGTAAAAGTCAAAGGGATATATTTCTCAATTTGAATAATTATTTAGTCTGACTCATAGCAGACACGCTATGACTCTAAATAAAAAATCACTGAGAAATGTAGACAATCTTTTATCTATACCTGAAAATACAAAATTAAAATGTCCTCATAGAATTTTGAAATTCCTAAAAAACATATCTGTAGGCTTTTAGGCATTGTCTATAGCTCCAAGTCTGAAAAACACTTCTCTAGTGTAAGACTTTGCAGCTAGTGGTCCTAATCTAAATATTAAAAAATAGCTGCCTGGGGGCCTGGTTCATAAAAAAATTCATATGATAAATTTCTCTTTTTGATAAAGTAGCAATTCCATTTCAGCATTTTAAATGCCTGGCCCATGGTAGATGCTTATTAGAAGTTTATTAAAGGATACACACACCTATGGTCCAAATTAACCTTTGACCAAGGAGGCAAGGGTAAGAAAAAGACAGTCTCTTCAGCAAGGGGTGTTAGGAAAGTTGGACAGCTTCATAAATAAATCAATGAAGTTAGGACACACCCTCTCACCATACACAAAAATAAACTCAAGATGGCTTAAAGACATAAATATAAGACATGATACCATAAAACTCTTAGAAGAGAACATAGGCAAAACATTCTCTGATGTAAATCTTACCAATATTTTCTAAGGCCATTCTCCCAAAGCAATAGATATAAAAGCAAAAATTAAAGGAGCTAATTAAACTTGCAAGCTTCTACACAGCAAAGGAAAACATACACAGAAAAAAAAAAAAAAAGACAACCCATGGACTGTGAGGAAATATCTGTAAACAACATGACCAACAAGAGCTTACTTTCCAAAATATACAAACAGTTCATACAGTTGAACAACAATAAAAACAAACATCCCAATTGAAAAATGGGCAGAAGACCTAATAGGCATTTCTTCAAAGAAGACATACAGATGACCCACAGGCACATGAAAAGATGCTCAACCATCAATAATTATTAGAGAAAAGCAAATCAAAGCCACCTCACACCAGCCAGAATGTCCATTATTAAAACGTTTACAAATAACAAACACTGTAGAGGATGTGGAGAAAAGGGAACCCTCCTACACTGTTGGTGGGAATGTAAGTTATTACAGCCACTATGGAACAGTATGGAAGTTCCTTAAAAAACTACAAACAGAGCTACCACATGATCCAGCAATCCCACTCGTGGGCATATATTCAGACAAAACTATAATTCAAAAAGATACATGCAACCGCTATGTTCATAACAGCACTATTCTCAATAGCCAAGACATGGAAACAACTAAAGTATCTGTCAACAAATGAATAAAGATGCCGCACATATATACAGTGGAATGCTGCTCTGCCATAAGAAATAGAATACTGCCATACGCAGCAGTGTGGATGGGATGATCATACTAAGCGAAATAAGTCAGAAAAAGAAAAGCAAATACCATACGATATCACGGATATGTGGAATCCACCATATGACACAAATGAATTTTACCAAACAGGAATGGATTCACAGACATAGAGAAACGACCCGAGGGTGCCAAGGGGGCAAGCAGGGGAGGCATGAAGTGTGAGTTTGGGATTAGCAGATGCAAACTATTGTACATAGAATGGATAACAACAAAGTCCTACTATAGAACACAGGGAGCTATTAATATATTCAATACCCTATGATAAGCCATAATGAAAAAGAAGGTAGAAAAGAAGAATGTGTATGAATAACAGAATCACCTTACTGTATGGCAGAAATTAGGGCAACATGTAAATCAACTATACTTCAATAAAAAAATTTAAAAATTTATTAAAGGAATAAACCAATGAGTCCATACTAATGCATTTCACTGTAAGACTTTTGATAGGCTGTGTGTGAGTGCTGAAGTTTTTTTCCTGCTGTTCCTCCCGTGTCTTTGGCCTGGGAAGAAGTGGTCAAACCAACAGTTCAAACCAATTGCCAGCAGATTAGAGCCCCTGCTGCAGAGTGGCTAGAGGAGAGGATGCATACATCAGAGACACGTCATACCCTCTGTGAACAGATACAAACCAGGGGAACCTTTCAGAAAGACTCGATAGCTAACACTGTAGGTAACTTAAAATGAAATTACAACTTCCAACCCCCTTTTCAGGAGAAACAGGAGATGGAACGCAATTGATAGATAAGAATTTTGAGCTAAATAAGCCAATTCTTAATTATAGATAAAACATTAAGAAACCCAGAGGATGCACAGGTGTACCCTAAGGATGTGGGCCAGTTTGTGAGACTCTGGCCAGCATGGTTCAGAGGTGAACTCAGATCTTTTTATCACTGGTGGCTCCCTTTTTCTGGCAACAAAGATATTTTTCTGGGGAACTGTGCCTGTGTTAAAAAAAAAAAAAAAGCCCTTGCTACTTGATTTTCCACTGTCAACGTGTGACACACTTATATTCAAGACTATTAAAGAGTTAAAGCAAAAACTGTTAGGAATCTACCTATCTATCTAGTACCAGAATTTTGGACTAATTTCTGGAAGATGAATTACATTTCTCTAAGGCCTATTTCTTCAACTGATTAAAATTAAACAACATCAGAAACTAACCCTTAATATTTTGTGAATGAGAACATAAGGCTACCCAAACAAAGGCTGAATGTCCTAGGCTGTATCCAAACTCCAGAGCCGAACATACACTTTGCTGTGAGACTGGGAAATAGCTGTGAGGCTAACTTTCCCCAATATTCTAATATTAGCTCAGCTGTTCAAGGCCTCAGAGAAGGGGCTAGGTGGACGTTCTTAGCCCCCGGAACTGTGCTTTCAGTGGGGCTTGGATCCATGCACACTCTGTATAAACGTTTTGGCTCTTGATATACACAAGGTACAATTATTTAAAAGGAGGGAAAAGAACAAAAGTAACAGAAGTTAGTTAAGAATGCAAATTCACTTATTGTAATTTTCCTGCAACCAGTAAAATAGGACCTTCAAATTATTTCCTTGTTCATTTTTCAATAAATATTACACGTTTGTAACTACAAAGGGGTGAGGGTGGGAGAGGAAATGGAAGGAGAAAAGACACTCACCTAGTTCGGGTGCTTTGCTTAGCACAAATGCATAAGCCCAGAATTTGCTGACAGGTCCATTGTAAAAACCCTGGTCACAAACTGAATGCTTCAGGCCTTTGGTCATCACAGTGTACACCATATAAGCACCAGTTCGAAGAGCACCGAATATACTTCATAATGAAAAGAGAAAAGAAACAATATTCAGGAAAATAATTTCATGTCTGACATTAACCATTAGTAGAAGACTGCCATTGGCAGAAATAGGCAGAACTGCATCACAATCATTTGCATTTACCCAGAAGCATTTAAAAATGTTTTGTTAAGAGCAAGAAAACTGCTCAGAGCTTTATTCTGAAGGCCATGCCACTTCACTCTTCATCCATGCTCCAAAAAGAGGTCATGGAAAAGGGGACTAGATCCGGGGCAGGATCTCAAGAACGCCAGTTACCTTAGTGTTTCAACTTGAGAACGATCCCTTGGGGATGAGAGGGAATTGGCTGAAAACTTTTGGAATTATCTCAGTTCTGTCCCTTGCCCAATCATTCTCCAAATCCCCTGCCTCTGTTCCCCTGAATCTCTCTAATCCATTTTTTTCTCACAGAAGCCAGAGGAAGAAGGCTGAGCTCTACTGTCAACCCTGCAGCGCATCCAGGTTCACTCCCCTGAGCTCCCAAAACTAGGCCCTGACACTGTGCCAACACTGTTCTTCAGTGCCCTGTAAAGTATCTGTCTCTGCGTAGTCAGAGGAGCTCCAAGTGCTGAAAAAGTCAGATCGCTGCTTGAGAAGTAAACTCACACGTGGACTTGTTATCACGGAACTGCTAAAGAAACAGGAGAGCTCTGGAGTGTGTTGAGCTCAGCGACGTAAGTATGAGAGGATTTGTCAACTGGAACACACAGGCTCCATCACGGTGTGAACCCCATAGACATGTGTCCCAGAGTTCACAAGCCACGTGCATGAGTGAGGGGAGAGCTGACTGATCATGGGAGAGATGTGTTTGCCCATCTTTTTTTCTGGCAGCATTCCATTTTTAGGTTCTAAAGTCAGTATAGAAAACAAACTTATGGTTACCAGAGGGGAAAGGGGGTTGGGGGAGGGATAAATTAGGAGTTTGGGATTAGCTGACAAACACACTGCTATATAAAAAATAAACAACAAGGTCCTACTGTATAGCACAGGGAACTATATTCAGTATCTTATAATAAACCATAGTGGAAAATATGAAAAAGAACTACACACACATATACATATATATGTATGTATAACTGAATCACTTTAGCATTTAAAATGTCTTCAGTGTTGCTTGACTAAGTCATTCCACTTGGCTACCTCATCCACAAACATGCATCCGCTGGCGAGAACTAAAGGCCAGCTTTGCATAGAACAGAGGTGATGAAGTTGAATTCTTGGCAACTGCCTATTAATTAAGTGAGGACTCTATAAGCAGCTTCTCTAATAACATATGGCCTACCTTAAACAGTTACTCTTTCCAACACATAAAACCATTCTGCATAGGATTATTGGTATGATTTTACAGTTGCAGATCCCTGTTTAATCCTTCAGTGTCTTCCTGCTGAACACAGAATGTAACCCCCAACTCCCTAATAGAAACTGCAAGACTCTGGATGGCCCGTCCTTCTTCACCCCTGCATCCTGCCATGCTCTTCCTGCTCCTGTGAGTCAATCACTCCAACAAGTTCTGATCCTTCCAGTTTTCTGCCTTAGGACCTCTGCATATGATATTTCCTCTTCTTGGGGAGCTTTTTTCTGTGTTTACTCGAACGCTGCTCTTCTCACTCTTGTCTCAAAGAAATGTCCCCTCCTGGTGGAATGACCTAAAAGCCTTTAGAGTCAATAAACTTGTCCCAATTTGAGGATGGGGAGTTGGATTTCATTGGTACTGTCAAATAATGCAGAATTTTCTGTCTTAACCTGAATTGATTTTTCCTGTTTTGTCTTTATTCCACCTGACGATGGCTAAATTTCATATGAAAAGTTGCCACCATCACCAAATTATTAGCAAATTGGGGACTGATTTGCTGCTGTGGAAGGTAGTACGCAAAAATGGATATAGCACTTCCGCTGAGCCTACAGAGAGACTTTCTGTGTCTATTTGGGGACCAAGTCCCTTCCTCCTTCTCCATGTGATGATTTTGTCCAGGTTCTCTCAAATCATGATTGCCTCCAGGAAGGTGATCTTATCTTCAGTTTAGGAGTAAATCCTACTTACCTAAGCAAGTTTTAGTAATTCCATTTCCCTTTCTCACAATGACTTGTTAGGATGGACAATGGCCCAGTTCTAATCAATATGATGCGAGGAGAGAGCTGCTGCGGGCCTTCTGGGGAAAGTTTTCCTTGCTCATTAGCACATACTACTTGGAAGAGCAGCAGATGTCTTGCCACCAGGAGGAAGCTCCCTTGAGGATAAAGTTCAGTCAGAGAGGATCTCAAAGTATTCCTCCAAGGTGTGACTGACCTGCTGAATGAGCCAATCTTTCAGTGACTTAACCACAAGACTTCTTGGCTTGGGGAATACAGCTTCCTTACTGTATAAGCCATTTGGAGGCCTGCTTTTTACTATTTAGACCCCAGAGCATCCTACTTTCAGGAAACTTCTGAACACTGGTTAACCTTTTGTGGCTATCAAATATGTCTTGGTCACAGATGCTGCTGGTGAACCACCTACTGTATCAGTTAGCTGGTTTTCATAGATACATCAGTGGGAGACACATCAGTGATTTCTATACCAGTTGAAAGCAAAGAAACACACACTTTACGATGTACCGGTCCCTGCTCCTGAGGCCCCAGATCTGTGACTTTTCTGAACAATCAACGCACTGTAGAGACCATGTCTTTCCCTGCTGAGCCCCGCCCAGCACACCCAGGAAGCAGAGCCCTTCCTCCACCACATTTTGCTGCTAGACTATGTGATTCAGACATGACCATAGTAGATCCAAGGAGAGGAGTTTTGGAATGATGACTTTGTTTATCTTCCTGAGTTTCAAAAGTCACTGTAGTTTAACTATACCCGATAGTCTAAGTATTGGCACAGCTGTTCATTCTTTCACTTGGTAAATACTCATTGGCAATGTTCCAGGTGCTAGGGGGACAAGAAGCGGTACACTGACACTGGCTGCTGCCAGCGGTCCTGGAAGAGGAGGTGGCGTTGGAGTTAGGGTTAAATAGGCATCCAGACTCTGAGGGGAGGGCACGAAGGGGAGGTCATCTCAGAGCACTGCAGAATTGAAAGTTTAGGTCTCACAGTGACCCACAATATTACTGGCAACAAGCCCATAGCTCATCTTATTGTCCCATATCGGGACATGCGCCTCCCCGCCTAAGCTCGGAACAATAAGGCTGACTCAAAACAGAGGACAGTGCATTTTTCAGGGAAAACCTCAGTGCCAGCCGTCGGGCGCATGTGTCTGAGGGCAAAGGCGCTTTGTTGTGGTGTGACAATGCCACTGCCGGGGAGCCGTCAGGGAGCTGCTTGGCCAATGGGCTGATTGTAATTTGTGGGAAAGCAGTACCTCTGGCCCCGGCATATCTCAGCCACTGTGCGCTTTGGAACCAGGCAGCTTTCTGTTATAAGTGGGCACAGGGTTCTTAGACTGGGAGACTTCACCAACATGTACTTTACGGGAGGAGGCTTTTTCCCCTCCATAATTTACATCATATTGCTATGATGCAAGAGACAAATACACAGCTTATGTCTGGCTATTCCCAGTCCTTATTCATGCTCATGGCAGACAGTATTCTTACCAATCTTGACACACTTTCCAGGCCACGTGCCTGGACCACTGAGCCGATACCCATAGATTCGAGTTGCAAATTCCAATCGCAGGGCTCTCATTAGTTTCATGACTAGACAAATTACTTAACCTCTCTCAGTCTTTATCCATCTGAATTAATACCTAATTTGTAAATTAGTTCTATAAATTTTATAGGACAATATAAGTAAGGTATTTAGTTAGCACACAGCCTCTCATATGCAGGTGCTGAATAAATTATTATACTATTATTATTTTTTTACTATTTATTGTTATCATTGCTGCTTTACTTCGTCTGTCCTTTAGTGTTGAAAATCACTTTTAACTTTCTCCAGTTAAGGCTAAATATCCTTAATTGAAATTGTCCTAATTGGAAGTCAAGGAAATTGATAAATGGAGAATTTGATTGGCACTGAGATCCAACCAGTCCATTCTAAAGGAGATCAGCCCTGGGTGTTCTTTGGAAAGAATGATGCTAACGCTGAAACTCCAGTACTTTGGCCACCTCATGTGAAGAGTTGACTCATTGGAAAAGACTCTGATGCTGGGAGGGATTGGGGGCAGGAGGAAAAGGGACGACAGAGGTTGAGATGGCTGGATGGCATCATGGACTCGATGGACATGAGTCTGAGTGAACTCCGGGAGTTGGTGATGGACAGGGAGGCCTGGCGTGCTGCGATTCATGGGGTCGCAAAGAGTCGGACACGACTGAGCGACTGAACTGAACTGATGATTATTCATGTTATTATGTGTTTTATTCTTAAGTGTTATGGGCATTTGCTAACAGAAAGAAGAGATTGTTGGTATAGAAAAGCTCCTGGTTCATGTGAAATTTATCTTTTGATCAGATGATAAAGATTGTAAATCTAGGGCTTCAAAGAGGCTAAGAGTATGGGCCATTGTATTTAATGGGGGCATGTGACTAGTTGCATCATCACATCCTTTTCCCAGCTGTAAAGTCACACCAGCATCCTTTTTTTTTTTTTTTAAAGAAATACATCATTTTTCTTGCCTGAGTCTAGTTTTGATTAGAATAGTTAATGGAAGAGGGGAGAGCTCAGTGGAGGCAGATATTCCTTCCCTGCTTCAGCTACTGGGTCCTATTAGACACAATGCAGGAAGATCGGGAAGAAACCACTGCCCTGATTAACTAAGGTGCTTCTTCTCAATCAGATGTTCTAGATTTCTGGCCCAGAAGAACCCTGTTTCATCATTATTACCATTTGCCAGAGCATGTACTCAAGGAGGTGCCAAGAGTGCCCACTGGACTCCTACTGTGACACTCTGGGGATGGAGATGGGAACCTTCTATTTTGTACCATACACAGATTTCTGCAATGCCTGACTACTGGACAGCAAGCTGGTATTAGATGGACAATTTAAAAAATACATTTTAAAATAGGCACCTACTTACAACTGATACGCTGAATAATCACGATGGCACTAGCTTACAACTTCTTAGTATGAGACTGAGATACAATACTACTCCCTGATTGCCCGTGGATGACACCCGGGCACTGGTGAAGAAAGACTGACTCATTTATTGAATCAACATCTATGTCATCAACATCCACCAAGTATCAGATATTATAATCCACTGGGGCAGGAAGAGACTCTCTACAGCTCATTATAAGTGGTAATAAACATATATATATATTATATAAACAAATTTCAAATTCTGAGAGAAACAACTCATGGTATAAACACTGGGGTCCCTTCTAAAAAAGCTTGAGCAATATGGCTAATCTTTCAAACCCACGCTGTGATCATGAGGTTTGACTATGTATTTACCTGAGAAAAAGTTGAATAACTGTATTCTAATCTTCCAATTTTAGTGCCTTCTGAAAGTCAAAGTGGAATATCTCAGTAATGACTATAAGAATTCCAGAATTCTACCCTGAGAACAAACAGCCTTGGGTATAAATCATCAATAATACTTTCAATTATTTCTGCATAAACACTAAGAGTTGATAAAACCACTTTTGCATTGCTTCCTTCTTGGCCCTCAACTTAAATGTATTTAGGGATCAAAACAAGGTTTCTCAAAGATTTTTATTCTACAGTGCCAACCTCCCTGGTCTCCCTTCCTCCGCCCCCCACCCCCTGCTAACTCAATAACCAAAGGTGCAATCCCTTCCAGTATTGAGCAACAAAAATGTTTCATTACACTTGTATTTGTCATCAGGAAAAAATATATCTATCAGATCTTATCAGTTGTCAAAAAAATGAGGATGGCTGATCTAACAGTAGCAACTTTGTAAACATGGGCGAGGCCACTGATTTCCCTGACAACAAACTTTAACTGCCATTAGACTGTCTTAAAGTGCAAGTGAAGTTGCTCAGTCATGTCCGACTCTTTGCGACGCCATGGACTGTAGCCTATCAGGCTCCTCTGTCCATGGGATTTTCTAGGCAATAGTACTGGAGTGGATTGCCATTTCCTTCTCCAGGGTATCTTCCCAACCCAGGGATCGAACCCAGGTCTCCTGCATTGTAGACAGACGCTTTACCGTCTGAGCCAGACTCTGACAACTGTCCTAGACTCTGACAGTTTCCAGAATAGGAAGAATACTCAATGATCCCTGAATACGTTAAAGCAAATCAATGAGAACCAAAATATTACGGTGCTTATGACAGGGAATGAAGGCATCTCCACACCAGTATCTTGTCTCTACTGACAACCCACCTTTCCACACTTGAGGACACGTATCTGTAATAGAGAATGTCTCCTTTTGTGTGGTCTAGACTGTTCCTTGCTACAAACACACTTTCCAATAATAATATAACAAGTCAAAGTCTGAAGCTTTTTTTTTTGTCCAATAAACAGGCAGTAAAATGGGGATGTATTGGATTGGCCAAAAAGTTCCTGCATATTTTTCTGTACAATACTATGGGAAAAAAACAGAATGAACTTTTTGGCTAACCCCACATAATGTAGTTTTTAAAAATTTATTTTCTCTACTTCTTCACTAACAATTCAGAGTGCACACTTTCACTTTTTAACTGAGTGGTTATTTATAGCTGTGACTGATTGCTCTTGACTTGGATATTTAGTTGCATATCTCCATTAGCAAGTTTGAAGTTTCTTGTGGATCAAGAAAGTTGATATTAAAATTGTATAATGTAATGCATATATATATATATATATATATATTTCTTCTTGAAAAAGAAATGCAAGAAGGCAAAGTAGTTGTCTAAGGAGGCCTTAAAAATAGCTGAGAAAAGAAGAGAAGTGAAAGGCAAAGGAGAAAGGGAAAGATATTGCCAACTCAAAGCAGAATTCCCGAGAATAGCAGGGAGAGAAAAGAAAGACTTCTGAAGCAAACAATGCAAAGAAATAGGGTAAAACAACAGAATGGGAAAGACTTGTGATCTTTTCAAGAAAATTAGAGATACCAAGGGAAAGTTTCATGCAGAGATTGGCACAATAAAGGACAAAAATGTCAAGTACCTTACAGAAGCAGAAGATATTAAGACGACATGGCAAGAATACACAGAACTGTACAAAAAAGCTCTTAATGACCCAAATAACCACGATGGTGTGGTCACTCACCAAGAGCCAGACACCCTGGAGAGTGAAGTCAAGTAAGCCTTAGGAAGTATCACTACGAACAAAGCTAGTGGAAGTGATGTAATTCCAGCTGAGCTATTTCAAATCCTAAAAGATGATGTTGTTAAAGTGCTGCACTCAATATGCCAGTAAATTTGGCACACTTAGCAATGGCTACAGGACTGGAAAAGGTCAGTTTCATTCCAATCCCAAAGAGAGGCAATGCCAAAAAATGTTCAAACTACTGTACAATTGCACTCATCTCACATGCCAGCATGATTATGCTCAAAATCCTTCAAGTAGGGCTTCAGCAGTATGTGAACCAAGAATCTCCAGATGTACAAGCTAGATTTAGAAGAGGCAGAGGAACCAGAGATCAAACTGACAACATATGCTGGATGATAGAAAGAGCAAGGGAATTAAAAAAAAAAAAACAAACCATCGACTTCTGCTTCATTGACTATGCTAAAGCCTTTGACTGTGTGGATCACAACAAACTGTGGAATAGTCTTAAAGAGATGGGAATACCAGACCACCTTACCTGCTTCCTGAGAAACCTGTATGCAGGATAAGAAGCAGTAGTTAGAACTAGACATGGAATAACAGACCGGTTCACAATTGGGAAAGGAATAAGTCCAAGCTGTATATTTGTCACCCTGCTTATTTAACGTATATACAGAGTGCATCATGTGAAATGCTGAGCTGGATGACTCAGAAGCTGGAATCAAGATTGCTGGGGAAAATATCAACAACCTCAGATATGCAGATGATACCATTTTAATGTCATAAAGTAAAGAGGAACTAAGGAGCCTCTTGATGAAGGTGAAAGAGGAAACTGAAAGGCTGGCTTAAAACTCAACATTCAAAAAACTAAGATCATGGAGTCCAGTCCCATCACTTTACGGCAAAAAGATGGAGAAAATGTGGAAACAGTGTCAGATTTCATTTTCTTGGGCTCCAAAATCAACACCAACGGTGACTGCAGCCATGAAATTAAGACACTTGCTCCTTGGAAGAATAGCTATGACAAACCTAGACAGTGTATTAAAAAGCAGAGACATCACTTTGCAGACAAAGGTCCATATAGTCCAAGCTATGATTTTTCCAGTAATCATGTATGGACTATAAAGAAGGCTACACACCAAAGAATTGATGCTTTTGGACAGCAGTGCTAGAGAAGGCTCCCAAGAGTCCCTTGGAAAGCAAGGAGACTAATCCAGTCAATCCTAAAGCAAATCAACCTCTTAATCTCTTTTGGAATATTGCCAAATTACTAGGACAGCAATAACTCCAGTGCAAGACAAATAGCACTGACCCATTAATTCCATTGCATAGTCTTAACTAGAGTTCACAACTGAATATTCTATTGGAAGGACTGATGCTGAAGCTCTAATAGTTTGGCCACCTGATGCAAAGAGCTGACTCATTACGAAAGACCCTGATGCTGGGAAAGACTGAGGGCAAGAGGAGAAGGGGTTGACAGAGGATGAGATGGTTGGATAGTATCACTGACTCAATGGACATGAGTTTGAGCAAACTCCAGGAGATAGTGAAGGACAGGGAAGCCTAGGATGCTACAGTCCATGGAGTTGCAAAGCGTCAAACACAACATAACTGAACAACATATATATATATATTCATCAAAATTGAAAATATACACATCTTTTGAAACCTAGCCTTTTGGGACAACATGGGTGGACCTTGAAGTGGTTTAATAGGTAAGTGAAAAAAGTCAGACTGACAAATTCTCATATGTAGAATATGAGAAAACTAATAAACTAACAACAAAATAAATGAATAAACCAAACCAAACAAAAAAACACGTAGATGCAAAAGAGAGACGGTATTGATTACTAGAGAGCAAAATGGGTAAAGGGGATCTACTGTATGGTAACAGATACCAGAAGTTTGCTGGTGAGCAAGCTGTAAGGTAGACAGAAGTAAAAATGTTATGTATTGGGTTGGCCAAAAGGTTCATTTGGTTTTTCTGTAAAATCCTGTGGAATAATCCGAATGAATTTTTGGCCAACCCAGTACCAGTGGGCTTCCCTGGTGGCTCAGATGGTAAAGAATATGTCTGCTATGCAGGAGACTAGGGTTCAATCCCTGTATCAGGACGATCCCCTGGAGAAGGAAATGGCCACCCACTCTAGCATTCCTGCCTGGAGAATCCCATGGACAGAGGAGCCTGATGGGCTACAGTCCATGGGGTGGCAAAGAGTCAGTCACGACTGAGCGACCAGCAACTTTCGATACCCATAAAACTTGTAAAATGTTATGAGCCAAAGTTACTGCAATTTAAAAAACTGATTAAAAAAAAAAAAGATGGCTAAGACATAATATAAACCTCTCAATATAACTGACATGAAATGATTTAATTAATTACAATGAAAACAATATAGCAATAAAATATACCAGGTACATTTGCCTTAGGTGTTGACATAGAAGAGCTCCAGGATATGTGGTAATTAAGTGAAAAATATAAGGAACAGAATATTCTATAGGATGATCCAGGTTGTATACATTTTTAAAAGATTATACATACATAGACTGAGTTGAGTTGTAAAAATATATAAGAAGGTAAGTCACATGAAACCAGCTTCAGTTCTGCTAACAAGTGTTTAACTAGATGGTGGCATAGTAGTTCACATTTAAAGAAATTTATTGAGTCCCTACATTATGAAATTTGATTTTCACAACAACTTCATGTGGTACCACTATGGTGTGGTATGTAACCTTCATGGTTACATAGACAAAGAGAGAAATAGGCATGGAGATGGCAGGGGACTGGCCTGAGATTACAGGTTACTAAATAGCCGAATCTTCTGACTATAGCTCCAGTCCTTTGCCCTTTATCCAGACCTGACCCTGAACTTGCCAGGAGGCTTTCATTTAGTATAGTGATTCTCACTATTCTCAAGTTGACTGGACATGACAATCATCAAGATGCATGCTAAAACAATTCTAATACCCAGGACCCATCTCCTACCAATTCACTTGGCATCTTGGATGTGGACGCACCTATGAGTGCTGGCTCTGAATTAGGGGTGTCCTGGAGACTTTACCCTGCAGACTGCCTTCCACTCCCTACTCCACGAGCCTTTGGATGAAGCCGTCCAGGTAACTGATGAAGACGGATGCCTGTCTCTGCATCACTGCTGTCCTAGGTGAGAGCTCTTCTCCCTGAATTTCACCACTGATGGGATGCCATCTAACTCATGCCTGGGTGAGTGGAGACTTGCTCATGACTAAGGTTTATTGACTGTCACCAACATATGGAAAGAACAATGTGCTGATTCCTGGACTTTTAAGATGGGAACAATGAGATAAAGTCTTATAATTAGTGATCCTAATTAAGTATGGCAGAAAATTAAAGAAAGAGATTTGAATGAACTAAAAAGAACCTGAAAATAAATGTGGGCATAGTAAAAATTAATGTTGAAGCAAAAAACTTACCAGAACTACAAAAGTGGTTACATATCTTGTTTCTACAGAAAGCTTTGTTCCTTTGAGAAAACTCTTAATCTCTTTTGGAATATTCCCAAATTACTAGGCAATGGTAACTTCAGTGCCAAGACAAACAGCACTGACCCATTAATTCCATTGCACAGTCTTAACTAGGGTTTGCAACTGCAAGAAGAAATCAAACTTTTTTTTCCACCTGAGAGATGGTTAATGAAAATCTCACTGGGAGAGTACTTGAATAATGATATATAATATTATTTGTATAAATGGTCTCTCCCCTGACCCAAAAACTGAAACAAAATAGAAAGAAAGTGAGGAAAGAAGAGAAAAGTAACTATGATGCTCAGCTTTCCACATCCTTAAAACTGGGGACTAGGAATGTCTTTTAGGATTTGAGCCCTAAAATTACATGAGATCATGTTTTACCCATAAGAAAGGGAGGAGACATAAGCCATAAGTTTCTGCTGTCTATGTGCCCAGTTCCTTTTGTCGGGCTGTTCTAAAAATCCATTAGACAAATGGATGCATGAAATGGAAAAGAATTGCAGCAAGGCAAAATGGCTGTGAGGAGGGCTTACAAATAGCTGAGAAAAGAGGAGAAGCTAAAGGCAAAGGAGAAAAGGAAAGATATACCCATTGAATGCAGAGTTCCAAAGAACAGCAAGAAGAGATAAGAAAGACTTCTTAAGCAAACAATGCAAAGAAATAGAGGAAAACAACAGAATGGGAAAGACTAGAGATCTCTTCAAGAAAATCAGAGATACCAAGGGAAAGTTTCATGCAAAGATGGGCTCAATAAAGGACAGAAACAGCAAGGACCTAACAGAAGAAGAAGAGATTAAGAAGAGGTGGCAAGAATACACAAAAGAACTGTACAAAAAAGGTCTTAATGACCTGGATAACCATGATGCTGAGGCCACTCACCAGGAGTGTGAAGTTAAGCCGGGCTTAGGAAGCATTGAAAGTGAAAGTGAAGTCGCTCAGTCATGTCCGACTCTGTGACCCATGGACTGTAGCTGGGATTCTCCAGGCAAGAGTACTGGAGTGGGTTGCCATTTCCTTCTCCAGGAAGCATTACTACAAACAAAGCTAGTGGAGGTGATGGAATTCCAGTTGAGCTATCTCAAACCCTATAAAATGATGCTGTTAAAGTGCTGCTCTCAATATACCAGCAAATCTGGAAAACTCAGCAGTGGCCGCAGGACTGGAAAAGGTCAGTTTTCATTCCAATCCCAAAGAAAGGCAATGTCAAAGAATGCTCAAACTGCCAGACAACTGCACTCATTTCAATGCTAGTAAGGTAATGCCCAAAATCCCTCAAGCTAGGCTTCAACAGTACGTGAACTGAGAATTTCCAGACGTTCAAGCAAGATTTAGAAAAGGCACAGGAACCAGGGATCAAATTGCCAACATCCGCTGGATCACTGAAAAAGCAAGAGAGTTCCAGAAAAACATCTACTTTTGCTTTATTGACTATGCCAAAGCCTTTCACTGTGTGGATTACAACAAACTGTGGAAAATTCTTCAAGAGATGGGAATACCAGACCACCTGACCTGCCTCCTGAGAAACCTGTACGCAGGTCAAGAAGCAACAGTTAGAACCAGACATGGAACAACAGACTGGTTTCAAATTGCCCAGTCACAGCCAATATTAACACCAGAGTTAAGAGACTGCCTGATAAATGACTCAGCACTTGCAGCCATAAACTGAATGCATTTCTCACTAAAGGTGAAGAATCAGTGATGAGTGGTTGGAAGAAAGAAATAGAAATAAATATCAGTACAAATGTCTTGGGATAGGAATGCTACAAAGCATGAGAGGAGGAGGATGAAATCAGAACGCTTCTCTATAACATACTATATATAACTATATGTTATAGGATGTATCAAGTTTTCATTCTTGTTGTTGTTTCATTCTTGTTGTTCAGTTGCTAAGTCATGTCCCATTCTTTGGAACACCACAAACTGCAGCATGCCAGGCTTCCCTGTCCTTCACTAACCCCCCAAATTTGCTCAAACTCATATCCATTGAGTCAGTGATGCCCTCCAACCATCTCATCCTCTGTCGTCCCCTTCTCCTCTTGCCTTCAGTCTTTTCCAGCATCAGGGTCTTTTCCAATGAGTCAGCTGTTTGCATCAGGTGGCCAAAGTATTGGAGCTTCAGCATCAATCCTTCCAGTGAATATTCAGGATGGTTTTCCTTCAGGATTTACTGGTTTGTCCAAGAAAGAGTCTTCTCCAGCACCATAATTTGAAAGTATCATTTCTTCAATGCTCTCCCTTCATTATGGTCTTCATTATAGAATCATAATGAACTCAACCATTATCAACAAACCCTTTTAGGAGGTTCATAGAAATTTCAGATTAAGGAACCCATTGGTATTGTTTCATGGAAATATCAGAGTTCATAATCCTTACTTGAATCCTGAGACAAGAATCTGGCACTCAGTGTAAGTAAAATCATCGCACATATATCGCTTTACAAAAATTTAATCAGATTGTTTCTACCTACGTTTATTCATTTAAAAATACTTCTACCTTGTTATTCCTCATGGTGTGAAAGTTCCTATGATCTGCTGACAAACACACAACATCAGTAGGAAAAAACAAAAATGTTCCTGGAGATTTAATCCATCCGGGCAGCTGGTTTATTTCAAAAGAAGAAACAACTAATTCTCCCATCAGAAGTGCTAAAGCTAAGAGAAAGCGACAATATCAATGGTTGGAGAGAATGGGGAGCAACTGGAATTTTCACATGCTGTTGGTGAGAACTTAAATTGGTACAAGCTCTTTGGAAAACATTTAAGCCAAACCCTCTGACTGAGCAATTCCTCTCTTAAGTAAAAACTGAGCAGAAATGCCAACATAGTACACACTAAAGGACAGGTATTCAAATGTTCACAACAGCATTATTCATAATATCTACACAGTACAGATCAAATGTCAACCTACCACAGAGTAAAATAAATGAATAAATGAAGTACTATAGAGTAATAAGAGCAAAGCAACAACTTCTACATGCAAAACATGGACGATTCTCACAAATGTAATGAATGAAAGAATCTGGACACGCAAGGATATACATTGTGTGATCCTGTTCATGTGAAGTTCAAATACAGGCAAAGTCAGATTGGTAGTTACTTTTGGAGAGATAACAGTTGGAAAGGGGGACAGAGGGAAGCTTCCGAGGTGCTGGTAATATTCTATACTTTGATTGGGGTGGGGATTACACAAGTGAGTTCACTTTGTTAAAAGAAAAATTGTTGCGTTCTACATTAATTATTGTGCATTTTTTCTGAATATATATGAATATCTCAAATAAAAAGGCTTACAGAAAAAAAAAAAGGTGATATGAGAACTGATGAAAAGGAGCCACTCTGGCCAAGACCCGGAGAAGAACATGACAGGGACAGGTGACAGCAGAGCAGGAGTGAGCTGTGCGTGCTTGTGGTGTGAGGCTGGGAGGTGACAGAGGCAGGAGGGAAATGCGCTTCAACAGGTGGACAGGCCCAGCACTGGTAGGGCCTTTGAGGGTTTCATATGTCACAGTGATAGTAATATTAAAAATTAACAATGAACATCATAAAATGTACTTCATTCTAACTGCACTGCATAGACATTGATGGATTTTAAGCAAGGGAGTGACACAATGTTGATATACATTTTTAATGATCACTCAGACCACTGTGTGAAGAATAGACTATAATGCAATCAAAGGCAACCACAATAATTAATGTAACATTAATAGCTAATCATAAGGACTTCCCTGCTGGTCCAGTGGTTAAGACTCCACCTTGCAATACAGGGGACTCGGGTTCAATCCCTGATTGGCTAACTAAGATCCCACATGTCTCAAAGAAACTAAGCCCGCAGGCTACAACTAGGGAGTCCGTGGGCCCCAGCTGTATCACAAAAGATCCATCATGACTTAACAAAGATCCTGAGTGTTGCAGCTAAGACCTGATACAGCCAGATAAATAAACAAATTTTTTAAAAATAGATAATCATATATAATGAAGACTAATGTGTAATTATGAATAATATTAAATAATTTATCATTATGTAAGAAATCCACCAGGGAGAACATTTAAAAGGATATTATATTTCTATTTCCAAATGAGAGAGGTGGTCACAGCAGACATGAACAGAAAGCAGCAGACAAATCTGTATGCCTGAGAGGGTGCCCTGGACCACTGTGAGTGGGGCCAGATAACAAGGAGGAAGACTAAGATTTCTGGCCTGATGAACAAGAATGGATAATGATGCCAGGTACTTAGCAAGAGAGGACTTGACCTAATAGCGAACTTATCTGCATGTTAATTAAGTCATAGTGGGGCATGGGCGGAGAGGAAATCCAGACCTCTGTTTAAGGACATAAGACAGGAGATGCCTACCATATGCACATCTAAGTGAAGATGTGCTTCTAAGTGAAGATGTAGCTTTAGATGAAGGGAAGTTTGTAGTTTAGGGAAGAGATCAGGGCTGGACACTTCAGTATAAGAGTCATCTGATATTTAAACATGGGCTGAATAAGGTGAGATCCCTTAGGGAGAGAACTGAAATAGAGGGGAACAGAGCACCTAAATGAGCCCTAGGGCACTTTGACTTCTAGAGGTCAGAGCAGAGGGGTGCAACGGAGCACTACTGCAGAGGGCGTGAGGAAGCTGCTGGAAGGCCCACTGGAGCTGTCACCTGAGCAGAGAGCTGCCTGATGAGGGTGCAGTCAAAGCTTACTCCCTCCACTGAGCCTCGTAAATAGGACACAATCAGGCCACCCTGATTGCAAAGTTTGATAAGCTTTATTAAAAAGATAAATAATTACAGCAGACAGACTTTAGAAAATTCAGAAAATACAGAGGAAAAGACCAATCATGATCCTATAAACATAACACAATGGTTATAATTTTTATTACCTTCCAGTCTTGTTCACTTTCCATTCATGGCTGAACTTAGAGTGCCCAAGCAGAGCAGCCTACCTAAGTACATTTCCAACTTATCATCAGCAATTTTCCCATATCTACCCAGTTTTCCTGAACCCCCTATTTAATATCTGCATCATGATTCCACCGGATGTTTGCACTGTAACTTACCGCTCCCTTCTTTATTTCTTTCTATATTGCTTATTTAAGTGCCAATAATGCCGCCATAAATATCATTATACAGGAAGCCTCTCCTTGTTTGACTTTATTTCCTTGCAATATATTTCCCATGGTGAAATTTTGAGTTCAGGGACTGGCTGTGAACATTTTCCATTAAACAGGTTCAGGTAGTGTTGAGTTTGAGGCCAGATGTGGCAGGCAAGAGAGAAAATCCAGACTGATAATGGAATAGGAACTCAAGACTTGGCAAATCATGTGTGCATGTTGAGCGGAAGGGGGTAGGCTACGTGGAGAAACCAGAATTAGGGAGAGATTTCCCTCACAGGAAGTCATAGTGGAGGTCTGAGACACTGTTGAGGGGCGGCTGGCTTTGCCTCCCCTGGCTCTGCCAAGATGGCTTTTGGTCGACCAGGAAGCTGATTGTGATATAACGCACCTGAGTGAATACTCCATGGTGCTGGAGAAAGTCTGTAGAAAGGCAGAGGCGCAGTAAGAATGCGTGAGTAAGGATTAAGCGTGCTGGCCTTGGCAGCGAGTTTGTCACCGCTGTAGGGCAGCTCACCACACACTGAACATCTTCTGAAAGCCTTCTGCTGTTGTATTGCCAGTGTGTGTGTAGGGCTATGTGTGTGTGTGTGTGTGTGTAGCGGGGAGTTATCTAGATTTCGGGTTAGGGGATAGGGTGATGTCTCAAGAGCCCTGAAATTACACAGAAATTTTAATGACAGTAAACCATGGAGGTCAATAAAAATGCAGATTTCCAAGCTCTACCACCAGAGGCGCCAACTTACTAGCTTTGGAGGAAGACCCAGAACTGGGAATTTTTAATAGACATTCCAGATGTTTTGATGCAGTTTAAGAAACAGTCGTTTCTCCTCCTTCCCTGGCTCGTAAGATCATATTCCCCCTCTTATGTAAGCTACTCACAAAGTCTTTCTGGAATGAGGACTTTTATTTCTGATTTTCTCAGTTATGTGACTAGCATGGCATTGAGTAGACAGTGTGGGTTTTTGAGTCAGACCAACTAAATGTGGTCCTGTCACCTATAAGCCGTAAGGTAAATTTCATCACTCTAAGCAAAATAGCAACGTAGATGCATTTTACATAGATTTGGATCATGACATTGTGAAATACTGATGTATTATATGATATCAATCAGGATGTACCTAATATGTGAAATTTGAAGGAATATGAATCCCCCACATCTAAAATACACTCAAGAATCGTATAATTTCAAAGCTGATGGACCTGATTTAAACTACCTTTACAGTGTTGCCCATGGGCACACCACATCAATGAGGAACAGAAATACCCAGAGCTTTGGTCATTATCTTTTGAACCATTTTTTCGTTCAGGTACCTCAGAGGTCTTAGTGGTGATTTTGGTGACTACCAGGGGCTGTCAGTTTAACAATCATTGTTGCTAAATTATAACAATGCTATTTGAGTAGTCATTAAGTGGAGGGGTTAGTGGTAGAACAGAAAAATGTGTTAGAAACTAAGAACTTTCCAATGAAGAAACAAAAGTTAGATATGATGAAAAGTTACTCTTAGGTATATATTTGTTGTATTTAAAATTATTCCTATGGGAAAATGCTTTTGAATTATGAAAGTTCTAAATTATTTGAAATATCCAAAGAACTCATTTCATCTGGAAAATCTGACCTCCCTAGGAGAGTATTTTCTGTTGTGAGGATGAATACAACAGTGTAGATAAAGTGACCAGCATATACCATCTGATCTGGTTATTAGGTTTGGAAATTTAGAGCAAAACCTATCATTTCTTCTCTATTCTAAATAAAGGGAGAATCTGTTTACTTTAAATCAGGGTAATCTTTAAAAAATTTGGAAAATAAGGAGCTTTCAAGACAATAAAAATTTCCCATTCAACACTGAGATCTACTTCTGTTTCCCTGTCCCAGCAAAGGCTTTCATGAATTACCTAAATAAAAGTCCCAATGAAGCCTGGTTGAAATTCTCAGCTCTTCGATTATTAGGGGAGCCTAGGAGTGGATAATGAGTCTGATTTCCTCTCTTTCTATTGCCTGTGGTTTTGACTGGATGGTTCTCTACTTGGCATTCTGTTAGTCAAAGCCAAAGGACCATTTTTGAGAAAATTGCTCCTTGGAAATATTCTTTTTAAAATCCAGTCACTATTCTTATACCTTGGCCCACATTTCTTTCCTACTACAAGATCAGGGTTTTCTGAATAGCCTGAAACCTTGGCAGTTCTAGAGGGTAATTATCCTCACTTTTGGACTTGATCCAATACAGGAAACAATAAAAGACTTCCGGAAGGTTTTGCAAGCCCAGCTGGCTCTGACACTTCTCATGCTGCAAACATACTTGAATGAGTTTCTTAGTGTGCCTGTCACTAAAGTCACAGCAGAGATACTCAGCCTTGCCTTTTCTGTGTAGCTACTTAAACTGCATTAAGAAATAATAATTTAAAACTTACGGAGGGTTAGAGGAGGAGTTAATTTTTTAAAGTAGCTCCTGTTTTTTGGTTGGTTTTTGGTACAAAATACTTTTAATCAAAGTGATTTCTACTAGTTTTGTTTTGTCAAAAGTGCTCATTTTGTCCTTAAAAATCAGTCACTTTGGTTCTAGTCTTTCCTTTTGAATAAAGATTAAAAAAAATATGGTTTTATTTATTTTAAAAACATTTTAAATTATAAGTCTATTTAGGATTTATAGGACATCTCATAGGGTTCTGCCCAGAAGTTTCAAGGAAACATGAGACAGTGGTACAGAAGCTTACACAACCTTTGGTCATTTCTCCTCAAAGCCTTCAGTGGAACTAAACATGGAGTTTGTTTTCACCGAAGCCAACATCAGGGTTTTATGGCTTGTATATTTCATGAGAACAAATATTATTTTCTATCCAAATGCTGAGTGCAGCAAGAGTAAGTGAAAGCAGGACTTACTTGGGTATACTGGTGTTTTAATGTAGAGACTCTAGTATTTAACTTAGCCAGAACTTTCATAACAGATTTCTGTTTCCTTTAAAAAAAAAAAAAAAAAAGTCTTTTTTTTTGGGGGGGGGGGTGTTATTTTATTTTTTCCCCTTTCTGGCAGATGCTACTTTGATAAATATTTCAAGTGATAATCACATATTTACGATAGTGTTTTTTAAAAAATCAAAATTAACAGTTCAGCCTTTTCCTCATGAAGAAATAGATGTTCAGTCTTTTCCTCATGAAGAAATAATGGACACTGTGTATGAAAACATGCATTTGGCTGAATATAAAACTCTACTAGGCTGCCTACACACCTGGTGTCCATTTCTACCGGCAGTCTCACAAACGGATCAACACTGCATCTCTGTATTTCTCAATAATTGAAATCACTAACAGATCACGTGCCTTTAAAAAAAAATTTTAGATGCAGGCATTGGGTGCTAACATTGTGGACTATATGGGATTCTTGCCCAATGAGAACTTGTCATCAGATGAGCCATATTTCCTCCTCAGAGCTGCTCCTTGTTCTGATGTGGTATTGCATCAGGACAGCAAGTCATAAAATTACCAGTGTAGTGCTCCTACCCAAAGGGCCGTGGGCTGCAGAAGAGCACAGCCGTGATGATGACTAGGACTATGAGGAGGAAGAGAGCAGTAATTTACCCCAAAGGGCAGTCGGTTCTTTGCAGCAATTTCCTTTGTAAAACATAATAGGCTTTAGGCTTATTGCCTAACAGTAAGCATGGGAAGATTACTTAAACCTCTCTGAGATTCAGTTTCCTCACTTGTAAAAGGAGAAAACATATACCTCAAGGCAGCTGTGAAAGTCAGTTCCCTGGCTGGTGAACTAAAATCCCATATACCAGAGATCATGGCTATTAAAGAAATGTTAACTTAAAAAAAAAAAGTGGGCATAGGTGTACCTATGGCTGAGTCTTGTTGACGTTTGACAGAAAACCACAAAATTCTCTAAAGCAATTATCCTTCAATTAAAGAAATAAAGTGGCAAAAATATAAATAGATAAGCATCGGTCCTAAAAAAAACAAAAAAAAAAGAAAGAAATTCACAAGGCAGGAAAATGGGTATTTGCTTTAACTTTTAATGACTTCAAACTTTAACCTCATTCTCCTCAATGCATTTAAGGAGAAGTCCTGAAGGAGTGCAGGAAATGTCATACATTTACATCCTAGAGGTGTCAATCAGCGGATTAGTGCATGCCCAAGTGCAATTCCCTCACTGCTCCGTGTGACAAAAGATGGGTTTGGTCTCAGCAAGAATGCAAGTGGTGGTAAGAACATCTTGAGAGGTTTAGATGCAACCTGCTGGGCCAGGCTGTCCATTCAAAATTGGAAAAATTCTACAGGGTTTTTCTTTCTTTTTTTAAGAGTTTTAATTATATTCTTTTTAAAGGCAAAATTTTTATTTTCCTTCCTCAGTACTTCTTTCCTGATCTCTGTGTCTTTGACCTGGATCTTTTTGAAATTTTTTTTTTCACCAAGTCACTATAAACTATATTTTAAAGCTAAACCCTTTCAGAGAACCCGAATCCCTGCCTCCTGCATAAGAGAACACTGAATAGCTGATGATTCATAATTTCTTCAAGTGATAGGCAATTCTCTAAGCTGTACTGACAATTTCTGCTGTGGGTTAACACATATATACCTAGAATCAATGGACAGTTTTCTCCAGCTACTGTAATCATGCTGCTCATCTGCTTCTCAGAACAAAAGAAAACAAAAAGCCACCTGACTGTCCACCATGGTACTGTTAATAATGAAATAAAAAAGAATAAAAGAAAATCATGCTGTTAGGAAAATGCAGCATGAGAGCTATGAAGTATTATGCTCCAAATCAACCATTTGGGTCATATCAATTTGTTACTAAACCCCAGGGCTCTGAAAACTATAAAGGAAATAGTGGATTGCAATGAATACAGTGAGGACTGCTGGGGTACCACAGCCTCCACCACAAACAACCATCCAGTCCTAAGTGATGAGAAGGCATCCAACAGCCCCCATCAATTTTCACTCAAGAGTTGGTAAGACAAACGGCAGGAATCAGCTTCCAAGAAGAACCAGCAATCAATTAAAATAACCCATCTGTTGGTAGCAGGGACTACAAGACACGTTAGTTACCAGGGAGAAAACTGGTAAAATCAAGTGGGATGTGCGCAGCCTGTCAATTTTACAGCATCATCAAAAATAGATGAGCAGTTACTATGTGGAGTTCTTGGCTGAAATACAGAAAATAAAAATAGCTCTCATGAAAGGACTGCTGATACTTTGAAGATGGCGGTCAGAAGTTTCCTGCGAGAACTGTTTCATATTTCCATTGATTCTGACAGCTGTGGTCAACCCTAGCGTGAGTTATCAGTGTTTCTTTCCTGAACCCTCATCTCATGTCCTGCCTGTAGTTCACTCTCTACTCACACTCATGCTCTGAGGACATGTGGACCTTGAGAAGAAGGGTTTTCTCTCTCCATATTTCAGTTAATTCTGTGCAAACAGGCCTTTCCAGAACAAGCTTCTAGTTCTTTTCCATGTTACTCATTTTGCTTCCTTCAGCCAGTCTACAATTGCGGTGATTCTAGTTGCTTCATCTTGATAAGGATGTCACATCACCTGAGGCACTCTAGGTTATGCAGTTAGGGGATTTTATGAACAGTTAGGTCTGAAGAGTTTTGAGGATTCAATTTTTTGTTCAATATCATATATTTTTTAAACCCTGCTAAACAAGGATTCTTTAAGAATTTGTGAGGTAATACTGCAAATTTATAAGCAAAGTAATCCTTAACTCAGCTTTGACTCAAAATAATCCTTAACAAATGGTTCAGAATTATAACACTTATATCCTAAATGACTGTGAAATCTCTTCAAGAACACTCATGTTATTTCTCACACAAGTTTCAGAAAAGCTGTTATTCTAGCTATTTAAATACTAATTCCTTTTGGTAAAATGATTTAAATGCCCTATGTGTCACTGTTTTACATTGTTCTAGCATCCTGTAATACAAACATATTACTGAAGTCCTATTTTCATCCAGACTCAAATTTATTAACTGGATTACACAAAATTAAAATTATGAGGAAAGAATCTCAAGCTTAACATTATTGAGAGGGCATGCACCAAAATATTAATAGCAAATATACATGGATTTCTGAAAGGCAAAGTTTTGTGTTTGTGCTTTTCCGCAGTTACCAGTTTTATGAACAGCGAATTCTCACTCTTATAACTATAAAAAATCATTTAATAAAGCAATGACTACTGGATCCCACTTCCAGCTGTAAAGAAGCAAAGGTTGGCAGGCAGACTGTAGTTCTGGGAGCAGGAGGCCACAGCCGCCTGGACTCATTAACCTGCAGCTCCCTTCATGCACACACTGGGGACAGTCTAGGTCCTCTCATAATTTACATTTACAACAAACTATACACTTTTCTCCTATTTGGACCAGATTGTGACACTATGAGTTGATTTTTCCCTTAATCTGGAGCAGCAGAGTGACCTGCAGGTCCATGCCATCCCCAAGAAAGAGACCAGGGCTCTGCTGAGAGCCCAGATTCCCCCTGCAAAGCAGGGTGATGTTTGCTCTCCTGGGCTACCTCAGAAAGTGCCTCTTACAGCAGCTCTGAATCCTCCCCTATAATGGACATCTTAATTTTTTTTAAAGCAAAATATTAAGCATTTAGTTAAGCAATCTAATTACTCTTTTCCCAGGAATACTGGAAAATCCATATTGTTCCTGGAGTCAAGGGAAAAGCATATAAAATACCCTATTTCCCTCTTTGGAAAGAAGACTTTTCAAAAAAGGCAAGGAAATTTACAACTATTCATAAATCTCTTTTCATTTCCTTTTTTCATTTTGAAAAGCTATTTTTTTCAATGCCTAGGTGGACACTAGAGACACAGCAAAAAAAAAAAAAAATCAGACAAAATCCTTCCCCTCATGGAACTCAGAGTTGAATTACAGACCGGAATGAGCAAGATTAGCAACACACACAGTGGCTGGAAGGTGATCCGTGTCAAGGAGAAAAGGGAATCAGGACAGTGAGGAGCGAGGGTGGGTGTTTGTGTGATTTTAGACAGGGAGGTGGGAAGGTGAGATTTGAGCCAAGGTCTGAAGGAGGCAAAGGACAGGCTATTTGAATAATGGGCAATGAATGTTCCAGTCGAGAGCCCTGAGGCAGCAGCCTTGTTAATAGGTTTGAGGAAGAAGGGAGCTGCCACTCTGGCCTGAGGGATGGGAGAGGAGGAGAGGTCACAGGAACAAAGGCATTTCTGTGCACCACTCTACAGGCCTCTGCAAGATACCTCCAGCTCCAGGACATCAACCCTGGATTTCTTGAAGCACATCTGTACTTTCACAGGTGAAGCCTGATGATACCAAAGGAAGACTGGACTGCGGTCTGTCTGCGGCAGTTGATACAAGAAATATAAAGGATGGACAAGTGCAATGAATAAAAACATTGCTTACACATGACTGGAGAAGTGGCTAAGTGTGAGATTTTTATTAATTCAGAAATTGTGTGCATGCCAGGGTGTTCCAGGAACAACTGGACACAATTCTGGCCCCAAGGAACTCACACGGCCCCTCAGTGGTACACAGATAAGGTCGCATATAGCCTGGCTAACTGACCATTAGCAACAAGGTCGATAGAAGCTGAGATATGGGCTGAGATGATCAGAGAATCCTTTACAGAGAAGACACTCTAAAATGGATAAGACTTAAAAGGGAGGGGGGCGGGGGAATGGAGGATGAATGGAGAAAGAGGAGGGATATTGGGTTCAGAGATATGAAATGAGCATGGGCAAAAGTATGCATTTTGGGGGGCAATGATGAGGCAAGTTGGCTTGAATGGAAAGCTTGTATAGGGCAGTGGTGAAAGATCCATCAAAGAAAGACTAATTTTTGATGGGCAGGTTGAAGTGTCAACCTAAAGGCAAAGGCATTTCAATTAATGCTTAAGCAGGGAAATAAGTAAGATATGTAGAGTAGCTTTGATGGAGGAAACATTTGGGAAACAGGAACTGGTGGTTTGTAGTACTAAGATGTGAAGTGATGAAGGCCAGACCAGAGATTCCAGCATGGAAATGGAGATGAGACAGCTACTCAGCATATTTGAGAAGAATTTTATAACTCAGAGTTGTTTTTGGATGCTAAGGACACTGGATATTCAGAATCCAGCAATTGGTGAGTCTTTAAATACAGCCTTTAAAAACAAACAAGCCAAACCAAATCAGTATTGTTGGTTCTAGCTGTTCCTTCTGTGGTGGACTTAGCTTTACATCAGTAACAATATTAGGGCACAGGGGTGGGGTTGGAGCAGTTATATGACCCATGGGAACCATTAAACAGGGAGAAGAGCTACAGATGGACGATACTTCCTGCTATTCAATCCAGAAATATCTTTTTATTGCAACAGTAGATTATCATACGATGCAACTGACTAGTGATTTATAGCTTTATGACCAGGTGTATCAGAGTATTTTTAAATAATATCGCCTTATGATGATTTTTTTCCAAAGAGATTTTTCTCCAGATCTTTCAGTCTCCCTGGGTTTTGGCCATAACCTTGTCATGTACATGGCATATCATCTCCCAGTCACAGTATAGAAAGGTCCTTAGGTGCCCCCAGAATCAACTCAGGGAGTATTGAAGGCAGTTTGACCCCAAACTCCAGAGTGTTGAGATAGGAAGTGACCCTTGGTTGGGGAAGGCATATTGATACCTTTAAAAGCCTCTCAGTAGCAATGAGAGCAGATTTACTTGGGTTGAGGTTCTATTTCACTCTGGATTTATTTCTCTCCTTTAGTGCTCATCTTTTTTGAGGGGTGGCGGGGGGTGGGTTAGCATAGTGCAAGGCAAAGGGAGAAATAAGAATCATACTCAGAACAACTGTGTTGAATTTACCCATCTTATCAGAACTTCCTGCCTCTCAGGTTGCCCTGAGAGAGCGTATTAGATAAGATTTTAAAATCCATAAAAGATGAGCTAGATCAGTAAAATCTAGATTAGTCCAGTTCATCGTTCCTTCTATTGCATAGCTTCATTACCTCATCCTTTAGAATTACCTGTATGAGTACGGCTGTCTTGTTTTGAACAAATACAGCTACCTGGCACCAAACTCATGAGCTGAAAAATGAAACCCACACTCCACTGGGTTATTTGACCACAGGTCTCAAACCGGCTTCATCTTCCCAAGAAGTGACATGGTCTCCAGCATTCACTTAGATGGCTTAGACTGTCAAGAATCTGCCCACTATGCGGGAGACCCACGCTTGATTCATGGGCCAGGAAGATCCCCTGGAGAAGGAAATGGCAACCCACTCCAGTCTTCTTGCCTGGAGAATTCCATGGACAGAGGAGCCTGGTGGGCTACAGTCCGTGGAGTTGCAAAGAGTTGGACATGACTGAGTGACTAACTGGAGAAGGCAATGGCAGCCCACTCCAGTACTCTTGCCTGGAGAATCCCACGGATAGAGGAGCCTGGTGGGCTGCAGTCCACTGGGTCGCGAAGAGTCGGACACGACTGAGCGACTTAGCAGCAGCAGCAGAGTGAGTAACACTTCACTTTACAATTCAGTGACTAGTTGAGCTTTTATTTTTGAATGACCTAAAGATGTTCACTAGGAAAATAGTGACAAATTTTGAAAAATTTTAAAGGGCTATCAAAAAGACATCTGGTTCGAATACTTTTGAGTGACAATATGTTAAATGTTTGGGAATATTATGGACAGAAGAGCAAGTTTCAGAGAGGAGAGAAATTCTAAAAGATCTGTTGGGGCAACTTGGCAAATGATAGTTGGAATTTCCCCTTTTTCTGTTTTATTAAGCCAACTCACTTCCTCAGTGGGTTGTAACTAGATTAACCATTATCTTTTACCATTCAAAGTGAGTCACTGTTGAGCGTGAAAGGGGAGCTATTAATGCTGAGACAATGGGTATAAAACTAAGGTTGCCCTGAGCAAAACCAGGATGTATGGATTTTAGTGTACCGGTCCCACTTCACTTTAAAGGATGGAGAGTTGCCATTTCTTTTTAGTAGAGCTCTTGGTTTTTCAATGAGTCAAAAGTGACTCAACTAGTGTCACAAGAAAACAACCAGAAGAAAGGTCCCCAAGTTATCCTTCCAGCTACACATACACACTGAGCTCAGGGTCACTTTCAGAAAATAGAAAACCAAAAAAGTACTTAATTTGGACTTTGCGGTGGTACAGTGGATCAGAACCTGCCTGCCAAAACAGAGGACACAGCTTCGATCCCTGGTCTGGGAAGATTCCTCATACCACACAGCCACTGAGCCCGCAGGCTGCAACTACTGAAGCCTGAGGGCCTAGAGCCTGTGCTCAGTAACAAGAGAAGCTACCGCAATGAGAAGCCCATGCGCCGCACCTAGAGAAAACAGCAGCAATGAAGCGCAGCAGTGAAGACCCAGAGCAGCCAAACAAAGAATGTATATATAAAGCAGCTTCCCTGGTGGCTTACACAGTAAAGAGTCTGCCTGCAATGCAGGAGACCTGGGTTCAATCCCTGGGTCAGGAAGATCTCCTGGAGAAGGAAATGGCAACCCGCTCCAGTATTCTTGCCTGGAGAATTCCATGGACGGAAGAGCCTGGCAAGCCCCAGTCCATGGGGCTGCAAAGAGTCGGACACAACTGAGCCCTGAATATTCAACGGAAGGACTGATGCTGAAGCTGAAGCTCCAATACTTTGGCTACCTGGTGTGAAGAGCTGACTCATTGGAAAAGACTCTGATACCAGGAAAGATAGAAAGGAGGATAAGAAAGGGACAACAGAGGATGAGATGGTTGGATGGCATCACTGACTCAGTGGACATGAGTTTGAGCTCATTCCAGGAGATAGCGAAGGACAGGGAAGCCGGGAGTGCTGCAGTCCATGGGGTCACAAGGATCGGACACAACTTAGCAACTGAACAACAACAACATATAAAAAAAAATTCTTAATTCTAACTATAAATCTGCCATTATTGTGGTGCATGTTTGGATCAACAGGACACAAAGTTTGTGTTTTGATATAAACTTGCTCTATTTAATGTACACCAGCATTTTGCCAGAATCTTATAAGTGACTACAATTGCTGCTGCTGCTAACTTGCTTCAGTCGTGTCGACTCTGTGCGACCCCATAGGTGATGGCAGCCCACCAGGCTCCCCTATCCCTGGGATTCTGCAGGCAAGAACACGGGAGTGGGTTGCCATTTCCTTCTCCAGTGCATGAAAGTGAAAAGTGAAAGTGAAGTCGCTCAGTCGTGTCTGACTCCTAGCGACCCCATGGACTGCAGCCCATCAGGCTCCTCCGTCCACGGGATTTGCCAGGCAAGAGTACTAGAGTGAGCTGCCATTGCTAGCTTTCCTTTAATCAACTGACTTCTTTTCATTATTTGCTTTCAACTTAAAAAAATTTGCTATCCATACTTGTATCGAACAGTTATTTTTTTAATTTAACTTTTTCATAATAACAAGGTCATACAAAATCAGGGCAAGCCTCCGTCAGACCCTCTCTGATCTTACTGGGCTCCCTGCATCCCCAGAAAGAATCACTAGCTTGAACTTTTGAAATGTTGTTTTTATGTTTTACTACACTGCTGCTGCTAAGTCACTTCAGTCATGTCCGACTCTGTGCGGCCTCATAGGCAGCAGCCCACCAGGCTCCCCTGTCCCTGGGATTCTCCAGGCAAGAACACTGGAGTGGGTTGCCATTTCCTTCTCCAATGCATGAAAGTGAAAAGTCAAAGTCAAGTTGCTCAGTTGTATCTGACTCTTAGCGACCCCATGGACTGCAGCCCACCAGGCTCCTCCGTCCATGGGATTTTCCAGGCAAGAGTACTGGAGTGGGGTGCCACTGCCATATTAATAAATACAATGTAGTGTAAATTTATGGGTTATTAAACTTTTTACAAAAGGTATCACATTACCACAATTATTCATCAGCTTGCCTTTTTTTGCTACTTAGTATATGCTTTCTAGAAATACCTTCTGCTTTGTTACATTTGGCCTTTTGATGGTGTCTTAAAAAATGTGAAGTTTATAACCTGTTGTTGAAAAACTAGGAGCTTTTCCCTATGACATTTATAATTTATGATTCATTTCCTTCATAATATTAATATCACTGTAATCATTGTCTGTAATGTTCTCTGTGGATTAAGAAGGACCGCTTCTGGAAACCAAAACAAAGCACTAGATACAAGGCGCGTGAGTATAAATTCAGTTCTGAAATGTGTTATTTTCAATGTTTCATCACTTTATAGGCCAATGATGTACTTAACTCCTTCAATATGAGTTTTTAAAATGTCATATTTTTCTCATCTGAACAGTTTCAGTTAGTTTTATTATATATCTGTTTCTTTAAAAATAAGGCAGTTGCCAATAATTCTTCCAATATTAAATACTGATGGGTGAATAAAACCACAAGTGGATTTGATCATATATCATTCATATGCATCTTTGCTCTGTTAAACACACTTTTCTGAATGTGCCCTATGGTATATATAAGCCCTTTGTTCATGGAACTCTTACTAAAGAAAAAGAGTAATTTTCTATTCACTTTGAATATATTTTATACCTAAGCCGAAGATAAAATTCAATGACAAAATAAAAATAAGGCCAGGAAATAAATATGAGTTTCAACAGAGAAAAATCGCTGGATAATAACATGGCAAAAAGTCCAACTGTAAAGTGAGTGTATCTGGCTTTGAACAAATAAAGCCTAAAGCAATTGACGCCAGAGTGAGTCACCAGGAGACAGGAATAAGCAAATTTGAAGTAGGTGTGATACTGGCATCTACAAATGTGCTGCACAAAGTAATTAACTTCTTCTAATGTGCACTGACTAGACACCTGTCCTTTGATCTGCTCTGGGTCAGAGACCTAGAAGGCTCCTTATTCTGCCAGTGAGAAGAAAGCTCTGCCAGACACCGACCTGGTGAAGGCTGCTTGAATCAGAAGCAAGCACATCTGCGCCCAATCTAGAAGGATCTGAAGTTATTAAATCAGTACATAGAAAGTCTTTTACAAATCAACAGAAGTGACCCCGCTGAGATGCCATAGCAACATGATTTAGTGACTCAGGAAGAATGGGTGGCTGGCACCTTGTAGGGCTTGAGGCTGTCTGCCATAAACAATAATCTCAGGATTTACTAGTTCAAATTACCAGAATTTTTTTTCAGTATTACCCTAAGGAAATATCCAAATATCTAGGGCCAAATGCCACCTGGAATTGTCTCATCAAATAAGAAAATGCTTGTCCTTGGGTTGTAGGCTGCTATGTCCTAATCTTATCCGTAAAGACCGACACAGAAGCTGATGGCTTGGGTCTAAAAGGGGAGGCATGGCTTGAGGTAAATGGGAAGAAATTGTTAAGAAAACCCCAGAGAAGTCATTTTTCAATGAAATAAATCCATGGTGGAACTGGGAAAAACCTCACTTGATCATATCCTATCTACTCCGTCAAAACTTGTGACAGCCTTCAATAAATTACAATGTATTTGACCTATATGAAAACTGCTGTTATATTCAGTCAAAATACAAAGATAAAGAAAGAAAACACGCTACAGGTAATGCTCACGAAATCATATAACACCCCCTCCCTCCTTCTGAAACAGAGCAGTAAGAGAGGGGTTTCTTTTTGCTTAGGAAGCCTACATATCTGATTTAATTTCCACCCAGTTGTCTCATTTCATGAGTAAACACAGCTTGGGGTATCCGGAAATAAGTCTAAGTTGGGTCTCTAGTTACTGTAAAGGAGCTAACAGGCAAGCTTGAAAAACTGGGGAAAAGACATTCGTTTTAAGCAGTAATATAGGCAATGGCACCCCACTCCAGTACTCTTGCTTGGAAAATCCCATGGATGGAGGAGCCTGGTGGGCTGCAGTCCATGGGATCATGAAGAGTCGGACACGACTGAGCAACTTGACTTTCACTTTTCACTTTCATGCACTGGAGAAGGAAATGGCAACACGCTCCAGTGTTCTTGCCTGGAGAATCCCAGGGATGGGGGAGCCTGGTGGGCTGCCGTCTATGGGGTCGCACAGAATTGGACACGACTGAAGCGACTTAGCAGCAGCAGCATACATTAAAAATTCTTTTCAGTGATTTTCCAGAAGCAAAATCTTACTCTTCCTCTCCCTCATTTCTATTTCCTCTAACAGAAAAGTTAGGTTCTCTCTCCTCTTTTTTCCAAATCCATGATATCCTATTAGTGGTAAGCAGTGGCTCTTAAGGGTCCTACACAATTGCATGCCAGTTCATGCAGGAATCTCTTGTGTAAGGACTTTATATACTTATATATTAAACACCATTTATAGGTGAATTTGAAAATTTGTGAATTATAGTAAAATAAGTCATAATCGTCTACAAACATATTCTTATAATAATGAAGTTATTAATATATGACCTAGATAGGAGAATTTTTATTAATACTCATCAAAACATCTGTTTGTATTATTTTTTTGATGCTTTATATAAATTTTTGATGCTTTATGTCAATTTCATTCAAAAGCTATTTAGATTCTAAAAGAAAGAGCAAATATCACTTGAGATTCTCTAAGCTGTGTATGAGATTGTGTATGCATGTACGTATATTTTAGGAAATGCTGTAAGTGCAGTAAAGCACAAAGAATAATAAATGCCCAATATCCAGAACTGAGCTGTCAACATGATGCTTGTTTCATTTCTTTTGAATAAGAAGATAAGGCATCACAAAAAATTTAAATCCTTTTTGCTCTACATTACTGGTCCACTAGAACCAACCTCTATAAGCTCTGAATTTTTTTTCTGCTTATTTTACAGTAAATAGTGGGCATTAAAAAAAAAAACCTGTCTCCTCTCCCTTACCATAGATGTAACAAGAATTGAGTATGTTTTCTTCTATTATCTTTTTAGATATTTTTACAAATACTTAAATGTATTAATGAACAACATGTGTTTTATGTCTAGGAGTAAAATTTACATAAACATTCCATTAAAAAATTCGTTCTGTATTAAGCCTTTTCATTCAATGCACTGTTGATCAGAATTAAGCACAGAGAAACCTTAATATACTCTTCCTAACATGGGACCATGTTCAATTAATACAACCACAGAATTCCATTATAATGTTTCCAAATAAATGATTAGAATATTATGATCAATTTTTATAAGACCCAAGACAGTCCATGCTTGGACACCTTTCAGTAGTTCCAGCTTTTACAGTTTTATACGAAACATGGCTCTGAAGAAAGTAAAGTAACCAATAGAACTAAGGAAATTGAAGATGAAACAGGAACTTGTCCATCTAAAAAAGATGGTAGTGTTAATGACTATTGCGTATGTTCTATGGTGTGTGTAAGTAAGTACTGAGCTTGGGAACTTGGGTTTTGGCATAGGAGGAAAGAGAAATCTATTAAGTAAAAACTCTCTAGTCATAAATATGAATCAGAAGTATGAATACTAACTCTGGATACATTCTTTCAAAATAACGAATAATTTTTTTTCTGCTCTCTTAGAGGCCTAAAAATAAGAACTTAGTGACAACAACCACCCCTGGTACTTAGAGTTATTTCTAAATACTACTTCTCCCAAAGGAAGCTGGGATCTTTTGAGAAATGACTGATTTCAGTTCTGGACAAGGATATGCAACATGCTTGGCCTGGGACAGCTTGTCATCCCCACCCCCTCCCCCAATCACATACACACACATACACAAAATCAAGCTATAAGCACTACTCAGGATGGGGAAAGGATTCAGGAGCTAATCTGAAGAAACTCCCTCTGGCCAAACATGGGTTAACTTAGCATCAAAAAGAATAATAGCATTGGATTGTAATACATCATATCCAAATTCACCTCACACTCACTGACATGTAAAAAAGCGTAATTCTGTAAGTTCATAATGATACTTAAAAACACCCATTATTATTCACATGCTAAGTAATCAAATTAATTTTTTTGAAACTGCTAAATATGAGTAAAGAATCAAGTATTTATCCTTGCTTTTGTTTCACTAACTTCTTATAAGAAGTCCTATCAAATCTAAATATAAAAATTTCTAGCTCTGTTGACTAACAAATAATACAGGGTTTCAGAAGAATATAATCAGTAACATCTTGTCTGGGGGAAACTCTAAAAGAGAAACAATCTGGATTATCCAAAGAATGGATTGGAAGTGGAAGGAAAGACAAAACCTCTAAGTTAAATCAACCAATGGGAAAGTGTGGACCCATTTGGGTAAGGATTCTTTACTTTTTTTTAGGTCCTTACCAGTTGACTATTTTATATACAGAGAATCCCAGGGACAGGGGAGCCTGGTGGGCTGCCGTCTATGGGGTCGTACAGAGTCGACACGACTGAAGCGACTTAGCAGCAGCAGCAGTGTGTATAAGTCCTTTGGGTCAAAATTCTTGAAAATAAATTGTACAAAAAAAAAAAAAATTTGAAACAACTGGAGAAAATGGAACACTCAATAAGAAAGAATTATTACTAATTTAGGTGAGATAATGACACTGACCAGTCTAGTAAGACTACTTAACTTTTAGAAATGGTATCATTTCATTCAGAAATAGTTGAGTCTGTAATAGTTCCCAATAATTTGGGTCATGGGAGAAGTTAGTGGGAACACGGACGAAACAGTGTTGATAACTGTTTAAGCAGGAGAACAGGTGTGTGGGGGTCCCTGGACTTTCTTCTTCCCTCTTATATGTGCTACGGTTAAAAAACAGAAAATAAAGGTTCAGGGGATGCTGAAAGATCTGCAAAATGCTGAAAGGCATCATCAAGATAAATTTCCCCTCAAATATCAAAGTACTTAAGGTAAGGCAGACTTTGTGAACCTTCAATGTAAATAATAATAAAAATTAAAATGCTGCTTTGTATTAGAGAATTAGGACTTGATACATATGAAATGGAAGGAGTCTTTAGTGATAGGTTCAAATCACAAGTATCTCACATGCCTTATGAAATGCACCAAAATAAAGAGCGCCTGCAGTAGCAAGCACATCAGTGTTTTAGATGCAGGGAGCCAGCTTGACGGAAATGTACAGATCAGAGTTTGTGAAAATTCTCTTCCTGCCTGATCATCTTTAAAAAGCCTTAAGTGACTAATGAGGCTTTTAATGATTCCATGCGTTTCTCATTAGTGGTGCATGCTAAGTCACTTCAGTCATGTCCGACTCTTTGTGACCCCCATGGATTATAGCCCACGAGGCTCCTCTGTCCATGGAATTCTCCAGGCAAGAATACTGCAGTGGGTTGCCATGCCCTCCTCCAGGGGAGCTTCCCAACCCAGGGATCGAAGCCAGTGTCTACTGCGGCTCCTGCATTGCAGGCAGATTCTTTACCACCGAACCACAGAAGAAGTAGAACTGTTAATATGCAATGCAAGAAAAGTAGAAATACTCCTATAAACTAGAAAGAATAGGTTTTTATTCTGTAGCATATTTATATCTGCTTCCCTACCCGCCCCCAAGGCCAGTTATCAATGTGCTGGTTCTGACAAGCAAAACACAAAAGGAATAGGTGCCTTTGTTAGCACTGTAGGTAAGTGCTGGCGCCTGTCTGGATACCAGCTGTGTGTTAATTCATCTTATGATTGTCAAATCACCAAATAGTACAAAGCTAGACATGCTCCTTCAGGGTTCCAGGAGTGTGTCTGCATGTTGGCTGGCAGATACTCCTGGAGAGATCAGACCTGATCCTGACCAGTCTCTATGACGAGTTTTGTCTGATGCAAAGTAAGACCTGAATGCATAAGCATATGCCTGTCAGTCAGTTCAGGTGGAGGATGCTTTGGGGATATGGGACAGAAGCATTCTCTGGTCCAGTGTCTCATCAAATGCCCGAAAACCATTTTTGACTATGTACCAGTCCGTAAGAGTATGCCCACCCCATCTGAACACTACCGTACACTTCCACAGTTTATTGCTGCAGCTTTCCATTTACCCCTACATCTATATTTATACACCAAAGAATGGAACTCATGTACCGCTTCTAGTCCTAAGACATAAACTGAGTTACTGCACGAACACTTTGGACAAGAGAGGAGGTGGCCTGAGGGTTCTCAAAATGAAGAGAGCATGGCAAGCTTGGCTGCATAAAGCCTTTCCCTCGGGCTGTGGTGCTATTTTACATCCTTAATGATAAAAAATATGAGATGCAGGATTAAACGTGGGTGTCTTTCAGCTAATCTGATGCAATAGATGGATTTTATTTGGAAAAGGAAAAACAAGCAAACAAAAAAAAAACACAGCCTACCTGAAGACTGCAAGGGTCAGAGACCAGAGCACTAGAGGCTTCCTCAGTTCAAACTTCGCCCGCTTGTTCATTAGGTGCCGACCGCCGAAGACAAAGGCAGCATACAGAGCGGAAAACAGGAAAGATTTCTTCCTGGGAACAAACAGAAAAACAAAATCTTATGAAATAAAGGTCTTTAAGCAGCACTGAAAATATACCCTTGGGAATGTACCCCGTTCCCCGAAGAGAGAAATGTGAGTCCATTTGGCAACATGGTGGCTAGTGACTCCTCCCCTGATAAAGTCGGCCATCCAGGTTAACTCATGTCAGGATAGATGTATTTTCTTTGGGGGCTCTGTAACTCTAAACATTTCATCCACATGGTACTGAGGTACAAAGAGAAACATTTTTACCAAGAGAACTGATTTTCAGAGTTTGTTGGACAATTTCGATAGATTAATTTAAAAGGATCATTTTGGTGGAAATAGAAAAACTACATGACAGACCTGTGTCCTAGGACAAGAAAGCCTTTAAAAATGGCATCTTCCTAACAGACTAATGATACTAAAAAAATGATCTGAGAAACTCTTCATGATTTAAAACGCTAAAATCAAACTACATGAATTACGGCTCCTGAAAGTTGGATTCCTGACATCTTCACCAGGGGAGGCAGGTATTAAATGTCAGTATAATCATTAATAATAAGCCTAATTGTCAGACATCATACAATGCAATAGGAAGAACACAGAACTTCTTACAGTACCGTGGCCTAAAACCTTGAGGTTGAATCTTGGCAAATATCCGATTTTTCTACCTGCTTATAGGAAAGATAGGGGATAAAGCCAAACTGAAACATTCTGTTGTTATTTAGTTGCTAAATTATGTCCAACTCTTTGAAACCCTGTGGACAATAGCCTGCCAGGCTCCTCTGTCCATGGGATTCCCCAGGCAACAATACTGGAGTGAACTGCCATTTCCTTTTCCAGGGGATCTTCCCCACCCAAGGACTGAGCCTGCATCTCCATCTTGGCAGGCAGATTCTTTATCACTGAGCCAGCTGCGAAGCCCAGGACATTCTGTAGGACAGCTGACTTTCTTTCTTCAAAATGTCAGTGGTAAGAAATAAAAATCTAGGGCTGTTCTATATTAAAAGAAACTTGAAAGACATAATTAAATATAACATGTTGAAATTTTGGGGACCCTTATTTGAACAGATGTTTATTAAAAAAATCTTTAATAAAATCAGAAAGTTATCCGTCATAATTTTAAAAGTTCTTATCAGTTCATATTTATGCGTGAAATTATGTGTCTTGGATTTGACAGATTAGAGAAGAAAAAGAAATAAAAGGAATCCAGATTGGAAAAGAAAAAGTAAAGCTCTCACTGTTTGCTGATGACAAGATACTATACACAGAAAACCCTAATGATAGTATCAAATAATTACTAGATCTAGTCAGCGAATTTAGCAAAGTCTCAGGATATAAAATCAATACACAGAAATCACTTGCATCCCTATATACTAACAATGAAATATCAGAAAGAAAAATTAAGGAATCAATCCCATTCACCACTGTAACAAAAAGAATAAAATATATAGGAATAAACTTACCTAAGGAGACAAAAGAACTGTATGCAGAAAATTGTAAGACACTGATGAAAGAAATCAAAGATGACATAAACAGATGGAGAGATATTCCATGTTCTTGGGTAGGAAAAATCAATATTGTGAAAATGACTACACTACCAAATGCAATCTGCAGATTCAGTGCAATCCCTATCAAATTACCAATGGCATTTTTCACAGAATTAGAACAAAAAATTTCACAATTCGTATGGAAACACAAAAGACCCCAAATGGCCAAAGCAGTCTTGAGAAAGAAGAATGGAGCTGGAGGAATCAACCTTCCTGACTTCAGATTATACTCAAAAGCTACAGTTATCAAGGCAGTATGGTACTGGCACAAAACAGAAATACAGACCAATGGAACAAGATAGAAAGCCCGGAAATAAACCCATTGCTTTGCCAACAAAGGTCCTTCTGGTTAAAGCTATGGTTTTTCCAGTAGTCATGTATGGATGAGAGCGTTGGACTATAAAGAAAGCTGAGCGAAGAATTGATGCTTTTGAACTGTGGTGTTGGAGAAGACCCTTGAGAGTCCCTTGGACTTCAAGGAGATCCAACCAGTCCATCCTAAAGGAAATCAGTCCTGAATATTCATGGGAAGGACTGATGCTGAAGCTGAAACTCCAATACTTTGGCCACCTGATGTGAAGAACTGACTCATTTGAAAAGATCCTGATGCTGGGAAAGATTGAAGGCGGGAGGAGAAGGGGACGACAGAGGATGATATGGCTGGATGGCATCACCAACTCAATGGACATGTGTTTGAGTAAACTCCAGGAGTTGGTGATGGACAGGGAGGCCTGGCATGCTACAGTCCATGGGGTCGCTAAGAGTCAGATATGACTGAGTGACTGAACTGTACTAAACCTATACGTACCTTATTTTTGACAAAGGAGGCAAGAATATAAAATGGGGCAAAGACAGCCTTTTCAATAAGTGGTGCTGGGAAAACTGGACAGCTACATGTAAAAGAATGAAATTAGAATGCTTCCTAACACCATACACAAAGATAAACTCAAAATGGATTAAAGACCTAAATGAAAGACCAGAAACTATAAAGCTTAGAGAAAACATAGGCAGAACACTGGATGACACAAAGCAAGATCCTCTATGACCCACCTCCTAGAGTACTGGAAATAAAAACAAAAGTAAACAAGATTAAACTTAAAAGCTTTTGCACATCAAAGGAAACTATAAGCAAGGTAAGAGGACAACCCTCAGAATGGGAGAAAATAATAGCAAATGAAACAACTGACAAAGGATTAATTTCCAAAGTATACAAGCAGTCATACAACTCAATACCAGAAAAATAAACAACCCAATCAAAAAGTGGGAAAAGATCTAAACAGACATTTCTCCAGAGAAGACATACAGATGGCTAACAAACACATGAAAAGATGTTAAACATCGCTCATTATTAGAGAAATGTGAATCAAAACTAGAATGAGATATCACCTCTCATTGGTCAGAATGGCCATCATCAAAAAGTCTACAAAAAATAAATGCTGAAAAGGGGGTGGGGAAAAGGGAACACTCGGCACTGTTGGTGGGAATGTAAATTGATATAGCCACTATGGATGACAGTATGGAGATTCCTTAAAAAACTGGGAATAAAACTACCATGTGACCCAGCAATCCCACTCCTAGGCATATAGCCAGAGGAAATCAATATTGAAAAAGACACATGTATCCCATTGTTCATTCCAGGACTGTTTACCATAGCTAGAACATGGAGTCAACCTAGGTGTCCATTGACAGATGAATGGATAGAGAAGTTTTGGTACATATACACAATGGAATATTACTCAGCCATAAGTAATATGTCAGTTCTAATGAGGTGGATGAACCTAGAGCCTATTATACAGGGCGAAGTAAGTAAGAAAGAGAAAGAAATATCATATACTAACGTATATATACAGAATCTAGAAAGATGGTACCGAAGAATTTATTTGCAGAGCAGCAATGAAGAGATAGACATAGAGAATAGACTTATGGACATGGGTAGAGGGGAGTAGAGGGTGAGATTATGGAGAGAGTAACATGGAAATTTATATTACCAAATGTAAAATAGATAGCCAACAGGAATTTGCTGTTTATCTCAGGAAACACAAACAGGGGCTCTGTATCAACCTCGAAGGGTAGAATGGGGAGGGAGATGGGAGGGAGGTTCAAGAGGGAAGGGCTGTATACCTATGGCTGATTCATGTTGAGGTTTAAAAACAACAAAATTCTGTAAAGCAATTATCTTTCAATTCAAAAAAAAAGTAAAAAAAAAACACAAAAACCCCTCACATTTCAGGAAATACCTACCCACCAACAAACACTTTTAAAGAACTTGTTTGTTTTTGAAGAGTGTTTCATCAACATAATGTATGAAATTAGGAAAACAACCAAGAGCTCAGGCACTCTAAACCAAAAGGCAAACTCAGGAGAATCAATTAAGTTTTCAGAACAGTTGAATCTAACAGAACTTCACTTTTTTTACTACTAAATTTTATAAGAATTTTTAGCTAAAGTCCATCTTCATTTGAGTTATGTCAGATAACATAATTTTTTAATTGGCTTCCTCATATATTAGCAAGCTGATTATTTTTCAAACTTTAAACTTTTTATTTTGTATTAACAAAATAAATTATTATTATTTTTTTAGTAACAATCTTGCGGCAGTTTCAGGTGAACAGCAAAGGGACTCAGCCATATATACCCACGTATCCATTCTCCTCCACACCTCCCTCTCACCCAGGCTGGTACAGAACACTGAGAGTTCCATGTGCTATACAACAGGTCCTAGCTGTTACACTGTTATTTTCAATGAAAATCTAAAAATGGTAATTTTTAACAAGTCTAAAAAATTTTCAGAAAAATAAATGAAATTTCAGAAATAAAAAAGATAACAAAGAAAAAATAATGGAGAGATGAAAGGAGAGTAATAAAAAAAAATGATGGAACACAGGATCTTATGAGTCCTTTTTTCTTTTTGTTAGGTTTAGGTGGACTTTTAGTCAGGAAGGTCTAGATAAATAGAATAGAATCTGCATGTCCTGTACATTTATTAGTGTACCAAGGAGAAGTGAACAGTAGTATCGATAATGCCATAAAGAACAAAAACACAAAGTTTGCGCAGAGTACAATTCAATAGAAAGTAACAGAGGTCATGTATTACAAATAACTGAGTACTTTCTGATATGATAAAGCAGTGTTTCTTTTAAAATGGGTACTCCTCACTCAAGGGCTGAAAAATAAGTTCCAAGATGTAATACAAAAAGAAAAATGCATTCACCCAAAGAGCATTACTTGTAAAGGGTTTTGCATTTTTTCCCCAACGACTGCCACAAATCGCTGACTCATGCGAGATCTTATTGTTCACACAGCATCACTTCTTCCAGTGCTTGCAAGTGACTGACTTGGTGAACACCACCAAATAAAGTGGTGATTCCTGAAATCAACTGGTAAATAGATTTAAATCAAATCACTTCCACTGACTGTCACAAACTCTTGGAAACATAAGACCTGGCACAGACTAGTGCTTAATAAATGTTTATTGAATGATCATGATCTTGTTGTATTGCATTTCCTGATAAGAGAAAATATACCTAATGTACTCAAGCACATGGAAGCTCAGAGAACACTGAGTAAATTAACAGTTGGTGGGTCACATGGAAAAGAATCTGCCTGCAATGTGGGAGAGCCAGGTTCGATCCCTGGGTTGAGAAGATCCCCTGGAGAAGGGAATCACTCCAGTATTCTTGCCTGGAGAATTCCATGGACAGAGGAACCTGGCAGGCTACAGTCCATGGGGTCACAAAGAGTCAGACACAACTCAGCATCTAACAGTTTCACATTTTCCCTTTCCCTTTCCCAGTTAATGTCTTAATAACTAAAGAATAAAATATTTAGAAAAAAAAATATGATCTATTTTCTTCCTCCAGAAAGAGACTATTTCTGTATTTCAAAGAGAAGCGGAAAAGTGAGACAATTTTATGGAAACTGTTAACTATTGAACATTTGAAGAATAAAGCAGTTTTGGCCACAAATACGTTTGTTTTACTCCTTTGAAGTTTGAAAGTATATGGCATTACTTTAAAAATCAGAATCACTATCTCTACTTATGTGTACATAAGGATTCACTCAACAAAAACAAAATTTATTAAGTTAATGTAGACAGTAGTCTACACGGAGAAGGCAAAGCAACCCACTCCAGTACTCTTGCCTGGAAAATCCCATGGATGGAGGAACCTGGTAGGCTGCAGTCCATGGGATCACTAAGAGTCAGATACAACTGAGTAACTTCACTTTCACTTTTCACTTTCATGCACTGGAGAAGGAAATGGCAACCCACTCCAGTGTTCTTGCCTGGAGAATCCCAGGGATGGGGGAGCCTGGTGGGCTGCCGTCTATGAGGTCACACAGAGTTGGACACGACTGAAGTGACTTAGCAGCAGCAGCAGCAGCAGTCATAAGCAAAAGCATATATTCTTTTCTAAATTAAAGGTAATGATAAGTGACAATAATCATAGTATTATGATTTAAGGAGCGATTCCTAGGGGTAGAGATAGTGCTAAAAAGCTTTGGTATTTAATTCTCTTCAGTTCAGTCGCTCAGTCGTGTCCGACTCTTTGCGACCCCATGAATTGCAGCACGCCAGGCCTCCCTGTCATCCTTAAATGTAGGTAAAATATTTTCTTCATGTTATGGCCAAGGAGCCTGACTTAGAGATTAAGTAGCCTCAGTCCTACGGTAAGAAGAGTTTATCTGCTGTTTTAAGAATTCTTAAACACCTTTACAGAACTAAAAGGCTGTTGTGTAACTTTGTAGCACACTGTTTGTGAAAAGATGAAGAGGAATCTCTACACCTTTGTTTCAACTGCCACATTTTCTGGGAAGTGGAAGTCTTTGATCCAAATCCCCTTCAGAACAAATTCACTATATGTATCACTGAAAACTCTTCCTTTCAACGATTTATTATTCTTTCTCTTGCTCATTCACTCTAATTCCAAGTTCAGTTATAGTTACGTTAATTATATTACTCACAATTATGAAGCAAGTTAAAGAATGTCTATATGATCCCATCATTCTAATCTAAGGGAAAAATAATGTGCCTTGAAGAACTAACCAAAGAATAAAAGTCTTCCCTCTGTAGTCTTTCCTCAAATTTCTTCAGTTCTAGAATGAGAATTAGTCCTAAAGTACTGCTAGGTTCCTGGCCAGGGCTGTTCCCTTTTTCACATGTTTACCATAAGATCTCTTTAAGAATCTTCAATTCCACAGCTAGAGCAACCAAGCTGATCAATATAAACATGCAGAATTTGAGAACTGTGAGGGACAAATGTTCTACAGAAAAGGAAATGAGGTGGGGCTTGCTGATGGCATTGGTTGTTCGGGGTTACGTGGCTGCATTCACACTTATTGGTCACAACTACCAAAAATTGAAATGGCTGTGATCAAGCATGCAGGTAAACAAAAATCAATTGTCTAGGCTCTATCTGGGTCCCAGGCAGTCAATAATGAGTGCTATCGCTTCAGTCGTCTCTGACTCTCTGTGACACAATGGACTGTAGCCCGCCAGGCTCCGCTGTCTATGGGGATTTTCCAGGCAAGAATACTGGAGTGGGTTACCATGCCCTTCTCCACCAGTGGTAATCACTAGTTTTCCAGGGGATCTTCCTGACCCAGGGATTGAACCCACATCTCTTAATGTCTCCTACATTGACAGGCAGGTTCTTTACCACTAGAGCCACCTGGGAAGCCCCCAGTCAATCACAGGAACTGAGTATAAATAGTATAATAAAAAACAAGTTACTTATTGTATCCTACATAAATCTTCCACTGTGGTGAAATTTAAATAATGTTTTGGCAACAATGGACTTGGAAGGCCATTATGCTAAGTGAAATGAGACTGATAAGAAAGAATACTGTATGATATAACTTATAGAAGGAATCTAAAAAATACAACAAAGTAATGAATATAAGAAAAATGAAGCAGTCTCACAGATATAGAGCACTACTGGTTAGCAGTGGGGAAAGGAAGGGGAGGGGTAGTATAAAGGTGGGAGGGAAGAAGAAATCAACTGTTGGATGTAAGACAGGCTACCAGGCTGTATTTTACAAATGGGAAATATAATCAATATTTTACAATAACTGTAAAAGGAGTATAAACTTTAAAAATTGTAGTAAAAATGAGTAAATACACAAAAAATAAAAATGTGAAATAATGCTTTGAGTTAATTTAGAACTAAGTTTAGGGTTCAATTAAGAGAAAGAGTCATCTGAGGAAGCATTAACTGACTAAAAATTAATCATTCATAGTTGAATGTTATGATTTTCCCATTTTGCTACAAGAAAATTTTTCTTTAGCCAAAAGGGTGATTTAAGTGGATGAAAACTGTATTTCCATCCTGGTATCTCTTTGGTAAAGTTTCAATTACAGTCAAGATGAATAATGACTTGCCGCAGGTCCACTTACTATTTAATGTGGATAGATGACTTCCCTAAAACTTCAACAGTAATCCAATAATACTTCATATTCTGACAGGTCTACATAGCTGAGTACAATGGTAACACTGCACTGTTTTATCACCAGATAACTAGAAATTTCTAGATGGTATGGACTCTTGTTTATTAACGCACTCTTAAATGTACAATGATACAGCACAACCTTTAACTGTAGGTACTTAATACTTTTCATATTGTTCATAGGGTTCTCAAGGAAAGAATAGTGATTGGTCATTCCCTTCTCCAGACCACATTTTGTCAGAATTCTCCACCATGACCTGTCCATCTTCGGTGGCCCTACACAGCATGGCTCATGGTTTCATTGAGTTAGACAAGGCTGTGTTCCATGTGATCAGATTGGTTAGTTTTCTGTGACTGTGGTTTTAAGTCTCTCTGCCTGTGATGGAGAAGGATAAGAGGCTCATGGAAGTTTTCTGATGGGAGAGACTGACTGAGGAAGAAACTGAATCTTGCTCTGATGGGCGGGGCCGTGCTTCAGTTCAGTTCAGTTGCTCAGTCCTGCCTGACTCTTTGCGACCCCATGAATCAGAGCACGCCAGGCCTCCCTGTCCATCACCAACTCCCGGAGTTCACTCAGACTCATGTCCATTGAGTCCGTGATGCCATCCGGCCATCTCATCCTTGGTCATCCTCTTCTCCTCCTGCCCCTAATCCCTCCCAGCATCAGAGTCTTTTCCAATGAGTCAACTCTTCGCATGAGGTGGCCAAAATACTGGAGCTTCAGCTTTAGCATCATTCCTTCCAAAGAAATCCCAGGGTTGATCTCCTTCAGAATGGACTGATTGGATCTCCTTGCAGTCCAAGGGACTCTCAAGAGTCTTCTCCAACACCACAGTTCACAAGCATCAATTCTTCGGTGCTCACCCTTCTTCACAGTCCAACTCTCACATCCATATATGACCACAGGAAAAACCATAGCCTTGACTAGACAGACCTTAGTCAGCAAAGTAATGTGTCTGCTTTTGAATATGCTATCTAGGTTGGTCATAACTTTTCTTCCAAGGAGTAAGCATCTTTTAATTTCAGGGCTGCAGTCACAATTTGCAGTGATTTTGGAGCCCCCAAAAATAAAGTCTGACACTGTTCCCACTGTTTCCCCATCTATTTCCCATGCAGTGATGGGACCAGAGGCCATGATCTTAGTTTTCTGAATGTTGAGCTTTAAGCCAACTTTTTCACTATCCTCTTTCACTCTCATCAAGAGGCTCTTTAGTTCCTCTTCACTTTCTGCCATAAGGGTGGTGTCATCTGCATATCTGAGGTTATTGATATGTCTCCTGGCAATCTTGATTTCAGCTTGTACTTCTTTCAGCCCATAATGTACTCTGCATAGAAGTTAAATAAGCAGTGTGACAATATACAGCCTTGACGTACTCCTTTCCCTATTTGGAACCGGTCTGTTGTTCCATGTCCAGTTCTAACTGTTGCTTCCTGACCTGCATATAGGTTTCTCAAGAGGCAGGTCAGGTGGTCTGGTATTCCTTTCTCTTTCAGAATTTTCCACAGTTTATTGTGATCCACACAGTCAAAGGCTTTGGCATAGTCAATAAAGCAGAAATAGATGTTTTTCTGGAGCTCTCTTGGTTTTTCCATGATCCAGAGGATGTTGGCAATTTGATCTCTGGTTCCTCTGCCTTTTCTAAAACCAGCTTGAACATCTGGAAGTTAACGGTTCACATATTGCTGAAGCCTGGCTTGGAGAATTTTGAGCATTACTTTACTAGCATGTGAGATGAGTGCAACTGCGCAGTTGTTTGAACATTCTTTGGCATTGCCTTTCTTTGGGATTGGAATGAAAACTGACCTTTTCCAGTCCTGTGGCTAATGCTGAGTTTCCCAAATTTGCTGGCGTATTGAGTGCAGCACTTTCACAGCATCATCTTTCAGGATTTGAAATAGCTCAACTGGAATTCCATCACCTCCACTAGCTTTGTTCATAGTGATGCTTTCTAAGGCCCACTTGACTTCACGTTCCAGGATGTCTGGCTCTAGGTGAGTGATCACACCATTGTGATTATCTTGGTCATGAAGATGTTTTTGGACAGTTTTCTGTGTATTCTTGGCACCTCTTAATATCTTCTGCTTCTGTTAGGTCCATACAATTTCTGTCCTTTATCGAGCCCATCTTTGTACAAAGTCTTCCCTTGTTATCTCTGATTTTCTTGAAGAGATCACTCGTCATTCCCATTCTGTTGTTTTCCTCTATTTCTGTGCACTGATCACTGAGGAAGGCTTTCTTATCTCTCCTTGCTATTCTTTGCAACTCTGCATTCAGATGAGTATATCTTTCCTTTTCTCCTTTGCTTTTCACTTCTCTTCTTTTCACAGCTATTTGTAAGTTCTCTTCAGACAGCCATTTTGCTTTTTTCATTTCTTTTCCATGGGGATAGTCTTGATCCCTGTCTCCTGTACAATGTCCATAGTACATGTCACAAACTTCCGTCCATAGTTCATGAGGCACTCTATCTATCAGATCTAGTCCCTTAAATCTATTTCTCACTTCCACTGTATAATCATAAGGGATTTTGATTTAGGTCATAAGTGAATGGTCTAGTGGTTTTCCCTATTTTCTTCAATTTAAGTCTGAATTTGGCAAGAGGAGTTCATGATCTGAGCCACAGTCAGCTCCCAGTCTTGTTTTTGCTGACTGAATAGAGCTTCTCCATCTTTGGCTGCAAAGAATATAATCAATCTGATTTCGGTGTTGACCATCTGGTGATGTCCATGTGTAGAGTCTTCTCTTGTGTTGTTGAAAGAGGGTGTTTGCTATGACCAGTGCGTTCTCTTGAGAAAACTCTACTAGCCTTTGCCCTTCTTCATTCTGCATTCCAAGGCCAAATTTGCCTGTTACTCCAGGTGTTTCTTGACTTCCTACTTTTGCATTCCAGTCGTCTATAATGAAAAGGACATCTTTTTGGGTGTTAGTTCTAGAAGGTCTTGTAGGTCTTCATAGAACCATTCAACTTCAGCTTCTTCAGCGTTACTGGTTGGGACATAGACTTGGATTACTGTGATATTGAATGGTTTGCCTTGGAAATGAACAGAGACCATTCTGTCCTTTTTGAGATTGCATCCAAGGACTGCATTTCGGACTCTTTTGTTGACCATGATGGCTACTCCATTTCTTCTAAGGGATTCCTGCCAGCAGTAGTAGATATAATGGTCATCAGAGTTAAATTCACCCATTCCAGTCCATTTTAGTTCTCTGATTCCTCACAGGTTGACTTTCACTCTTGCCATCTTCTGTTTGACCACTTCCAATTTGCCTTGATTCATGGACCTGACAGTCCAGGTTCCTATGCAATATTGCTCTTTACAGCATCGGACCTTGCTTCTACCACCAGTCACATGCACAGCTGGGTATTGTTTTAGTTTTGGCTCCATCCCTTCATTCTTTCTGGAGTTATTCTGCACTGATCTCCAGTAGCATATTGGGTACCTACTGACCTGGGGAGTTCCTCTTTCAGTATCCTATCATTTTGCCTTTTCATACTGCAGGCAACATGCTTTGTAAACCTTTAATCCAATTTTCTGTTGATGGGTGGAGCTGTGTTCCCTCCCTGCTATTTACCTGCAGCCTTGGCTCAGACAGTAAAGCATCTGTCTACAATGCAGGATACCTGGGTTCGATCCCTGGGTGGGGAAGATCTCCTGGGGAAAGAAATGGCAACCCACTCCAGTATTCTTGCCTGGAAAATCCTATGGACAGAGGAGCCTGGTAGGCTACAGTCCCTGGGGTCGAAAAGAGTCAGACACGACTGAGCAACTTCACTTTCAGAAACTATGGTGAAGGTAATGAAGATAATGGCGACCTCCTTCAAAATATCCATGCATGTACTGCTACAGTCAGTGCCCCCAAACCTGCATCAGGCCACCCATGTCTCCGCTGGAGACTACTGGACACTCACGGCAACTCTGGGTCAGTCTCTTGTGGAGTCACTGCTCCTTTATCCTGTTCCAATGCTGTAAAGAGCAATATTGCATAGGAAGAGGGAATGTTAGGTCTATGAATCAAGGCAAATTGGAAGTGGTCAAACAGAAGATGGCAAGAGTGAAAGTCAACCTTTGAGGAATCAGAGAACTGACAGACTGGAATGGGTGAATTTAACTCTGATAACCACTATATCTACTACTGTGGGCAAGAATCCCTTAAAGGAAATGAAGTAGCCATCCTAATCAACAAAACAGTCCGAAATGCAGTCCTTGGATACAATCTCAAAAAGGACAGAATGATCTCTGTTCGTTTCCAAGGCAAACCATTCAATATCACAGTAATCCAAGTCTATGCCCCAACCAGTAACGCTGAAGAAGCTGAACATGAACAGTTCTTTGAAGACCTACAAGACCTTCTAGAACTAACACCCAAAAAAGATGTCCTTTTCATTATAGACGACTGGAATGCAAAAGCAGGAAGTCAAGAAACACCTGGAGTAACAGACAAATTTGGCCTTGGAATGCAGAATGAAGAAGGGCAAAGGCTAGTAGAGTTTTCTCAAGAGAACGCACTGGTCATAGCAAACACCCTCTTTCAACAACACAAGAGAAGACCCTACACATGGACATCACCAGATGGTCAACACCGAAATCAGATTGATTATATTCTTTGTAGCCAAAGATGGAGAAGCTCTATTCAGTCAGCAAAAACAAGACTGGGAGCTGACTGTGGCTCAGATCATGAACTCCTATTGCCAAATTCAGACTTAAATTGAAGAAAATAGGGAAAACCACTAGACCATTCACTTATGACCTAAATCAAATCCCTTATGATTATACAGTGGAAGTGAGAAATAGATTTAAGGGACTAGATCTGATAGATAGAGTGCCTCATGAACTATGGACGGAAGTTTGTGACATGTACTATGGACATTGTACAGGAGACAGGGATCAAGACTATCCCCATGGAAAAGAAATGCAAAAAAAGCAAAATGGCTGTCTGAAGAGAACTTACAAATAGCTGTGAAAAGAAGAGAATTGAAAAGCAATGGAGAAAAGGAAAGATATACTCATCTGAATGCAGAGTTGCAAAGAATAGCAAGGAGAGATAAGAAAGCCTTCCTCAGTGATCAGTGCACAGAAATAGAGGAAAACAACAGAATGGGAAAGACTAGAGATCTCTTCAAGAAAATTAGAGATACCAAGGGAACATTTCATGCAAAAATGAGCACAATAAAGGACAGAAACAGCAAGGACCTAACAGAAGAAGAGATTAAGAAGAGGTGGCAAGAATACCTAAAAGATCTGAAAAAAAAGGTTTTAATTACCTAGATAACCATGATGGTGTGGTCACTCACAGGGAGTGTGAAGTCAAGCAAGGCTTAGGAAGCTTTATTACAAATGAAGCTAGTAGAGGTGATGGAATTCCAGTTGAGCTGTTTCAAATCCTGGAAGATGATGCTGTGAAAGTGCTGCACTCAATGTGCCAGCAAATTTGGAAAACTCAGCAGTGGCCACAGGACTGGAAAAGGTCAATTTTCATTCCAATCTCAAAGAAGGGCAATGCCAAAGAATGCTCAAACTACCACACAATTGCACTCATCTCACATGCTAGTAAAGTAATGCTCAAAATTCTTCAAGCCAGGCTTCAACAGTATGTGAACTGTTAACTTCCAGATGTTCAAGCTGGTTTAGAAAAGGCAGAAGAATCAGAGATCAAATTGCCAACATCCTCTGGATCATGGAAAAGCAAGAGTTCCAGAAAAACATCTATTTCTGCTTTATTGACTATGCCAAAGCCTTTGACTGTGTGGATCACAATAAACTGTGGAAAATTCTGAAAGAGAAAGGAATACCAGACCACCTGACCTGCCTCTTGAGAAATCTGTATGCAGGTCAGGAAGCAACAGTTAGAACTGGACATGGAACAACAGACCGGTTCCAAATAGGAAAAGGAGTACGTCAAGGCTGTATATTGTCACACTGCTTATTTAACTTCTATGCAGAGTACATCTATGCAGAGTACATCATGAGAAACACTGGGCTGGAAGAAGCACAAGCTGGAATCAAGATTGCTGGGATAAATATCAATAACCTCAGATATGCAGATGACAGCACCCTTATGGCAGAAATTGAAGAAAACTAAAGATCCTCTTGATGAATGTGAAAGAGAAGAGTGAAAAAGTTGGCTTAAAGCTCAACATCCAGAAAACTAAGATCATGGCTTCTGGTCCCATCACTTCATGGGAAATAGATGGGCAAACAGTGGAAACAGTGACAGATGTTTTTTGGGGGGCTCCAAAATCACTGCAAATTGTGACTACAGCCATGAAATTAAAAGACACTTGCTCCTTGGAAGAAAAATTATGACTGACCTAGACAGCATATTAAAAAGCAGAGACAGTACTTTGTCAACAAGGTCCGTCTAGTGAAGGCTATGGCTTTTCCAGAGGTCATGTATGGATGAGAGCTGGACTATAAAGAACGCTGAGCGAATAACTGATGCTTTTGAACTGTGGTGTTGGAAGAGACTCTTGAGAGTCCCTTGGACTGCAAGGAGATCCAATCAGTCCATCCTAAAGGAAATCAGTCCTGAATCTCTAATGGAAGGACTGATGTTGAAGTTGAAACTCCAATACTTTGGCCACCTGATGTGAAGAACTGACTCATTTGAAAAGACCCTGATGCTAGGAAAGATTGAAGGCGAGAGGAGAAGGAGATGATAGAGGATGAGATGGTTGGATGACATCACTGACTCAATGGACATGTGTTTGAGTAAACTCTGGGAGCTTGTGATGGATAGGTAGGCCTGGCGTGTTGCAGTCCATGGGGGTTGCAAAAAGTCAGGCATGACTGAGCAACTGAACTGAATACTTTTGAGATAGTCATTGTACAGCCCATTTCCATTAGTTATAGGACTTCCCAGGTGGCACTAGTAGTAAAGAACCCACCTGCCAGTGCAGGAGATATAAGAGATGTGGGCTTGATCCCTGGGTTGGGAAGATCCCTTGGAGAAGGAAATGGCAATCCACTCCAGTATTCTTGCCTGGAGACCCCACGGACAGAGAAGCTTGGTGGCCTACAGTCCATGGGGTTGCAAAGAGTCAAACACGACAGAAGTGACCTAGGACACACAAGAAGTAACCAACCAAATAAGGAGCACCCAAATGCAATACGGATATGTTTGTATATGCCCTTTCTTTTCCTTTTATTTCTGTCCCTGTGATTAATGAAAATAGCCCATAATTAATCAAAACAATAGTTTTACTTTTTATCTTCAGATCTGGATTTCTTCATCATGTTATATTGTTCAAAACATTCCTACATGTTTTTCCTATTCTGACCTAGTTTGTGTACCTGCTTATGATTCGTATTGATATTTATTGTTCTATCTAACAAAACTTAACGAGTGTGTGTGTGTGTATGTGTGTGTGTGTGTGTATATATATATATACATATATATATATATATTCAACTTTTTTTCTTTTCAATTTCTGGGATTACACTGAACCAGCACTTAGTAGCCTGAGTAGCTCATCAAAATCTCTGCCAGATGACCTGCATTCCTTTGGAAGTCAGACAGGTTTGAAAATGGTGAAACTTCCATGTGGGTAGCATTTCACATCAGATAATTGCTAATGATACCCATGGGGAGATGACCTCTTTTTATCAGCAATTTTGTTTTAATGGCTACTGTGTACGTGTCAGACAGAAGGAGTTGTGAAAGAGAAAATTCTATTAGACCTGTTGTAGAATGTTGTCTGTACATTTTCTGTCAACATCTTTTTTCCCTTTGCTACAAAAACCAACCAACCAACCAACCCAACTTTCACAAATTATGTGAGGGAGAAAAGGAACAAAAAGGAAACCTAAAAGGACTTCGGCTGATCTATCTGGTACATAGAAAGTCTCCACCTTCTAAGCCAAAGAGTGTGAAGCCCAGAAAGTATGCTGCTCAGTAAGGCCACATCTCCTTTAAGATTTTTCCTTTAGTTTGGCTGCTGATTCAAGTCACAAAAATAATTCAAGGTTCTGAAAGTAACTGTAGGACACACATGAATTGGAGACTAAAAATCAATGAACAGAAACCTCAATTAAATAGAGTCTGGAGACCTGAAGGGGAAAGTCCTGTTCCGTGGCCATCTTCTCTTTGTTGCTTTAAGTCGTGTCTGACTCTTTTGCAACCCCATGGTCTGTAGTCTGCCAGGCTCCTCTGTCCATGCGATTTCCAGGTGAGAATACTGGAGTGGGCTGCCATTTCCTTCTTCATGGGATCTTCCCTACCCAGGGATCAAACCTGTGTCTCCTGTATTGGCAGGCAGATTCTTTGCTGGTGAGCCTCCAGGGAAGCCCCTGTGACCATGGCAGAGACCAACAGGAAAAAGAACAACTTCTCTTTTTTCCTGGCAACAACATAGCCAATGCAAAGTCATGGATTCTGTTTATTATAGCCCTCTGTACTTCCTTATAAAAGCATTCTCCTTCCCTTGCATGAGGTTCACCATGGTTATAACACCCTAAACTGAAATTCTCTGCTGATCCCCAACAAATTCATCTTTGCTGGAGAAATATCTGGTCATCTATTTGTTTGATGTCAAACAAGACCCAGAGACTGAAGGAAATATACTGCTTTCTCCCCCGACAAGACATTCAGGGGATGTGTATCGTGGTTACAATTTGATGAGGGTATAAAAGGAGGTTTTCTGGTGAGGGATCCTGAAATTATGCACAGTCTAGCCAGGGCTGGACTGTCACTTTCTTGAGAGTTCCACCAAGACTTCAAGCATTCTTCTATATTAAAAATGATGGGAAATTTTCAGCAGTTTTTATCCTTAAGTAAATTGTATCTGGGAATTAACTCTGTGCCCAGAAATTCTGAGAAATAATTTTGTGAATAGTGGAGTATATCCATAATTAATACAAATGGTGAGTTTATGATGGCAAGACAAGCCATTACTAAAGAAAAGGGTGTTATTCTAATCTGTTTGACCCAGCACATATAGTGTGACTTCTGAGCTTTGAGTTGCAAACACCTCTGCTTGTCATTCTGCTTTCCCCTCACATGCTAATTTAAAGATCACAGGTTCTCTTTATTTAAGGTGAGAAAACCATTTTTTTTAAATCATTCTATTGTCAAAGTAGGTCATGATCGAAGTAGTTATATTAATACAATGGATTCAATGACATGGTCATATATTCCTTTCCAGGGAAGAGCACTCCTCTTAGGACAGACCTGTTGTAGAATGTTGTCTGTACATTTTCTGTCAACATCTTTTTTCCCTTTGCTACAAAAACAAACAAACACACATAACTTGATAAACTGTTTTCTTGTTATTTTCTTTTTACAGTTGGAAATAAGATCTTTTGGGGAAAAATATTTTCAAAGCGTGTAAAATGCACACACACACAGCCCCCTAAAATATACCACCTCTCTAATACTTAAATTGGTAAGATACCAATTAATTACCTTTGTTTCCCTAGATATTTTCACCTGTTGATGAAAAATGCTGACATTTGTCCATCCATTCAAAATGTAATCATCTTTTTCATTTGCAGTGTGGTTAGTATGCCATTGAACGGTTTTTAAAAAATTGCTACGTAGGCACAAATTCTGCCTTTGACAGGAAAAAATGCGTTGGTGCTTTGAGGTGGACCCTTAAGGCTTTGGATGGATGGACAGAGGCAAGAGAACTTGGGTGCGAAGAAGCAGTGGTGTTTGGCATGAGCTAAGTGGAGTGCAGAAAGCTAGTTTGGAAATAAAGGGGAAAGTCAAAGTATTTAGAGTTCTGAAAACAGCAGAGCTAACCCTGCCTGTATCTTAGCTCAAAGTTACAATAGGTTTTAAGGCAGGTGGCCAGCAATTTGTTACCATTAATAGTTAAAGTACATTACCAAAATTTGTGGCTTAATTTTCTTTTCTTTCCTCCTTCTTAAAATATATTATGTGACTTGGATGCAAGAAGAAGGGGGGGAAGAATGATGGATAGTGATTCCAGGAAGAGAGAGATGGAGAATGCTGGTTTAAGTTGTGGAGAGCAATGAAAGACTTAGAGATGGGAGGGGGCAGAATAAAAAAGCCTTTGACTGTGTGGATCACAATAAACTGGAAAATTCTTAAAGAGATGGGAATACCAGACCATCTTACCTGACTCCTGAGAAACCTGTATGCCTGTCAAGAAGCAACAGTTAGAACTGGACATGGAACAACAGACTACTTCAAAATTGGGAAAGGAGTATATCAAGGCTGTATATTGTCACCCTGCCTATTCAACTTCTATACAGAGTACATCATGCAAAATGCCAGGCTGGATGAAGATCAAGCTGTAATCAAGATTGCTGGGAGAAATATCAATAACCACATATATGCAGATAACACTACCCTAAATGGCAGAAAGCAAAGAGGAACTAAACAGCCTCTTGATAAAGGTAAAAGGGGAGAGTGAAAAAAACTGGCTTAAAACTCAACATTCAAAAAACGAAGATCATGGCATCCAGTCCCATCACTTCATGGCAAATAGATGGGGAAACAACGGAAACATTAACAGACTATTTTCTTGGGCTCCAAAATCACTGATGGTAGTGACTGCAGCCATGAAATTCAAAGACGCTTGCTCCTTGGAAGAAAAGCTATGACAAACAAAAACAGCATATTAAAACACAGAGACATTACTCTGCCGACAAAGGCCCATCTAGTCAAACCTATGGTTTTTAACATAGTCGTGTATGGATGTGAGAGTTGGACCATAAAGAAGGCTGAGCACCAAAGAACTGATGCTTTCAAATTGTGGTGATGAAGAAGACTCTTGAGAGTCCCTTGGACTTTAAGGGGATCAAACCAGTCAATCCTAAAGGAGATCAACCCTGAATATTCACTGGAAGGACTGATGTTGAAGGTGAGACTCCAATACTCTGGCTACCTGATGCAAAGAGCTGACTCACTGGAAAAGACCCTGATGCTGCAGCTTGAGAAATGCAGCTTGAGGGAAAGCTTGAGGGCAGAAAGAGAAGGGGGCGATAGAGGATGAGATGGTTAGATGGCATCACTGACTCAATGAACATGAATTTGAGCAAGCTCCAGGTGATGGTGAAGGACAGGGAAGCCTGGTATGCTGCAGTCCATGGGGTTGCAAACAGTCAGACACAACATAGTGACTGAACAACTACAACAAAGAATTAAAGATATGCTCACAGAGAAACTTGGCATTAAATACATCTATTCTAGTGGGCAGATGTGGCTGAACTTTAATCCTAGTTAGTACATTCTGGCATATTCCCCACAACCTATATTGTCAGCATCTGTAGCTACAGGGGTTGCTGAAGCACATGTTTGAACTGAAGGATCTTTTTTAATGAATTATTCCTCTTCACAGGCACTATCAGATGGAACCTTCTTTAAATTATCACTTAAGAATGGATATCCTCCTGTTCTGAGAAAATTTTTGAAAATGGCTAGGCTAATCATGGCATTATTTCAGTCAAGCTGTGTCCTGAATTGTCACATAGAGTAAAGGTCAATTTTAATCCTAAAGTACTGCATCCTCGAGAGATATAAGAATATTTTTGTTTTGGAAGACATGGTTTAACCTAACAAATCAGAAAGAATTAATGTCAAAGTTAGCATCAAAGATTTTTGAGGACAGTAAATAAAAGAAAAAGACTTTGACAAAGTTTTATTTCCTTAAAAAGGGTAAACACATGCCAAAACCTCTGAACAACACGCTAGCCAAAAATGTATCAGTGGTTTTAATTAGACACATCTCCTCCCATCTTACAATGCTAACTTACAATGAGCTCTGCATTGACAAAACAATTTCTAGCTTCTGTTTTGTTTGCAAATATTGCTATCAATCATCCTGATTCTTTGCTAATGATTGTCACTTCAAGTTAGAATTTTCAAATAACTGTCTTTTATAATACATAAGCTACTGATACTAGTCATGGTAAAACGTTAAACTCTAAAGGCCATTACCAAAAAAACAAACAACAAAACACAGTACATTCCTAATAGGAGAGGCACCAAGCAGAAAGAGAATCCAGAAAGAAATTTCATCAACAATTCCGTTTCATTGTGCTAAAGCCCTTAGAGAAATGCCCTTTGTTCTAAGGAACAGAAAGCTTGCATCTTAATTTCCAACGAAGAAATGCTCACTTGTTGGTTATTTTAAAGTGTAATAGTAAAGATAATACAGAAAGCATACCAGAATTCTGAAATGGCTATTAAACAGAAGCAGTTGAAGGACACTCCTGTGAACAGATTAAACTGTGCCTCTCACAGGCTTAAAACCTACCAAGTAATATAAATGAGGTCTTGATGATTTTTTTCCCCCTGAATATGAAATTTTCTTGGACCAGAAGTTGTACAATGTAGAATTATGGGCTTGTTTCAAGGCTGCAAGCTTAAAAAAAGATCTTGTCATCCACTTAAATGGCCAGCTGACTACAGAAATAAAAAATATCTAAAAAATAAAAATAAAATCAGAGTCAAACTAAAAATGTTTCCTGTTTGTCTTTATTCTGAAGAAGCCTTGAATGTTCTGTGGATAATAGGTTTATCTCAGTGCTGAAGACTAAAACCAGAAATGAAAAAACGCTATGAAAAGCATATGATTGTTCACAATGGAATGGAAACTGGATTTCAGGTTTACAAGATTAAATCCAATTCAGACATAAAATGTTCCCAGATTTAAGTCAAAATGACAGCCACACAGATAACTATGTAAATAAGCATAAATGTACCCAAATGTGAGAGCATTTTCTCTACACTCAAGGAGGAACTGTTTGAACTGAAAGGTGATCCATTTCTGTTAATGATCTCCTTATATTTACAAAGAGTTTTAGTTGAAAGGACCTACTGTACAGCATAGGGAACTCTGCTCAATGCTATGTGGCAGCCGGGATGGGAGGGGAGCGTGGGGAGAATGGATACATGTATATGTATGGCTGAGTCCCTTTGCTGTTCACCTGGAACTATCACAACATTGCTAATCAACTGTATCCCAATACAAAATAACAAGTCAAAAAAAATTTTTTTTGTTGATATTCATTGCTTCAGGCAACTTTAAAGTTGGAAAATACTCTCAAGGAAAAAAAATTACGTTTTCATGTTAACTATTGGGTGATTAAATATATTTCTGGCTTAGGGAGAAAATAAGTCAGCAATAGTCAAGATTACTTCATGGTCTAACTCAGGGACACCTTTTCGTCACCAAATCATATTTACGTAAGAAATGAAGACTGAGTAAAAATTAGCAAGGACAAGAAGCAATGACATACTAGTAAGGTTGCTGTAGTTGTTATTGTTTAGTCGCTAAGTTGTGTCTGACTTTTGTGATCATGTGGACTGTAGCCCAACAGGCTCCTCTGTCCATGAGATTTCCCAGGCAAGAGTACTGGAGTGGGGTGTTACTTCTTTTTCCAGGGGATCTTCCTGACCCAGGGATTGAACCTGCATGTCCTGTGTCTCCTGCATTGGCAGGCAAATTCTTTACCACTGAGTCACCAGGGAAGCCCATTAGCGAAGTTAACAGACATTTTTTCACCCATGAGATACCACCCACTTATCCAAGCAAAGACTATCAATTTCATTTTACTCTTGAAAATAATAAGAAGGCAAGATTTTAATTAGGCTATTCATACTGCTACTTCAAAATCTGAAAGCTCATTCAGGGACATAAGATAAGGCCCAAGGACAGTTGCTTTGAGAAGGCTGGTCATCAAGAAAACCTACTTTACAAATTGGATTGTATTACTTTCCTACTATTGGCAGTAACAAACTCCCACAAAGTTAGTGGGTTGAAACTGACATGATTTATGATGTTATAGTTCTGAAGGTCAGAAGTCTCCAATGAGTCTCATGGGATTAAAATCAAGGTATTCCCAGGGCTGCATTCTTTCTGGAGGTTCTGGGGAAAATCTGCTCCTTTGCCTTTTTGCGTCTCCCCAGATATTCCAAACCACTCTCCTCACCTTAAATTCCTAAACTTACTCACACATGCAAAGTCTCTTTTTGACCTGTCAGGTAACATAGTCAACATTTCCAGGGATTAAGACATGAACCTCTTGGAGGGACTATTTTCATCTTACCACATGGTTTAGGCTGATTGACAGCAGAGTCTAAAGGCCCTCTTCTATTGTGACAGAGAGGAATCCCCTACAGAGGGCAAACTTTCAACTTTATTCTTGGTTTGCTAGATCCAAAAGCAGTCTCTTCAGCTCAAGAAAGCATTTTAGAATTCAACGGGCTGAGTCACACTGTTAAGGATTGTCCTGAAATGACTCATGAATATATAAATTCAAAAATTTACTTGAATTTGCATTAGTAACAAATGACTTATCATATACTATTAATACCATAAATGGGCAAGGCACCAATGATTAGGATTTCTAGTGAAACGTGCAGTCAGAAATTAGCATGTACTCAGTCTATCCCAAATGTCACAGGTTCTAAAGTGCCATCTTATACTATTTTTCAACAAGTTTATTTGGCTTGTGACCACCCTCTGAATTTCAATTTAAAAATATATGCTATAGGGACTTCCCCGGTGGTTCAGTGGTGAAGACTGTCCTCCCATTGCACGGGGCATAGGTTCAATCCCTAGTTGGAGAAGTAGGACCCCACATGCCACCTGGTGTGGCCAAAAAAGAAAAAGCAATTGAACTTGTTTCTACGGCATGTTAAACAATCTTGTGTTTAATATGTCATAGAAACACACACACTAAAGGCTCCATCAGGTGCATTTTCCTATCGCAGCAATCCATTTATTCTAAACTTTAAAACCCTTAAATACCTAAGGAAGAGTCTTCATCTCGAGTGGCCTGATGAACAGCAGCATTTGACACAAATGGTAATCCCTTCTTTTCTGCGACACTTTTTTCACCTGATTTATGGTACACTATATTCTCTCGTCTCGTCTTCAATTTCACCACTGCTCCTTTTTCCATTCTCATTTGCTAGCTCCCTCTTCAGTTTCCTCCATCTTTCAAGTTTGAAGGGCTCCCAGGGTACAGTCTGTGGACCTCTTTTCTCTTCATCCGCACCAGCGGTTCTCAAAGGGGGTGATGCCCTCCTGCAGAAGGTATTTCACAATGTCTGGAGATGTCCACACAGCTGGTGGAGGGCTGACTGCTGGCATCTGGTGTGTAGAGGGCCTGCTGGGTGCTGCACGGGACAGCTGTTCACAACGAGCACTATCCACACCTAAGATCAACAGTGCCAAGGCTGGGAAGAAAAATATAGAGAGTCCAGGAGCTGGTGAGGGACAGGGAAGCCTGGCGAGCTGCAGTCCATGGGTTTGCAAAGAGCTGGACACGCCTGAGTGACCGAACTGAACTGAATAGAGAAGTTGAGACATGTAACAGTGTATGGCCAGATGGCATCCCTGACTCGATGGACGTGAGTCTGAGTGAACTCCAGGAGATGGTGATGGACACGGAGGCCTGGCGTGCTGCGATTCATTGGGTGGCAGAATCAGACACGACTGAGCGACTGAACTGAACTGATCAGGACTTGCACCCCTAAATCTGATCTTAAATGTTCTTAGCCAATTTCTTCTAAATCAAAGTATGACAGTTTGATAGCAATAAAGGTTTCTGTGCTGCAACCTTTTTAAAATTAAGATAACTCTATTTTGTAAATCTCAGAACTATGTAAGTAGGTGCTATCATATTCCAAAGAATGCCAATTGTAATGAATAAAATGAACTGCACTGTTTTCTAAATCTTAGAACAAATTATTATTTTCATTAGCCACACTCAGGCATTGGGTCTCCTGCATTTCTGCCATGTCGAGAGATACTGATCCTCCCCTGATGTTTGTGTACCAAGCTGAACGAGTCAAGCAGGAAGCTGCTCTCTATTACGTGTGTGTCTTCAATTTCTACAGGAGGAACCAGAATAAAACCTGCCAGAGAGTGGCCAATAACTGGTTTAGGAGATTTTAATCTTTATATCTATGTTCATTGTTTCCCACAGAGACTTTCATTTTGTGAAACAAAAACCTTCAATTATAGGATCAAAGCTAGGAACAATGATAAAAATTTCTCTTGGGGAAAATGTTTAATAGAAAAATCTCCAGGTCTATCAAACATAGAAATGAAGAGCACAGCTCCCAACTCTCCAAAAAGTGAAAAGAGAATTTGTCTCATTGCTAAAGTTTCTTTTTACTACTAGGCTGTAAGACAAGAATAATTTCTACTTCAGTTGCATGGCAGGTGAATCCTGAGACATCACTAAGGTACAGCTGGGATTTATCAAGCATGTGTTCTGAGAAGAGAGATTCTTAAAATAGCAATATGCCCAGAGCACGCCTGTCTTCAATCAGACAATTTCAGAAGGAAGTAAAATTTCTTAAGGAGACACATGTGTATCTGACTCACGGTTTCTTTGAAGGCTGGAAGCTTGATGGGGCTTCCCATATTCCCAAGAGCATTCCCCTCGAGAACGTGCATTATGAGGGACAGAGTCCTTGACATTATTCACAGTGGCATGCCCATGCTGTGTCAAGAGGACCGTCACTCTAAATAGGAAACCTCAGACTTCGCTTTTCTTATTTGTCAAGGCCAATTGAATAAGCAACAAGATTTGGGAGAAAGAATATTCTTTACTTAGCTATGTTTACACAAAGGGTCCATGCCTGCCCCCCCCCCCCCACAAAAAAAAGTTAAAAAATGATTTGGCAAGTGGTAATTCAAAATACACCCTTCAGTCTAAAGCATTTTTGAAACAATTTGAGAAATTCTAGATGCCTACCTGCTATGAGCGTACGTGTGCACACACAGTCATTAAGTCGTGTCCGACTCTGCGACCCCGTGAACTAAGAACCATTTCCTTCTTCAGGGGATCTTCCAGACCCAGGGATTGAACCTGCATCTCTTGCACCTTCTGCACTGGCAGGAGGATTGTTTACCACCTGGGAAGCCTCACCTATGTGCTATAATGACATTTAAACACCAATAACATTTAACATCAACATTTCCATGGGTGTTTACTGAGCACCCACAGTAAATATCTATTACATGAATTTACTATTCCACAATAGAAACAAAATTGAACACTGGCCTAGAATGTATATTTGTGTACTGCTCCAGACCACTAAGATGGAATATTTGGTATAAGACCACTAAGATTCAACTTAGTAAGTAATAATAACTTGTTTCACCAAGCACTTACTATATTCCAAATTCTTAGTGTTCCAAGGACTTGTTATGCAAAATGTCTTATTTACAGTTCAGAGAACATGTCCATTTTGCAGATAAAAAAAACTAAAGAACAAGATTAAATAAATTGTACAAGAACCCAGAACTTTTCAGTGATGGTGCTGGGACTTAAACCAAGGCAGCCAAGTGTTAGCCCAGGGCCCTTAACCACTACATTGGGTTCCTATCCAAAATATTAGACTATTTCCTCATTGGTTCTTTCAAAGGTAGTGTATCATCACTTTTTCTAGTTCTCCATCACGCCACCATTCACAAATGTAAATAATCACTTACTCTTGAAAGCCACTTGTTCTTCAAAAAAAGTATTCCTTTTAAGTCATATTAACAAGGCTATTAATTTCAATAGAGAGAAATAGCTTGAAGAAGATAAACTAAAGCAGTGTCCTTGCCCAAGAGGTCAAAGTCTCTGGAGAATGCATCTCAAAAAGCCAACGCATACTAGAAGCTGACTCTTTCAATCTGACGTTTGCCTCCTTTTTTCGTATGCTGACAGGCATATTCCCTGGATCACTTAATGGTTGGACATACTTTCGGATTTTACACAATTCTCCATGTGATTTCTTTGTAATCTGTGGCATAATAATTTTCTGCCTCTGTGTCCTCCTACTTAGAGTGATGTACTCTGTAGTTCTAGCTGTCCAAAAGGACACGCTGTATTCCTGTGTTTTGGATCTTAAAATCTAGTATTCAAAAATTGAGGACACATGTCCAAGACTATATCTAAGGAAACATTAAATCATATAGATCTTACGGTCCCATGGTCCCACGGAAGATCCCATGTGCTACAAGTAAGACTTGGTACAAATACATGAGTAAATAAACAAATTTTTATAAAAGAAATGAGGAATAAAGTATGCTAGGAGATTATACATATGGTGGAAAGAAGAGAAAGTAAAAGCAGCGTGCAGGAAAAACAAGGCAGGAAATGAGGGGCAGACCACAGTTTAAACAGGGTGGCCAGGGCAGACACACTGAGAAGGTGAATTTGAGCAAAAACAGTATAGAAAGGAAGTGAACCACTCTGAGAAAAGCTGTGTAAGGCTGAGAAAAAATCCAGGGCAAGAACTGTCTTCCATGTTTACTTTTACCAGGTTCTGCCAATTTTGCCTTTGGAAATTTCAGTATACTGGGATATCCTTTGGGCATGAATCTCTAAGTGTGTATCTGAAAAAGTAATTCTGCTTGTTTCAGTAACTTTTCTTGTAAATATAGCTATGTTTGCATAGTCATAAATATCATTCAGAAAGAATGAGCATAAAAGTATTTCGATTATGGTAAAGAAAGTTATTAATTTATATAAGCAAATAATATTTATTTAGGGGATAATTATAATTGAAAATCTGAGTTCCTAAGAAATCCCCAAACTTTTGAGTTTCTGATTTCTTGTAAATTAAGGTAGTCCGTAGACAAAAGATTATGAGATACCATGGTAGAATCTTAAATTGAGACAGATCTAAAGTAGCTTGACACTAGAGATGAATTTATTTAATCTTTCTCATAAAGAAGATGTATATTATTCTTCCAGGATTCCCTCCTGCAAACCCAAACCTGAATCTACAAAAGCAAGGGCTGGTTCTAAACAACAACAACAAAAAATTGCCAAGATTATAACCCAACTAGAGACAGAATTTGATTTTCTGTGAGCACGTTAATTCTGCTTCACTGGCAAAATGGCTTTAGGTCCAAGTAGCAAAAAAGCGGGTAATAATTCCTGACAAGGACAAGGAAATAAGTTTTTAGTTTTCTTCCTGAATCAACAGGGGGAGGGACAGGGCAGGGGGTTGTAGGACAGAAGTGACTTTTTAATGTATATTTTTCTAAATGTCCTTTAAGAAGCAAAGCCCAATGGTACTGTAGAAATAAAAACTTTAGAGAAAGAGTCAAATGAGTAAAATATGACTTTAAAACTAAAAAAAAAGGAAAAGTGAATTTCTTTTAAAATATACTATAGCAACTCTTTCCATTTTAAAAAAAAATTTAGGCTTTTTATTCTAGAGCTAAATGAGTTACAGTTAGGTTTTAAATTTTCAACCAAGTAATAACACAATAGAACTATAACCTAATCCCAATTTTAGGAAGTCATCATAATACTTCAAATATAAGGGCTAGTTGTTTCTCTAAACGCCAAAAGCTAATAGCTTAAAAAAAAATTCTGTATTTGTCTAGTTCATCCTTTCTAATGTCACAAAAGATTATCTTCACATCCTTACAGAACTCAGATTGCTGCCTGCGAAATGAAAGGCTAAAACTATATTAATATATATATAAAGAAAAGAGTGGATAAAAGTTAATTTTCTTTATTTACTCTTTATTTAAAAGAAACATTGAGATGGTAGGCTTAGGGGTAACTTATTTTCTACTTGTGTTTTGCAAGATATATTTTAAAACAGGATATATTTTATAAGTTTTAATTTGAGTGAGATAAGAGAGCTAGAGATGGGAGTGAGAATTGAGGAAAACTGGCAAAAAGTGAAAGTCTTAAACAAAAAATGTCCGGTCCTAGTCTGAGTTGGAGGAAGGCCTGGCATTTCCAGTAATCGCAAACCAGTGGCTCAATGTGGTCCCTTCGGCAGCTCAGGAGGCCTTTGGAACAAGTGTTTCTATGGAAGGTGAGGAATGGATTAGAAGCCAACTTTCTCCCACCTTCTAACTTGATCCCTGATAATATGGCAAGAGTTTAAGCAGATCTGAAGGTGGGTGCTGGTCTTCTAACATGTATGTACAAGTGCACATTTTCTAACTATGCACCTTCTCCTAGCAAATCCTAAGTGTTTCTCAACGTGGTCCACTGACTACTCGCATCAGAGCCTCTGGGTGCTTGTTACCGTGGCAGATTCTCCCTTCCCAGACCTAGACCTGAATCTAGAGAGTTCTATGGTCCAAATGTCTGTGTTCCCTTTAAAATCGGTGCCGAAACCCTAACCTCCAGTGTGACACTGGTAGGAGATGGGGCCTTTGGGAGACAGCAGAGATTGCCTGAATGGAATCGGTGTCTTTATAAAAGAAAGTTCCACACGAGGGTGGAGAGAGACGATGGCCATCTAAGGAGCAGGACCTTTCCAGATATGGAACCTGCCTGCCGCTGTCTTGATCGTGAACTTTTCAGTCTCCAGAACTGTGAGAACACTTTGTTGCTTAAGCAACTCAGTCTATGGTCCTGTGTTATAGCAGCCTGAACAGACTAAGAAAAAGTAACCCTAAAAGTCTGCACTTCAGTACACCTCTTAGGAGACGTTTAGACTTGAACTTGATCGACCCACGTCAGGATCAAACAGCTTCCTGTCTTTGGCCAACACCATCCCTCCTGGTTCTTTGATTTCCTGCCCCAAATATAACACAACTGTAACGCACAGAAAAATCAGTTATATCCTACAATCAAATTTAAAAACTTCTAATACCATATTTACAAAAAAAGAATAAAGAAAAGAAAAAAAAATCAGTGCATTACAAAGAGCAAAGACTCTGACAAAAGAGAGGAAAACAAAAAGAAAGAAAGTTGTTGTTGAGTCACTCAGTCATGTCCAACTCTTTGCAATCCTATGGATGGTAGCCCGCCAGGCTCCCTGGTCCAGGGGATTTCCTAGGCAAGAATACTGGAGTGGGTTGTCATTCCCTTCTCCAGAGGATCTTCCTGACCCAGGGACTGAACCCAGGTCTCCTGCCTTGGCAGGCAGATTCTTTACCACTGAGCCACCAGGAAGACCCAAAGAAGGAAGAGTGGCACACATCTCTTGTGCTCTGCACTGGCAATAGAGACAGGACACTACACTGTAGCTGCCCGAGGACTCTGAAGATGAGAAGGTAAGTCTACATCTCGCTAAGCTTCTCATTTATGTGAGAATGTAATACACACATTAGCCTCATTCTTTGCCCTTTAGACAGATAACTAACACATAGGAACTTTTCTTCATAGATAAGCTATGTCAGTTGAAAGATACACTTTTTAAGGAATTCCTTGGAGGAGGAGAATTTAGTCAAATAGCATAGATCAAAGATACTTACCTCCTAGTTAATATAAATTTATGAAGTCTTTTGGCTCACAGAACCAAATTTTGTTGAATTTGTACTGCTAAGAGTTTATCTGGGCCAAAAGTATGGAGAGTTCTGATTCATTCATTCTTTCATATTGTAATTCAACAAATATTTATTAAGTGCTGACTACATGCAAGGCATTGAGAAGAGTTGATTATGCTCAAGGCATTGAGAAGGGTTGACAAAACAGATATACTCCCTGAGCCCTTGGAGACTTTAAAGCTTTTGGGGGGTAATAGACAAATGAACGGGAAAGTGGAGGAATAGATAATAAGGAAACACTCCAGTAATAGGTGAGGAGAAAATGGAACCCTCCTGCCACTGTTGGTGGGAAGGTAAATTGATACAGCCACTATGGAGAACAGTATGGAAATTTCTTAAAAACAAACAAACAAACAAACAGAACTACCATATGACCCAGGTTAAATTGGCATATAACCTGAGAAAACCATAACTCAAAAAGACACATGTACCCCAATGTTTACTGAAGCACTATTTACAATAGCCAGAACATGGAAACAATCTGAATGCCCAAGAACAGATGAATAAAGAAGATGTGATACATATGTGCAATGGAGTATTGCTCAGCCATTAAAAGGAATGAAACCGGGTCATCTGTAGAGATGTAGATGAACCTGGAGTCTGTCATACACAGTGAAGCAAGACAGAAAGAGAAAAACAAATATATTAATGCATATATATAGAATCTAGAAAAATCGTACAGATGAACCTATTAGAAGGTTAGGAATAAAGACATAGACATACAGAACAGACATGGGGAAGGGAAGGGTGGCATGAACTGTGAGATTAGGATTGACATATATATGCTGCTGCTGCTGCTAAGTCACTTCAGTCGTGTCCAACTCTGTGTGACCCCACAGAGGGCAGCCCACCAGGCTCCCCCGTCCCTGGGATTCTCCTAGCTAGTAGGAACCCTCTATACAGCACAGAAGCTCAGCCCCATGCTCTGTGATGACCTTGTTGGGTGGGTGCCATGGAAAGGAGGCTCAAGAGGAAGAGATATATGTAGCTGATCCGTTTCATGCTAGAAACTAATACAACATTGTAAAGCAATTATACCCCAATTAAAAAAAGAATAAGGATGCTCTTTAACCCATGTTTAGACCAAATGAGTGAGTGGGAATAGCATGGGCAGAGGGAGAAACCACATTCAAGCAACTATAAGAAATTTAGTGGGCTTGATCTTCAAATTCCAAGAGGTTTTGAGAGTTTTGAGCTGACAGCCCAAGAAATAGGTAGAAGCAAGAGTATGAGGGCTCTTATAGATTATGTTAAAAAGTTTCTTTTTAATCCTAAGAGCAACAGGAAGCCACTGAAGACTTTAAATAAATGAAGTCAATATGCTCTTATTTGTGATATGTAAAGATTGCTCACTGATAAGATGAAGGCAGGACCTTGTCTAAGTCTTGAATGAGTGGCGCAGGTTTTAGATAAGGGCAGGTCCTGGAGCTGAGGAAAAGGGAGGAGAGTGCAGTATGGTTTTAGGCAGTCTCCAGTTTGAACATTCCAAGCTGAGGAGTCATTTCATAGGAACAGATCATAAACTTTAATAATGCTCAGTGTAAGGAAGGGTGTATGAGGTTAGTCAAGTGACTTCTGCAAATTATTTTCACTCTACCCATCCATGAGTATAGGGAACCCAGCAAAGTATATTATTTCCTCATGGTTTTGGTGCTTATCATGATCTTGGCTATACAATTATGCTCCTTCCTATAATGTGTCAAACAGTGGATGTGCAATGATGTCAGGACTAAGAAAACATTCACCCATTTTCCTAACCAACAAGGCAGAACTTTTAAAGTTCTAAGCCCATGAAGATCTAATGCATAAGTGACTGATTACCAAGATTTTGTTATGAATTTTATAGTCATGTCTCAAAAGTAAAATATACCTTTTTAAAGTACAGGTTTATCTTGCTTTAAACAACAGATTCCCCAGAAAACTGTTTAATTGTACAATTGTTTAATTATATACAATTGTATAAATTATTTTAAACTATTTTGAGAAACTTTGGGGAGCTTCCCTACTGAAGAGGAACTGAATGATTACTTGTAAAGATCAAATCTTGTTATTGTAGTATATATTTTTGCAAGTGAGGCACATCTATACTGGATTGCTCTAGCTTCTCGCCAGCTGAGAGGAGAGTGTCCCCAGTGTCATTTCCTGGAATGTCCCTAATCTCTCAAGAGATGCCCCACCACCAGGGCAAACATTACAGAGAGTGATGTGCTCTGCAGATGGCCTCTGACTGGAACCCTAGTTTCAGCAGGATGCATCCTTAGGGAGGTTGTCTGAGGATGGCGGTATACTGAGCTGCTGATCACAATGCCTTTCTCCCTGGCTCCCTTCCAGCAAATGGTCTAGGGCTAGTCACGTGATGGAGTTCTGGCAATGACGCAAAAAGTAGAAGTAGCCACATGGGTTTCTTGCTTAAGCTGACATGCCCTTTCAGAGTTTTGCTGCTGTGCACTTCTTTCCTGCTCTGTCACAGAGCAGATGCCTGGTTGCAGCCACCATGTAGCCATAGGAGAGAAAGCTGGCAGCACAGAACGGTGAGATAAGCTTGGTTTTCAGATGGCATCACTGGGCTGCTTTACAACTCTGGATTTCTGTTGAATGAAACAAGGAAATCTCTATACTTAATTAAGGTTCTATTTGTTGATTTTTCTGTTAGTTTCCAACATACTCTTAATCAGCACCCTGAATTTCTATTCAAACTTCTCTTTGCTACTGATATATATGGAATTCTGTGGCGAGTTGATGACACTGGCTGGGAACAAGCAAGCCGTTACCTCCAAAACATAAATGTTTATATAGTGACATTTCTAGAGCCTCCCTATAGAAAAAAATGCTGGGCTACCTGATCTACTGTGTTGTTACCAAAAACCAGCAGGGAAACAAAACCCCCAAACTCTCTACATTCTGCCAAGGCATTTTGGCCACAGTTACCTTCACTTAGTTGAGCTTGATTGGTCAAGTATTAAAAATGACTGAGCTCTGAATGCTAAAGCAGAAAAGACACACTGACCCAAGGATATAACTTTCTAAAAAATCAAGAACCAGATGCTTTATGGATAATTTGGGGCAAATTAAAGTTATGCAATAATAAGCACTGTGCAAACCAGCCAAAAGCATTAACCACCAGGGACTGGATGGTTCTCTTTGCACAAACATGAGCTAAAGTTCACAACAGCTACCGGCTATTGTGCAACCTGTCTGGCAGACTCCAGGATCTTCAGACTAGTTTATAAGCACATGACGATAAGTCTTTATAGGATACCAAACACAGTAAAGTCATCCTTATGCATGTATGTATTTATATTGGCACTTAAAAGGAATAAATGTTGGTAAGTACATATTTCTGTTCACGGAAATAATATGTGAGTTTAAACATCACAAGAGACTTCTCACTCCCACTCATATATAGAAGTTCCGGCTGCACTGTTTTTTAGTTTTCTTTGCATATAATAAAAATTTCAGTTAAGGGAGCTTCCTAAGCATTAATACTATACTACGTGTAGGGGCTGCACCTGGACATTGAACTCAAAATGATGGAACACAAAAAGTGTCTGCCACAGTGATTTTCAAATTCCTATAAGCCATCTGGAGCTATGCCCAGGAATTTAAATTTGCACAGAGAGAAACTGAGTTTCAGAGAGGTGAGACCAAGTGCTTATGTAATTAACAAGAAGAGTCATCTGGCCTGCTTAAATCTAGTTGTGTGGATTATTTCATTTGAACTGCTCAAATTGTTTATTAAACTGATTAGAACTGACCACGGGACTTTCAAATCCCCAGTTCATTTTATGACATAGAGGTCAACTTTTAAGAAATTAAATGGTTTTTTAGAAACAGGATGAGTATTTATAGAATGATCAGCAACAAATCCAAGTTACTACAGTGTACGTGAACTAGTAAAATATAAGCTCAAAGGCACTGGCTGATTTATTTTAAAATATTTGTTAAATACATATATTCATAGAACTATCTGGGGGAATCTGTTAAAAAACAAAAACAGAAATTCTGACTCTCTGGGTCCTATGGGGGAGAGGAGAGCCCAACAACATGAATGTTGACAACGGCTAAATGAATCTGACCCAGGAAGGCCTGTGGACCTCCCTTTGAGAAATGCTAATCTATATGCTTCTAGATGCTAGAGATGCAAAGCTCAGACTGTTCAGACTAGTGAGAGGCAAAAAGAAACAACAATTTTCCAATGCCTTCAAAGTATTCCGAGAGGAGTGAAGGCATAAAACTGAGTGCACAAGTGAGACTAAGCTCCTTTGTGACATGAACTAGTTTTAAAAGAGTGGAACAGCAAAAGAACGGGAGGGAAGCGCTCCGGCAGAAAGAAGCACGGCAAGGACAAGCACTGGGTAAGGCTTGCTGGGAACTGAACGAGGAGTTTGGACTCACTGAGACACCCAAGGAGTCGGAAATGAGGTGGGAGAGTTGGGAAGTGGTGTCCCGAATGACTTTTCTATGCGGGACTTGTTTGAACTTTTGAAGGCACAGGAGGTAGCTGAGGGTTGAGGCATGAGGGGCAGAGTTAAATTCAATTTTTAGAAAGCTTGCAGGCCATAGTCACACAGAGGACACCTGGGAGGAATGCAATCTGATGGAGGCAGAGAGGCCAGGGAACTGCAGTTCTCAAGAGAAGCAGCCAGGACTGGTGAAGGCACGTGCATGCCATTTGGGAGATGGTAATGACCAACTTAGATAGCATATTCACAAGCAGAGACGTGACTTTGCCAACAAAGGTCCGTCTAGTCAAGGCTATGGTTTTTTCAGTGGTCATGTATGGATGTGAGAGTTGGACTGTGAAGAAAGCTGAGCGCTGAAGAATTGATGCTTGTGAACTGTGGTGTTGCAGAAGACTCTTGAGAGTCCCTTGGACTACAAGGAGATCCAACCAGTCCATTCTGAAGATCAGCCCTGGGTGTTCTTTGGAAGGAATGATGCTAAAGCTGAAACTTCAGTACTTTGGCCACCTCATGAGAACAGTTGACTCATTGGAAAAGACTCTGATGCTGGGAGGGATTGGGGGCAGGAGGAGAAGGGGATGACAGAGGATGAGATGGCTGGATGGCATCACGGACTCGATGGACGTGAGTCTGAGTGAACTCCAGGAGGTGGTGATGGACAGGGAGGCCTGGTGTGCTGCAATTCATGGGGTCGCAAAGAGTCGGACACGACTGAGTGACTGAACTGAACCCACAATAATCATTCCCTATGTGGACTGAAGTGAATTCAATAGGCGAGGAACAGATAGGTCTTAGCAACTAATATGGCTGTGCTCAGTCACTCGGTCATGTTCAACTCTTTGCAACCCCATGGACTGCAGCCTGCCGTGGGATTTTACAGGCAAGAATACTGGAGTGGGTAGCCATTTCCTTTTCCAGGAGATCACTCCAGCCCAGGGATCGAACCTGTGTCTCTAGTGTCTCCTACATTGGCAGGTAAATTTTTTCTTACCACTAGTGCCACTTGGGAAGCCCTTAGCAACTAAGCTAACGTGGAGAGAAAGACAAAAAGGAGAGGTTAGGTGATGGTTCTTAGGTTTCTGGTTTGTGTGACTTGGTAACTGGTGTTAGTTTTGTGGGTGGGGAGTAAAGAAGTCACATTTTAATATTTATTAATAAAGAGAGTTAATAAGATTGTGTGACTTGCTGGTAGAGATTAAGAGACCCATAGGGCGTGGGACTTAGAAATGTCTGGGTTGGTCTGGTATCTATTTGGAAGCCATCCACGTCTGCGTGGTGATGGCTTAAGTCACAAAACTGGATGAGATCATCCAGGGGGAATGTCCTGAAAATCAAGGTAGAGCCTAACTGGGAGGGAGGGAGGAAGGGAGGCAGTGATAGTCTCTCAGTCGTGTCCAACTCTTTGCGACCCTATGGACTGTACCCTGCCAGGCTCCTCTGTCCATGGATTCTCCAGGCAAGAGTACTGGAGTGGGTTGCCATTTCCTTCTCCAACTGGGAGGGAGGTATCACCATTTAAGGGGGAGGTGAAAAGAAACGAGTAGCAAAGAACAAGAGAGAATCAAAAGGTAAGAAGAAAACCTAGGAGTATCATGGAAAAAAGGTCACAGCAGAGAGGGTCAAGCAAGTGTCCCGGAGCAATCAAGACAGATAAGTGCTGATAAAGAGTGTTCCAAAGGCTTGCCTCCTCTGTGCAAGGATCATTCATTTCTTCAAATATTTACTGAAGTCCCTGAGTGCCAGATGCTGGAAAGATAAACCTCAAGGACAGCATCATCCTACTTTGAAAGCATAACAAAAGCACTTCGATTTCCTTACAAATGATGCACTTTGTAGACGTGAATGGAAATTGGATTCATATGCAAAGCACTGGGGGAAACTGCAGGTGGGCAGACAGCAAAAAGAGGTGAGGTGACCTGCTTCAGAAGGAAGGAGTCTGAGATGAAAGGGGGGACAGGAAGAAAAGGCACTGCAGCATCACCTCCTCATCCTGAGCTTTTCTCTGTTTAACCCTGACTTAACTCCATCTTAAGGATGTCTCCCTGGGGAGCAAAGTCCTCTGCTGAGAAGTCCTTATTTCCCAAAAGACTCTTTTGGTATTGCAAGAAGAATAAGATAGGAAAGAGTTAAACTCACCAAATTTAACTGAAATGTTTCTGGACTACATTTTTGAAACCTCATCTCATAGTTATTTAGCACAGTGCCTTAGTTTCGTTCTGTTTTTTGTTTTTTTTTGTTTGTTTGTTTTTTGTTTTTTTAATAAAACAAGTCTTTCAGGTTTTTTAATTACCAAAAAACTTTTTTAAAAAAAACTTTCTGACTCTGTGGTTGTGCCTTCCATACTTTGACCAGGATTTTCTGTTCCTCAGTAAGGAGAGTGAGCCTGACCCAGTCACAGACCCATTTAGCACACATGGGCCCACCACAGGCCCTGCTGATATGTTTTTTCATTTTAGGTAACCTCTCAAGAACTTCAGGTCTCACAGCATGAACTTCTCAGCACACACCACATACAGATTTTGGTGCTTTCCCCAATCCTCTTGGTATAGAAGCAAGTGATTCTACTACCAGGGGTTCAATACTGCCTAGTTTTATTAGAGGTTGTATTTCAGGAGAGCCTGCGATGGTGCGTCAAGCTTGGGACCATTATGCTGAATGCCTCTAAACACCATTCCTGGAAGAGCTTCCACTTTTTAAAATGACTCTGCAAACTTGACCTCTAAGCCTCTAAAACAAGTAGTCAGAAACCCTGTTTTTATACCTTTAGAAAATAAGAATGCATACCATCTGTACTTTAGCAAGAGTAAAGCCTGTGATTATTTCAGTAAAGGAAAACGTAGGAAGGAAGAAAAAGAGGTCTGAAAAACAAAAAACAAAAAACACCTTATCACAGAAACATCCAGTCTTCTGGGATTGTCATTTAAAGAGCGGTGGAAATCACATAAACTCAGAATTCTGCTCTTTGCTTCTTCTTGGCTGGAAGCCCGAGGACACAGGTCAAAGTTTGGTAGGGAAAATGGCACCTTTGGAAATTTTATAGTCTGGCCTTATATAACGGTCAAGAAATACAATAAAACTGGTTTCTTTGGTTTCCTTAGAAGACTGGAAATCAAGAGACCTTTGGGGTTAATATAAGTACATTTTAGTTTCTTCCAGCACTAGATTTCAGAGGTTCCTAACTCTGAGCTGGTATTAAATCTACCTCGGTTGAGTATAAACCTGGTACTGCCTGGCTGCCTTTAGTGATTTTGCACTTTATGGCTGCCTCCTCTTAAAAAGTGCACCATTGTGACTAATCTCTTGGGCAGTACGTTCGAAAGTGAAAGTGAAGTCGCTCAGTCGTGTCCAACTCTTTGCGACCCCATGGACTGTAAGTCTACAACACTCCTCCATCCATGGGATTTTCCAGGCAAGAGTACTGGAATGGGTTGCCATTGCCTTCTCCAGAGGATCTTCCCAACCCAGGGATCAAACCTGGGTCTCCAGCATTGTAGGCAGATGCTTTACCATCTGAGCCACCAGGGAAGTCCAGCAGAGGGCAAAGTCAATCTGAAATGGAGCAAACAAACTCACCTTCCACTCCCTGGCAAGGAGGACATTTTCACTGTTGATAATGAACCAAACTTGGGTCTACTTACCCATGCACAGTACAATGTACCAACACCAGGTTGTTGTGAAGAAAAGGGCAGTTTAGGTAAGGTACCAGACAAGGAGTCCAGGGCAGCCAGCGCTCAAAGAGCCTGAGCTCCCCGAGCGTTCCAGCAAAGCACTTCTAAAGGCAGGGTGAGAGAGGGGTGTCCCAGGGCAAGCGATCAGCTCAGGCACAATTCTCTGATTGGTGGATGGTGAGGTAATAGGGCGGCGTCACAGGACTTAATGAGTCTTAGGTGCCAGGAGGTCTTGGGGCTGCATGCTCATGGTCATTAAGTAGTTAATTGCTTTTACTTGGCGGTAATTTTAGCCTCTGATGTGCATCAGGTGGTATTATCTAACCACCTCTGAGAGGAGCTGAAGCAGAGGGTATGGGGGAGGAAGTCTGTCCCAAGAAGGCCCTACAAGGTCCTGCTTGATTACATGAAGAAACATTACCGTTGACCAGGTTTTACAAGTTATTTTGACTATACTGGAATCACTTAAGCTGATGCTTCTAGTGCTGTGCTTAGTCGCTCAGTTGTGTCCGACTCTTTGCGACCCCATAGACTGTAGCCTGCCAGGCTCCTCTGTCCATGGGGATTCTCTAGACAAGAGTACTGGAGTGGGCTGCCACGACCTCCTCCAGGGGAACTTCCCAACCCAGGGATCGAATCAGGGTCTCTGGCATTGCAGACAGATTCGTTACCAGCTGAGCTACCAGGGAAGCCCATGCTTCTAGTAAGTCTATCTAAATTTAAAAGGTAAAAACTAAGAGTCACTATTAATTGGTTTATCTTACTTATTAATAGAATCTATTTTTTTAACCATATAATAATAAAGCGATCATAAATTCATCTGGCACTTTGCAATTCACAAAACACTTCTACTAACATTACATAGATTCCTCGGCAACCCACTCTGAGACAAAAACAAATGTGTGGAACTAACACAATTGGCAGTGGGCTCACACATGTCTGGAATTCCCAGGCAATCAGCTGCATGTGTTCCCCTTTTCATTCATTTCAAAATAATAAGATTTTCAGCTTCACTTATATATTATGGCAGGTTTTAATTGTATGTTATCACCTACCTTATTCCTATGAGACCAAATCATTTGCCTTTTACAGGTAAAAAAATGGAGGCTCTTAAAAAAAAAAAAAGAAGTTACTAATAAATGACTAAGAAATAGAAGATCTATGATTAGAAAAAGTACAATTGTCTCCTCCATCCCACAGCTTCTGCCAAGTCATTATAAAAATGCGCAGGGAGGTTCTTATCCCTTGCTGCTGGGTTTCTCAAGAATGGTAACCCACTTTAGTAACACGGCATGCTCTGTAATTTACTACTGACAAAGCTACTACTAGAAGTTTACTAGTAACTTTTAATTTGGTAAAACATGACTAATAAAAAGCAACCCAACACTAACCTCTTCACTACCTCACAGTTGTAAAGCAAGCTAGTTTTAAGTTTGTGGATTTGTGCTAATGATAATATATAATGATAATAAACAGATATACAGATCATTAATTTCACAAATATATACTGAACACCTATTCTCTGCCAGACCCTATGTGAAGTGCTAGATACACAGTAGTGAAAAAAGATGGGCACTGCATTCTGTTGAGTAGGGGAGAGACGTTAATCAACAGATAAACAAAAATAACCCAGTATCGTGCATTTTGAAAAAAAAAATTAGAGTGCTAGGAGTTGCTTTTTTTTTTTTGGCCACACTTGGAGGCATGCAGGATCTTAGTTCACTGACCAGGGATAGAACTCATGTCTCCTGCAGTGGAAATGCAGTCTTAACCACTGGACTGCCAGAGAGGACCCACAAAAGATTACTGGGAAAGACAGTGTTTGAGGATGGGAAGCTCTTTTGTGGAGAATGAGAATATTTCAGTAGAGGTGGCGCATAAATTGAGATCACAAAAATGAGAAAGAGCTGGTCTTGAGAAGCATGGAAGAATATTCAAGGCAGAAAGAAACACATGCCGAAAAGTCTGAAAGCTAGAGTTTCATTTGTGTAACGGACTCAGAAACGGTCATTGTGTGGGTAGGACCAGGCAGTGTTAGGGAAGGACTGAGATAAGGCTGGAGTCCTAAACTGCTTTGTGTGCTTAGTTGCTCAATACTGTCTCACTCTGAATGTCGCCTGTCAGGCTTCTCTGTCTTTTAACTGCCTCAAGGCATCGCCTACCCTACTGCTGCTGCTAAGTCGCTTCAGTCGTGTCTGCCTCTGTGCAACCCCATAGACGGCAGCCCACCAGGCTCCCCTATCCCTGGGATTCTCCAGGCAAGAACACTGGAGTGGGTTGCCATTTCCCTCTCCAATGCATGAAAGTGAAAAGTGAAAGGGAAGTCGCTCAGTCGTGTCCGACTCTTAGCGACCCCATGGACTGCAGCCTACCAGGCTCCTCCTACTCTTTTCCAGGCAAGAGGACTGGAGTGGGGTGCCACTGCCTTCTCCAGCCTACCCCACTACTTGCCTTCAATTGACTACACTTAACTGTCCTGTGACTTCCCAGGTGGTGCTAGTGGTAAAGAACCCAGCTGCCAAAGCAGGAGATGTAAGAGACGCGGGTTCAGTCCCTGGATGGGGAAGATCCCCTGGAGGAGGGAACGGCAACCAACTCCAGCATTCCTGCCTGGTGAATCCCATGGACGTAGGAGCCTGGCGGGCTACATCCACGGGGTTGCAAAGAGTTGGACATGACTGAAGCAACTATCACTTTGACTTTCAACTGCCTTGTAATCCAGAAACTATCCCTGATCAAGCAGATAAAGCTAAAAATATAATATTAAAAGACTACCTAGACCAAGGGGACACAAGGTTTCATCTTTTTAATGAAGGTTTACATCAAGTTAAATCATTATAGATACCGATATAGAAACAAGAATGGACAGATACATATCTCTAGGTGTTCTAGAAGAAAAGTAGTATATCTCAAGGTGGGAGGACAGGGAGTCAGATTACAGGGATTTGCTCTTTTGTGTATATTTTTTAAATTAAGGAAATAAACAGCAAAATGAAAACGTTCTTTTTGCTTTTAGGAAAGGCTGTTTTTAAGAAGAATTTCAGCTGGCTACATTTTGGAAGCTTAAAGAAAAAACTCAAATTCAAGAATGTTCCCTGGACCTGAGCCTATGCATTTTTATTTAAATAAGAATTAAATGTGCATTTGTATCCCCTTAGGGCCCTGGAATGTCAATATTTTACTTTTCAGAGATGGGCAGACAGCATAGGTAATCATGGTGACCTCAGTAACACTTTCCCTTATTTAAATCAGTCTTCTTTCCAAAGCATTTTTGCCGTTAAAGATGACTATCTTTTTTTTGGCTCACAGATATGTTTCTAGAGAACAGCCATGCACATAAAAATTCTTCCTTTTGCTCTGGTGGATCTGGACTTTTTCTTTTATATGTCTACTCTTTTATCTTTTTTTAGAGGCGATGTGGAAGCAAAGAAGAGAATGGCTGTATAGTTGACCCAACTCTTTCTCTTTTTCTTGTTCTTTCTTTCTTTTTGTTTTTTTTTTTTGGCTGTGTCACTCAGCATGCAGGCTCTTAATTCCCCAACTGGGAACAGAACTCAAGTCTTTTGCAGTGGAAGTGCAGAGTCTTAACCACTGGACCACCACAGTTGGCCCAACTCTTTCTATTAAACAGTGTTTTAACTTGGAATTTTTAAGTGTAAGTGAACTACATCTTAAGTTTGTTTGTTTGTTTGTTTGTTTTTCAGGTTAACTCTAGCCCCCTTCCTCTTTTTCAGCAATAACAATCTCTAACAACTGCAACCATCTTACCATGGCTGAACTTTCATAGCAAAGAATCTCAGCTTTTCATTGGTTACAAACTGTTTTGTCACATGAAGTGTCTGACAGGTTTCGTCCTGCCCCTTCCCTTCTGCGGCAGAACACCTTACCTAAATTGCCCTTAAATTAGTCACATTAAGCATCGCTGGGGAAGGTTCGGGATAGTTCTGTCACCCCCATGCGCTTGGTATCCCTCTGCTCCAAGCATATGTTAATTATCTGTGACTCCCCTAGTCCCGAGCTGCCATAGATAGGGCTGAACTCACTTGCTCTTTCACTCAGTGAAAGCTTCTCCTTTATTCCCCATGGCACTTTGGAGGTAGGGCTAGCACTGGTCTATAAGTCCCAAACTTGACTTTGCATTCCACAGAAAGGTGGAGAAGTTGGGTCTCCTCCCACTTTTTCTTTTTACAAGAAGATAAGACCAGAGGAAGCCTGTACTGTCTTTATTTCTGCAATTGCGATGATCAGCTGCTTTATGCTCCTCACTTCTAAGTTTTTGTGCACTCAAGTATCAAAGCAGGACTAATCTCAACCGCTTCCTCTGCTAAAGAGATTTGTTGATGCTGAGGGTCTAGTTCTTTTTAATGTTTTGGATCACTTTTTGCCTTCCGTTCTGAGCACTGTTTACTTGTAACCAAGAGACAATATTTTTGTGAATTTTTAAGATCAACGAATACTCAACATTTTGACAATATCTGAATGATAATAAGCATGTTCTTATTGTCCAAGGGCCTTCAGTGACTGCTTGTTAATTGCAACCAAGGATAATATATCTTAATGTTGAGGTCTTCAATGAGGGTCTTAGATTTAACAACACACAAACAATACCGTGCGTAAAGGGCACCTCTTGAATACAATAAAAACACCACAGTAAACTCTTCCAGGGGAGAGGGCGGTGGCACCCCACTCCAGTACTCTTGCCTGGAAAAGAGTAGGAGGAGCCTGGTAGGCTGCAGTCCATGGGGTGGCCAAGAGTCAGACACGACTGAGTGACTTCACTTTCACTTTTCACTTTCCTGCATTGGAGAAGGAAATGGCAACCCACTCCAGTGTTCTTGCCTGGAGAATCCCAGGGACGGGGAGCCTGGTGGGCTGCCATCTATGGGGTTGCACAGAGTCAGACACGACTGAAGCGACTTAGCAGCAGCAGCAAACTCTTCCAGAATGATTAGTTTTTCTAATGTTTCTTAGATAACCTTTAATTCTGATCTTAACAACCAACAGGTAAAGGGACATTTAACAACTTATTGAGGGCATAGTATATCAATACCCTGCTCTTGGCTCCAAGAAAAAGGCAGTCTTATGCTGTTTTTCTGCAAGTGGTTTGCTACCAGTTGAACAGCTTAAACTAAACAAAATATTGACTTATATTGTTACCCCAAATGTATAGACTATTAAAATGTTTGCTTTTTTAATGGCTCACAATGACTATTAAAATTTCTCATTCATTCATTCTCATACCTCTTTGTTCTGAAAACACTCAGTCCAGGGGGAAACTGACTCACCTTGAGGTATAAATGAATGAATGATAGTTCTCATGTTTAATTCTTGAAAGTTGCATGGTTCTAAGCCCTGGAGCACATTAGAATCATCTAGAGAGCTTTAAAAAATACAGTATTTGAGAACCGCCTCCTAGAGGATCTGATCTGTCTAGGGGTAAGAGACATTGGTATCTTTTAAAAGCTTCCCAGGTAACTAATATTCAGCTCCAGCACATCTGAAGGATACTCACAATGTACCTGAGGAATACAACAGAAACAGCATTTCCTGAGGCCACCTACTCAGAAGAGGGTCTATCAGATGACCCACAAGGAGGGCAGTAGAAGAAGTGGGAAGTCTGAAGGGGACTGATAATTAACCACATGGAGGGGAGTGGTCCTTATCTGGAGAGTCACTATGATTCTTGCAGAAATATTCAAATTCTACTAGTATGAATTCGTGTTTTATTAATCTAAGAGAACCTTGTGATGCTTTGGAATTTCAGGTAAAATGTTTACAAATATGAGAAAGTCAGCTGGTGTGAGAGACTATACAATAAAGCAGAATGACTACCATATAGATAGCTTAGCCCCACTGTAGTAGCTTCACTTTGCATCTTTCCTGTAAGCTGGTCCTGAGCTTCTGATCATATTCCTTTTGTCCACTTCTGAACTTGCAGAATACCCCTGAATGGCTCACATTTTTTTCAGTGGGAAAGTGCCCTGTCAGCCACAATGGCCACCCGTCCATGTCTGTCCACTTATTACTATGGTCTCTTTCCAGTTTGTATCAAATGCCAATACCCATCGTGTTCCATAGTCCAGTGGAGCTGGCAGACAACCAAACAGGAAACTTGATTATTTTCTGGCCGCCACTGTAGGACAGTTCTCCCCACTAAAACTAACTGAATGGAAATTTGTTCATGATCTGAATTTATATAATGGCAGATACCTCATGTCCCCTCTTTGAACTCTTCTTTAAGCTCCAAAGATTAGAGAAGCACTTTGCTTTTCCCTCACTGGTGGGATGCCTCCTTTTTCATACAGATATTGCAAAATGACTGATTCTGAAATGAGCAGCTCTTCTTTCTAGTAGAAATAGAATTTTTCATATGCGAAAGGATACCTCCTGATTAAATTCTATAAAGAGGTATTCCCATTCCCATACTAACAGGTTTAATGTCAATGTATGGTAAAACCAATACAGTATTGTAAAGTAAAATTAAAGTAAAAATAAAAATTAAAAAAAAAAACATTAAAAAAATTTTTTTCTTAATCACAAAATAAGTTTTCACATTCCCAGAGTTACTATTTCTACTATGGCAAGTGAGGAATATACTTTTTAGTGGGTTGTGACATAGTATTAGAGCTGGCTATGCTCACTTACCTGAGAAGTAGCTTACTCGGTCTGGAGAATTTCATCCCCAGAGTAAGTTATGGTACACAAATAGTTCAAATTGTCAGTTTAACTATTTTCTGCAAATTTCTTGCATGGATGTTGTATTTTTAAAAACTTAACACTATATGAAAAGTGGTACCACTTAATTCATCACGTGAAGTCACTCAGTTGTGTCTGACTCTGTTACCCCATGGACTATATAGCCCACCAGGCTCCTCCATCCATGGAATTTTCTAGGCAAGAATACCGGAGTGGGTTGCCATTTCTTTCTCCAGGGGATCTTCCCGACCCAGGGATCGAACTCGGGTCTCCCGCATTGCGAGCAGACACTTTACTGTCTCATAAGACACACTAGATTGTAGGGGATACTGCTGGAAATTGTCACATGCTCTTCTTGCTATTACCTCTTCTTACTATTTCCCAGGCCTGTGTTTAACAGCATTGGGACTAGGCTTTAACAGTCAGAAAGGTTTTGATTCCTGTGTGTATGTTTTAAGAGTATTAACTGCATTCCTAATTTTACACTCCTCCAGGTAAAAAAATTTAAAAGTCTGTATATTTTTGTTTTTTCTTTTTAACAAGTCCTCTGTCATGTATACTGTGAGAATACAGTAGTGCCCCCCATCCCTTACCTGTGCTTTTCCTAAGTTTCAGTTAACTGTGATGAAAATATACAAATATTTGACAAAAATATTAAATAGAAAATCCCAGAAACAGACAATTTAGAAGTTTTAAGTTGTGTGTGCCAGGTTCTTGGCTTGTATAGCTTGATCTAGATTTGTTTTTCATGATTCTCCATAAATATCCAAACATACTGGCAATTTCCATATTATCATATGGCACTACATTGTCTGGCAAAAGGAAATCTCTTACTCATCAATAAGGCAATAAGTCAAGCCAGTTTCTAAAACCGATGATTTCTCAACAATAAGTAAAATTAAGCAAATATTTTCAAAAGTCCTCCAATTTATATTTTACAAAACTAAAAGATGTTTAAAAATCTTAAGGGCTTCACTGGTGGCTCAGTGGTAAAGAAACCACCTGCCAATTCAGGAGACATGGGTTTGATCCCTGATCCAGGAAGATCCCACATGCTGGAGATCAACGAAGTACATGTGCCACTAATATGAGCCTGTGCTCTAGGGCCTGGAGACACTACTGAGCCCCCACGCCACAGCTCCTGAAGCCTGTGTGTCCTAGAGCCCGTGGTCTGCAACAAGAGCGTGTGTGTGTATATGATTGTGTCCAACTCTTTAGGACCCTTTGGACTGTAGCTCCTCGGTCCATGGGATTCTCCAGGGCATCTTCCCCCTCTAAGGATTGAACCCACGTCTCTTACATCTCCACATTGGCAGGCAGGTTCTTTACCACTAGTGCCACTTGGAACGCCCCAACAACATAACAAACCACCACAGTGAGAAGCCTGCACACCGCAACTAGAGAGTAGCCTGCACAGCAACAAAGACCCAGCACAACCAGAAATAAATAAATACAATTTAACGTAATTTTTTTAAAAAGCAGACTACTTAAAGCATCAACTTGACATGATTTAAATGACTTTGGATATTAGTTCACTACATGATCCCTTCAATTCTATAATTTAACCTTATTTGGCAATATATCGATAACTTAAAAAATAAAAATGTATCTTTAAAATGAAACAAATTCTTAGCTAGATTTCTATACCTCTTATTTGCATAAGTTCCACATGAAAGGAGAGGTTTCGAAGTCTTTTAATAGCATTATTATAGTAATGAGTCACCAATGAGACCAGCATTTGGGTGGGAATGATAAGATAGGTGCTTGGTTGTCTCAAAAGATTTACATGTAATTATTTACAGAAAGGTTTTACTAACTAGAGCAATAATGAGGTTTGAAATATTTTCCATTCCTAAGAGCTGGTGCTCTTGGGCCATAAAGAAGTCTAGAATGCAATCTAGCATCCTAATTGAGAGACTTTGGAATGAGTGATCTTGGACTTATTACTTGCTTCTGCCACTTACTAGCTATACAGTTTTTAACAATTTACTTAATTTTGTAGCATCTCAGTTTCTTCATCAGTACTAAAAGGAAATAATTAGTCCTTAGTTGCCTAGGAGTATTGTGAAGATTAACTTAATGAATTCTGATGGCTGTATTTACTAATCAGCTAATAAATATTAATCTTAGAGAAGCTGTAGCAGTCAACAATAAGAAGTCATTACCTAAAACTATCAACATCTCTAAATTCTAAACTGTAATGAAATTCTAGTGGTAAAAAGAAAGTTTATCTAATACATGTGTCAACTAGAAACTGGCGCTTACCAAAGGGATTTGCCATTTGCCTCTGCAATTGAATCAATCCTGTGCAGACCTTTGACACACCCCAAAGGGAGTTCAGGGTGGAGAGTGAGGCACACACCAGGTAAACTGGTGGAACAGGTCTTTCAGTTCAGTTGCTCAGTCCTGTCCAACTCTTTGTGACCCATGGACTGCAGCACGCCAGGCCTCCCTGTCCATCACCAACTCCCGGAGTTTACCCAAACTCATGTCCATTGAGTCGGTGATGCCATCCAACCATCGCATCCTCTGTCATCCCCTTCTCCTCCTGCCTTCAATCTTTCCCAGTATCAGGGTCTTTTCAAGTGAGTCAGCTCTTCACATCAGGTGGCCAAAGTATTGGAGTTTCAGCTTCAACATCAGTCCTTCCAATGAATATTCAGGACTCATTTCCTTTAGGATGGACTGGGTGGATCTCCTTGCAGTCCAAGGGACTCTCAAGAGTCTTCTCCAACACCACAGTTCAAAATCATCAATCCTTCAGCGCTCAGCTTTCTTTATGGTCCAACTCTCACATCCATACATGACTACTGGAAAAACCATAGTCTTGACTAGATGGACCAGGTCTTTAGATGGTTAGATATTTTCAGGAACTGATTTCATAATTCAATCCTTGCATCTTCTCATATCTAGAAAAGCAGTAAATTTCTTCATGGTGCCTCATGACTAGCAGAAAACCTTCTGTAAAAGAAGTGCTTCAACTCCCTCTTCAACAAAGTCGTATATTGATATGTTGACCTTCCCCCACTCCCTCTTTGAAGCAGTCTCCTCTCTCAGAGCTCTCGGAGGTGCTGTCTCCCGGGCTGCAGTCCTTATTGTGCCACCAATAAAACTTAACTCGCAACTCTCACATTGTGCGTCTCTTTTCAGTTGACACATGTTAACCATAAAATGAATATTACATGAGAAGTACTCAATTCTAAACAGTGGGACTCCTATTGATTTGGCTCTTGGAACTCCCACACCCTCCAAAAAATATTTTTACAGCTTCATACAGTTTGGATTACTCTAAAAAGAAACAGTTTTCCTTAGAGACTACCGCAAGGCCACATTTTACATCATCCCAGTCCCCAAAGTGGACCTTTCTCTTTGCAGATCTTTAACTGAAGACACCATCTAAGAGGAAACTGCTGAGGGGAAAAAAAGAAATCTGTCACAATGGATTCCTTTCAACTGTTTCCCAGGTATTAGTTGACAGCTGCTGCTGCTACTGCTGCTGCTAAGTCGCTTCAGTCGTGTCCGACTCTGTGCGACCCCATAAATGGCAGCCCACCAGGCTCCCCCGTCCCTGGGATTCTCCAGGCAAGAACACTGGAGTGGGTTGCCATTTCCTTCTCCAATGCAGGAAAGTGAAAAGTGAAAGTGAAGTCGCTCCGTCGTGTCCGACTCTTAGCGACCCCATGGACTGCAGCCCACCAGGCTCCTCCGTCCATGGGATTTTCCAGGCAAGAGCGCTGGAGTGGGGTGCCATTGCCTTCTCCATCTGCTATTGTCACATTATTATGGTTATAAAACCTTTACCAGCCTAAGTCTCACCTCTCCACCACCCCATTCAGGATCTCCCTTGCCTAGGGAAAAAAAAGCAGGATTCTCTCAAGCACAGAAAAATACAGACAGTGCCTTTCTGCCAGACAGTGATTGATTCCCTGACACCAGCTCTTCAAATTCTGAGTATGTTTGAGCATAAGAAACACCTGGAGATCTTGTTAAAAGGCAGATTTTGATTCAATGGGTCTGGGGTGGGGCCTGATATGCTGTATGTGTAGCAAGCTCCCCAGTGATGCTGCTGGTCCACACACAGAGCCAGGTCCTATGTAGTGAGTATTGTGACAATCCTAGTGAGGTCACTATAGTGTGTGTGTATGTGTGTGTGTATGCGTGCGCGCATGCATATGCATGTGTGACCTGGCTAAAAATATTTCAGAAATTTTTAGATGAAGAAGGGAGAAGCACTCGCTGCACTGTCCTAGAAACCTTATTTCAAGATGAACACTTGGTTCTTCCAAAATTTGCTTTTTCAAATTGGTAAAGACAGTTTTTTCTCTCACAATGAGGCTCTGAAACCTAGGTGACCCCTCCATAACTAAAGACAATGGCCTGTGAGAGAGCAGAGAGGACACAGTAGTTAATGAACTGCTTCTCTGATATACCACGGTCACTTTCTAATGTCATGATCAGCCTAGCAGGTACTGACAGACACGAAGAAAACTGCAAACGGAATATACGTGAGGGCAGTTTCCTGATGTCATGGATAATATTTTTCAAATTTATTAATAATAATAGTAAACTATAACTTTGGTAACTTTGTGAAAATGATACCATTCTGTACAAAGTAAATGTCTAGTGTCACTTTTGAGACCTTATTTAAGGCCATACTTAATCTCTTACCCCCGATTTTTTTTTTTAATCTTTTAAACAGAATGACAGCATTAACCACCTACCTATCTTTCTTGAATGCTTTAAACCTTAAGAGACAGTAGGATAAGTTCATAGATAGTTATTAGACAGTGAGGTGAAGTTTAATTGATAGAGGAACAAAATGAGAAATATCCTCTCTAAGGGTGGCAATTTTGAAGAAGCTCATTTGAAAAACAAAAAAACGTATTTGATGATACTGAAATCCAGTAGAGTAGTTACATGAATGGTGCCATATAAGGGAAATAAAGTATAAAAAAAAATATTCATAAGCTGCTGACATATTTTATTCTCCATGTAAATCTTAAAAGAAGACATTTTTTTTTATGTTTCAAAAATTAAACCTTTAAATATTTTGTTCCCATGTAAAAAAGGAAGTGAAAAGTATTATAATCTAGAAAATTTTAAGGATGATTTTACATATTTAAACAAAACTAACAGATCTTTGTTTAAAATGGGATTCACTGAACTTTGCAGTGCCATTCCTGAAATAACTCTCGAGATGGAATAATGGGCTGTTTCTTATTTTGTAGTTTCTTAATGCAAAGTAAGCAGCTTTACAGAGCTTAGCTGTCTCCACTGACCTAACAGCATTCTTTACCTCCTTTGCAATGAAACAGAAATAGTTTTCTCTCGAAAGGCAATTTTATACCAAGGCATAGACTTTGTCTATTAAAAATTAAATTTCCTCCTTTGTTTAGAAAAGTTCAGAAATGTTAGAAGTCCCAGGCATTGTGTTGTCAATACTAATTTCTTAGTGTCTTCCTAATTGCCTCTCTCCAGGAATTTTTTAAGGCTATCTCTGTCATTGGACCCAAACTCTGCCTGAATTTCTTATCAGCTGCCACCTTTTGTCTTGTACACTGCTGAGTAGAGGAGGGGGGTGGTGTGCATGGAAATGAAACAGGAAAGGCAATCTAATGGCCAAGACAGAGACTCCTGGGATGCTGTTCTCCAACTGTGAAACTCCCCTTCTTATTTGTAATTACCTTGGAGAAGAAATGCTGTTCTGGCTGCTCTAAGACCAAAAATGTGACAGAAGCAGAAACAACAAAAGCCTTTCAGAAAGACAGCGCTGAGTCAAAACCATACCCTTTTGAGTTACTAATTCTGTGATGGAGCCCCAGCTTCTTCATCTGTAAAATGGAGAGAATCTCTTCCCTGTAGCTATATTCTGAGAATTAAATAAGTAATACAATTTAAGCAGGACAGGCAATTAATTTACTTTATTAACCCCAACAAATTGTAGCAAATTGTGGGCACAACTAGTAACACATTTTTTAAATTCCTTGAAAATATAATGTTAACATATATATTGTACACGTTTACACAGACAAAAACTAACTTTTACTTCTTAGAAGTTTTCAGATGATAAATCATTATAATTGCATGTTTGGAACCAAATCCTAAGTCTAATACATACTAATGACTTTGTGGTTTTAGAAATCCTCTTACAATTAAGTCACACATATTTATTAGTGTGTTAACATATTTATTAGTATTTATATATCATTTAAAACATTATTTAAAAATATAGTCACCAAAAATGATTAGCCCCGGGACCTGAGGGAATAGAAAACTTTCCTATCTTTAGCAAAAAATTTTGTTTATAATAATGGAAAAAAGAAAACAAGAAAGATAACTATAAAATCTACTAAAAGTATTTAAATGCATTTTATTTCATATCAGATTATATATAACAAAATCAAAATTTTAAAACTTGTTTAAGTATCAAGATTTAACTACTTTATAGGCATTTGTTGGAGTATTTATTTTTACTCTAACACAATTTCAGTTTTTTCAGAGAGTAAGAAAAAGAGACTCATGTTGTCCTAGTTCATATACTCATATCTAGAGGCATGGCAGAATGGCTACGTTTTCTAGGTAGATTTTAAATAATCAGAAGTACCTGGGCAGATAAACAGACCTCATGTCTCTAACATCTTCCTATGGACAGGTTCTCCTCATCTCCTAGTAAGATGTTAAACCTGATCTCTACCTCCAGAGATGCTAAGGTGACTTTGCATGGTGACTGCAAAATCTTTCCAGGTGATTACAATGTGGGAAGTGCAAGTCATGTGAAGAACCAACTATGCTAAATAATAAGAATGGCTACGAGGCAGTGCAGGAATAGTAAAGCACAGGAGTGTTAAAAAAGACACGAACAAATGTTCTCTTAAGAATAGTGCCTTAGTGGGCATACCTCCAAATATGCCTGCTGTCTTCTCTTTAAATATCTGTTGAAAAAGATTAAAAAAAAAAAAAGGATAGAATAAGAAGAGGTAGACAAAAGAAAACCAGAATCTACTGGAAAAGGAGGATTTCATCAGAGCCACCTTGAAAATGCAAGAGATGGGTAGTTGTTACTGACCCTGCCACATTTGGTGAAATCTGAATATTTGGGAAGTTCAGATGCTTTCAAGAGTGGGAGGCGTGTCAGGAAAGAGAATTAGGTAACAAGTGACCTGAAATTAGGATGGGAGTCTCCCTAAAGGAGAGAACTATACAGAGGGTGTAATGAAAGGAAGGGTTTTTCTAAGACACTTCCTTGCCTGTGCTGTCTAAAATCTTACTAATGTTCATGAACAGAAATGAAAGGGCTCCATGTATGCTGAATTACATACTTCATTTTCAGGAAAGGAAGGACAGGAGAATTGAATTAGTTTCTCCAAGCAGTTAGTTTTGTACTTCCTTGGTTAGTTAAATAAAAACTTGATTAATAAATGTCTGCCTCTACAAAATGTATCAAGACTCAGCATCTACACCCAAGCACAAAATTATTCCTCAAAAAACTCTTTCAGATGGTAGCCTGTGGCTGGATATTTGTGGCTACAGGAAGCCACAGCCAAACTGGCAAAAGATGCTGTTTCCTCACTCACTCGACTGATCTGTATCAACCTATGCAACTGGCTAATCATCATCATTTGGACCCATTTTTGGAAGACTTGGACAGGGAGAGAGTCCAAGAGCATAAGGCCAGGCCCTCCGGGGTTTCCTTGCAGCAAGGCCAGAGCCCAGGATTAGTGAGAGGTTTGTGAGAGAAAGTCTCAGACATTTCATCTATCTTAATAACAACCTCACTTGTTCCCTCCATAATTTACTGCTAACTGAAGCATAAAAGGAACATCTGTACACAGTGACTGACCGTTGTACAGATGGTCCCTAAGTTAAGTAACAATTTGGAATATGCAATGTGAAGCAAAGAGAGCCAGATGTCAAATAATACTATACAGTATTGGGGAGGGGGGGGGGTCCTGACCGAATAATCTGTAATATAGTTTTTAAAGATATTTTATCTTTAGAAAGAAAACCAACAGCAATTCAATAAACACTTACCGAGTACTAACTCCCTCAAAGAATTATGTATCTGCCATGGAAGATATAAAAACACCTTCATGAGTTACACATGTTGAATTAGCCATTAGGCTAAATGACACTTTTTGTCATTGCATGCTAAGTTGCTTCAGTCCTGTCCGACTCTTTGCAGCCTTATTGTTTCATTATACAAAGTAAATTTTTTAAAGGAAAAGAAGTAAGAAATATGTTCATGATGCTAAGAAGTGAATCAGAGATCAGTGCTTAGTATTTTGACATCTAATCGCAAATTCTTTTCTAGGAAAAGGAAGGATTAAACAAATACATATAAATAGTAACCAAATACTCAGTTACTTTATTTTTAAATACAAAGGTAATCCAAAATTTATGGATATAATACACTGAAAAATAAGTTTGCCAAATCAGTCAATTATGCTTTCATACACAGCTTAAGAAGCTTATTACATTTTTTCTTGTACTTATTTACAGTTTACTGAATGTATTAACGTGAATGTTATTTTTAAAAAATCCAATCATAGTCTACATCTCTATATTACTTTATATTATATAAGGGTGCACTTTCCCATGGCACTACATATTCATCCATCGCCACAGAAATAGAGAAAGGACTCCACAGTGACCATTGTATAGAGGGTCCATAATTTAAGTAATCCCATTTTGAATATCACAACAAATTTTACGCCAAACATGATGCAATTTATTTTGTGCCACCTGTGGAATCAATCTGCACATTTTCTTCAATTGTGATCTGTTTACTGAGACAGAAACACAGCTCTGATGAAGGGAAACTCCACTCTCATTAACATCTTTCTGGACCCCTGGCACACCATTTATCAAGAAGCAGGACAAAACGGAACAGCCATTCTCCAGCTGGTAACCAAGAAAGCTGGATAGTACACTAACTTAAACAACTAGTCATGACGCACAAAATCTTAGCCTCAGCTCTCGTGTCAAACTTACTTTGCACAGTTGCTTTATTTTCTCTATTCTATTCACAACAGACTTACAAAAACTTTGTAAGTTTTTCCATAGTTTGTCTGTAAAACAGAGGTAATAGCGTACCTGCCCAGGATGATGGTAGTGTTGGAATACTGAACACTATTTCAAAATCATTTTCCTTTATTCATTTAGCCAGCAAACTTTCATGGAGTGCCTACCACATGCCAAGGAATCAGAGCATACCCAGGGGAGCAAGACAGGCAAATCCTCCACTGTCATGGGATTTATAATACAGGGGGACTGTCAGTCAATAATATATATGAAAGCAATTTCAAAAATTGATGATTACTTTGCTTAATCATGAAAAAGATAAATGTTTTTCAATTTAAGTAGGTGAGATTAAAATTTTTACCATAAAAATAAGAAATGCCCAGGGTTAGGGAAAAAAGAGAAAGTCAAGTAATACAGGAATGATGCAAAGTGAAGGCCAAGTCTCCTTCCCTTTTCCACTGACTCCCAATTCCACTCCTTGGATTTTTATGTATATTTGTGCATTAATATATGCATACATGTTTTTTTAAAGGTGTATCTTAACACTATTGCATATTTTTATATTTTCACTTATGGCAATGTATCTGAAATCTTTTCACATCAGCAGGAGTCACTACCTCCATCTTTTTAACAGTTCATAGAGAATAAAAAATTACCCTCAAAAATGACTCCAAAAAGCACAAGAATTTCTATCCTTCAGCCAAAATATTTTCCCATACTCCCCAGCATTGAGAGTGTGGAAAAATTTTAATCTCATAGTCTAGAAGATAAAAGTAGTATCTCATTGCTGTTTTCTACTCTTAAATTGGCACCTAAAGCAAACAGTAAAACAAAAATTTAATTTTTTTTAAACAATACAATGGGAATTTGTTTACCACTTTGCTCCACATTAAACACAAACACATAAAAGGCACACACAGGCACGTACTATTAAATGCCATGATTTCTTATCATCTTAACAATGTGTACGGCAGATCTTCCCATCACAGCACCTGAAGCTTGACCTCATTTTTTCTGCAGTTCTGTAGTATTTCATGGCTTCAATGTGCCCTTGGAAAGCATATAGAATGCCTTCAATTGTTTGCTATGAAAAACAATACTGCAAAGAACATTCTTGCACCTGTATCGTTTTGTACACATGTAGAAGGGCGGCGGCGGGGGGATGGGAGGCGGCGGGGGGATGGGAGGCGGCGGGGGGGGGGATGGGAGGCGGGGGGGGGGGGATGGGAGGCGGTGGGATCCTAGTCATGGGCAAAATGCTTTTACATTGAAAAGTCTTGACAGTGTCTAAAGCTCTCCAAGACTGTAGCCATTGACTGTCCCACCAATAGTACATATGACCATCTATTCTCCCATACCCTCAACACAACGATAGTGATCAAATTTTAAAATCTAGTTCCTCTGACTCTTTGCATGGAGTTTTTTCCTCTTACCTGTCCCCTCACTAACCTGCTCCTGCCATCCTGGCCTTGACAGACATCTGACTTTCCTGCCAGACAGAGCCTATTCTTGGACCCTTCCCTCATTCCAGAATATGCATAGCTTACCCTCATTACCTTACAATATTTACTCAGATACTATCTTTCCTAACATTCCTGCCAAACCGGACCTTCCAACTATCCCCAATTCCTGTCTAGGCCATCCTGCTTTGCTTTTCTCCATAGCACACATCACTATCAGGCACACTAGATATAAATCAGAAATATACATGGTTAACTTATTTTATCTATCTCTTACTACTAATTTATAAACATCATAAAGAGAAAGTGAAAGTCACTCAGTCATGTCTGACTCTTTGTGACCTTCATAGAGGCAGGGACTAAAAATGCTATTTCATTAAACAATCTGCACAGCTATGCCATTTTACTAGGTTTAATGCACATCAACTTCATGGTAATGAAGCTTCAGATATTTTAAATGTATTCAAATTATCCACTCTAGTCTATTGTTACAATACTAAAAGCATGCATGTTGCCCATATGTTGCTACAACATGTACTGATTTTGGAAACATGATATGTTCTATAGAAAGTGTAACTAGAATGGGAAATAACAAATGGATTCATGTGAAATACCAAGAAGGGTGATGTACCAAATAAAAAGTTTAGGAAATAGGTAGACAAAGGGGGAAAGGAACCTCATTATCTCACACACTGACTCCTTTAAGGTTTTTTCTTTTTTTTTTTTTTTAACTATTTTCTATTCAGCAGGTTCTTATGCCTTACTGGGAAACTTAATAAGATGCATTCTCTGACACAGGGGATTGATATTAAGATATAATTCATATCATTACAACCAGCAAAAGATGATGCTATGAGGAAGAATACCATTTCCTCTTAAAACAGTGGTAGCAGTGTATAATGCACATCACCAGAGATGGCAATTCGACAATATCCATCAACATTTTCATTGCACTTTGTTCCTTGTATATCTTACAGATACACTGTATCTCAAATAGTAAAGGACTGGAAACAACACAAATGCCCACATAATGAAACAATATACAGCTTCAAAAATATACAATGCAGAAGCGCCTTTTTCACGGAAATAAAAACAATACATGTCTGTGTATATAAAATAAGTTTAAATAGTAGTGCTCAATGAAGAAATGAAGATGTAGACCATTATGTATAGTATCCTACCACGTGTGTATCTAAAATCAGAAAATAGAATATAGTTGCAGATTTTGTATTTGCAAATCCTCCTACTCACTAAAATTTATTTCTACCCTCTCCTGAAGTCAAAGCACTTTCAGCATCAACTGTGGACATTTACAGAGTGGCAAAAAAATTTGAGTCACATGACATATGTGCCCAACTGAGGTAGAACAAGACAAAGGACTCTCTGCTTCCAATTTCAGCTCTCGCACTGTAAGCACGTGTCCTTTCCAGGTCTTAGCACTCTGTCTCTTGCATTTCTGTGCTTTTCGGTTGATGTTTTGCTTTTAAAATAGCCCCCAGTGGTAACGTGCTGCCTAGTGCTCCCAGGCAAAGCTGGGACATGTCTTATGAAGAAATTTCATGCGTGAATCAGAGAGCCACTGGCTGGGTTCACTGTTAATGAATGAACAAATATATATTAAATAGTGTGTATTTACACAGAAATGCATACAAAACAAAAATACATATTGATCAAAGTGATGAGAAGCTCTCAAGAACCAAATCCTGTATTTCCCCTGAGTGCATTGGTTCTGTATTAGCTAATTCAGTGTTTGTGGTGATTTTATAGAACATAGCTGTCACCAACGGAGAAGGCAATGGCAACCCACTCCAGTACTCTTGCCTGGAAAATCCCATGGATGGAGGAGCCTGGTGGGCTGTAGTCCATGGGGTCGCGAAGAGTCGGACACGAGTGAGCGACTTCACTTTCACTTTTCACTTTCCTGCATTGGAGAAGAAAATGGCAACCCACTCCAGTATTCTTGCCTGGAGAATCTCAGGGACAGGGGAGTCTGGCGGGCTGCCGTCTATGGGGTAGCACAGAGTTGGACACAACTGAAGCGACTTAGCAGCAGCAGCAGCAGCTATCACCAATAATACATCCCAGGTGGTGCTAGTGGTAAAGAATCCACCTGCCAGTGCAGAAGATATAAAAGATGTGGGTTTGATCCCTGGGTTGTGAAGATTCCCCTGGAGAGCAACCCACTCCAGTATTCTTGCCTGGAGAATTCCATGGACAGAGGAGCCTGGCAGGCTACAGTCACAGGGTCACACAGAGTCAGATATGACTGAAGCGACAGCATGCACGTACTACCAATAATGAGAACTGACTGTATTCACAGTTGCTTTTACATGCAAGACCATAAAGGTATGCTGGTTATCCATAGGAAGGGGCATTCTGAATTAAAACTGGATTTATACCTTTTTATGGACTTCCCAAGTAGCTCAGAGGTATAGGAGACACAGGTTTGATCGCTGGGTTGGGAAGATCCCCTGGAAAAGGAAATGGCAGCCCATTCCAGTATTTTTGCCTGGAGAATTCCATGGACACACGAGTCTGGCGGGCTACAGTCCATGAGGTCACAAAAGAGTCAGACACGACTTAGCGACTAAACAACAACAAAACCCTTTACATTGAATACATTTTCCAATAAGTACCCTTGTGTACAATTTTTATTTTATACCATGCCTGTGTTAAATTATTTTTTAAATGAATAAAACTAAAGGTTAAAAACAAATTAACTAAAAGAATGTTACCAGTAGAAAGTTCAACAACTGGCTTTAAAGGCTACCCAGAGTAGAATTATAAAGATAATAGACAACTAAATACCAAAATTCTATCAACTTTTGACTCAATACAGCTTTAATGTGGCTATTTCAAGGTGGTATAATAAACCATTTTGCTAAATATATTTAGCTATTTTGAACGATTTTTCCCCAGAATTTTTTTTTTTTCCTTTTTGGCCATTTTCCCTCTGTCTCTCACTGCTGTAAATATAAAATAAGGGGTGGATCCTGAAACATGCCGATTTGGACTCTAAAGACAAATTGAATCATATTTTGGTTAAGGAAATATCTACTGGCAGCTTCTCCAGCTCACTTAACATGTTATAGTCTATTCTTAAATCACCATAGTTCCCTCATCAAAACAACTCCTTGGGGGGTTTTTGGGGAGAGGAGTGTGTGTGCAGGCACCTTCCTTGAGGACTTGCTATGCTTCTGATTTTAGCAGGCATAAATTTGCTTTATTAAGATGAAAACTCCATAGCAATGAATGTTTAACCACTGAAATGAGTGGCAATGGTATAGAAACACAACCTCAGAATCTAGATTTACATACCATACTGATAATTTATTTTAATAGGATAATATATTTTAAGGTACTTGAAATATCAGGCTTCCCAGGTGACACTAGTGGTAAAGAACCTGCCTGCCAATGCAGGAAATGTGGGTTTGACCCGTGGATCGGGAGGATCCCCTGGAGAAGGAACGGCAACCCACTCCACTCCAAGGAAACGGCTCCACTCCAGAGGAGCCTGGGGGGCTATAGTCCACGGGGTTGCAAGAGTCAGGCACGACTTCCTGACTAAATAACAACAAATAGTTATTGAACTTACTGTGCTTTGTGGCAGGCTTGACTGAAAGGCAAATCTTATCAAAATTAGTATAAAATGCTATAAAGATGATAATACAAGTCACAACAATTAAGAGAGAATCTGCCAGAGCTAAATTGGAGTTTAGGGGTTTTAAATGCAAATGGAAGAGTTAGGGGTTTAAAGGCAAAGATTGAAACCATTTTTAAAAAATTAAGTATTTATGAAGGTGGTAGGGAGCGTGGAGCTTTCTGGGTACGTTTTCAAAGCAGGGAAAAGGGATGGATATTCCTGGTGACAGAAATAAAGGGAAAAGATGGGATGGAAACACAAGGGAAGTAAGAAGTGCTTCAGTCTGCCATGAACATAAGCTATCCCTAGGAAAAAGAGGGAACTAACACTGATTCGATGGATGTGAGTCTGAGTGAACTCCGGGAGTTGGTGATGGACAGGGAGGCCTGGCGTGCTGCGATTCACGGGGTCGCAAAGAGTTGGACATCATGCGATTCATGGGGTCGCAAAGAGTCGGACGCAACTGAGCGATTGAACTGAACTGAACTTAATACAGAAATGGTGAGTTGAGATCATATTGCCAAGAATCTTGGTATCAGGTTGTGAAATTTGAGTCCATGGATAGGCAATCTCCAGCAGTGAAAAGGTTTTAGACAGAATTGTGATACAATGTTTCTGAATGCCTACTGAGAAGTTAAAAAGAAGTGTTGGATTAGGAACCCTGTTGTTATATGGAGAGCCAGGTAAAAATAAAATGGTGGTTCACAGACAAACCAGTAAAAAGCTACCTTTTACAGAGGGTTTATATAACTCTGGACATTTGTAAGAGGTTTACACACTTTATTGAGTTTAATTCTGGCCAGAACCCCATTTGATTACCCAAATTTCACACTGAGAAATGAAGACCCTGGGAGGTTAATGAATGTGCCCAAGTTCAGCAAGTGAAGAAGAACTAAAGAGCCTCTTGATGAAAGTGAAAGAGAACAGTGACAAAATTGGCTTAAAGCACAACATTCAGAAAACCAAGATCATGGCATCTGGTCCCATCACTTCATGGCAAATAGATGGGGAAACAATGGAAACAGTGAGAGACTTTATTTTCTTGGCTCCAAAATCACTACAGATGGTGACTGCAGCCATGAAATTAAAAGACGCTTGCTCCTTGGAAGAAAAGATATGACCAACCTAGACAGCATATTAAAAAGCAAAGACATTACTTTGCCTACAAAGGTCTATCTAGTCAAGGCTATGGTTTTTTCAGTAGTCATGTATGGATGTGAGAGTAGGACTATAAAGAAAGCTGAGCGCCGAAGAATTGATGCTTTTGAACTGTGGTGTTGGAGAAGACTCTTGAGTCCCTTGGACTGCAAGGAGATCCAACCAGTCCATTCTGAAGGAAATCAGTCCTGGGTGTTCATTGGAAGGACTGATGTTGAAGCTAAAATGCCAATACTTTGGCCACCTGATGTGATGACCTGACTCATTTGAAAAGACCCTGATACTGGGAAAGACCGAGGGTGGGAGGAGAAGGGGACGACAGAGGATGAGATGGCTGGATGGCATCACCGATTCAATGGCCATGAGTTTGGGTAAACTCCAGGAGGTGGTGTCGGACAGAGAGGCCTGGCGTGCTGCAGTCCATGGAGTCAAAAAGAGTCGGACACGACTGAGCGACTAAACTGAACTGAACTGAACTTCAGCAAACCATGAAGTGGCAAATGGCAAAGGTGGATCTGGAACTCAGTGTGCCTGCATCCACAGGACAGACTATATACTAGGCCATAAGACAACCTTCAAAATAGTTTAAAAGTTTGAAATCATACAGGGTATATTCTCTACACAAAGGAATGAAATTAGAAAGAAATACCAGAAAGAGGTGCCAGACAGTCACATGCTGCTTCTTTAATGACACATTCAGGGAAAGGAAAGTTGAGGCCATGGTTTTAAAAAGAGAAATGGAAAACTGCATTTATGGCATGGGTATTATAACCCAGGCTCTAGGTAAACACTTAAAGAATTCCACTATCACAAGTCTGCCATAGACATGTCATGAGGATTTGTTGAAAGACAGAAAATAGGACGGAAGGCAGGCAGGTAGGATGTTTGTTTCTGATGAAAGCAAAGATTTCCAAAAAGTAATACTGTGCGTGACCTTTCTCTTGAATTTAATTTTTATAATGTTTATTGTAATCGTGGCAAATACATAAACTTGTGCAGCAGGTTTGGCCTTTTTTCTGCACAAAGAGAACTGACTTTCAACTAGTTGGACAAGCAATACAGATTGTTTGCTTGGTGTCTGCAAACAATGCTAAATTAAAGGTAACCCTCTCTAACAGCCTCTCGGTGAAAGTGGATGTGAAGTAAAAGTGTGATTAAAACAACAGGGAACCTGTTTTAGCTGAAACATATGATGCTGTCATTTCAAAGGTCAAAATATTTAAGTATGGGCACTTGCATATCAGTTCAGTTCAGTTCAGTCGCTTAGTCGTGTCCAACTCTTTGTGACCCCATGAAGCGCAGCACGCCAGGCCTCCCTGTCCATCACCAACTCCTGGAGTTCACTCAGACTCACGTCCATCCAGTCAGTGATGCCATCCAGCCATCTCATCTTCTGTCGTTCCCTTCTCCTCCTGCCCCCAATCCCTCCCAAAATCAAAGTCTTTTCCAATGAGTCAACTCTTCGCATGAGGTGGCCAAAGTACTGGAGTTTCAGCTTTAGCGTCATTCCTTCCAAAGAAATCCCAGGGCTGATCTCCTTCAGAATGGACTGGTTGGATCTCCTTGAAGTCCAAGGGACTCTCAAGAGTCTTCTCCAACACCACAGTTCAAACACATCAATTCTTCAGTGCCCAGACTTCTTCACAGTCCAACTCTCACATCCATACATGACCACAGGAAAAACCATAGCCTTGACTAGATGGACCTTAGTGGGCAAAGTAATGTCTCTGCTTTTGAATATACTATCTAGGTTGGTCATAACTTTTCTTCCAAGGAGTAAGTGTCTTTTAATTTCATGGCTGCAATCACCATCTGCAGTGATTTTGGAGCCCAAAAAATAAAGTCTGACACTGTTTCCACTGTTTCCCCATCTATTTCCCATGAAGTGATGGGACCAGATGCCATGATCTTCGTTTTCTGAATGTTGAGCTTTAAGCCAACTTTTTCACTCTCCTCTTTCACTTTCATCAAGAGGCTTTTGAGTTCCTCTTCACTTTCTGCCATAAGGGTGGTGTCATCTGCATATCTGAGGTTATTGATATTTCTCCCGGCAATCTTGATTCCAGCTTGTGTTTCTTCCAGTCCAGCGTTTCTCATGATGTACTCTGCATAGAAGTTAAATAAGCAGGGTGACAGTATACAGCCTTGACGCACTCCTTTTCCTATTTGGAACCGGTCTGTTGTTCCATGTCCAGTTCTAAGTGTTGCTTCCTGGCCTGCATACAGATTTCTCAAGAGGCAGGTCAGGGGGTCTGGTATTCCCATCTCTTTCAGAATTTTCCACAGTTTATTGTGATCCACACAATCAAAGGCTTTGGCATAGTCAACAAAGCAGAAATAGATGTTTTTCTGGAACTCTCTTGCTTTTTCCATGATTCAGTGGATGTTGGCAATTGGATCTCTGGTTCCTCTGCCTTTTCTAAAACCAGCTTGAACATCAGGAAGTTCAAGGTTCAAGTATTCCTGAAGCCTGACTTGGAGAATTTTGAGCATTACTTTGATAGCCTGTGAGATGAGTGCAATTGTGCGGTAGTTTGAGCATTCTTTGGCATTGCCTTTCTTTGGGACTCGAATGAAAACTAACCTTTTCCAGTCCTGTGGCCACTGCTGAGTTTTCCAAATTTGCTGGCATATTGAGTGCAGCAGTTTCACAGCATCATCTTTCAGGATTTGAAATAGCTCAACCGGAATTCCATCACCTCCACTAGCTTTGTTCATAGTGATGCTTCCTAAGGCCCACTTGACTTCACATTCCAGGATGTCTGGCTCTAGATGAGTGATCACACCATCATGATTATCTGGGTTGTGGAGATCTTTTTTGTACAGTTCTTCTGTGTATTCTTGCCATCTCTTCTTAATATCTTCTTCTTCTGTTAGGTCCATACCATTTCTGTCCTTTATCGAGCCCATCTTTGCATGAAATGTTCCCTCCCATTCTGTTCTTTTCCTCTATTTCTTTGCATTGATCGCTGAAGGCTTTCTTATCTCTGTTTGCTATTCTTTGGAACTCTGCATTCAGATGCTTATATCTTTCCTTTTCTCCTTGGCTTTTCACTTCTCTTCTTTTCCCAGCTATTTGTAAGGCTTCCCCAGATAGCCATTTTGCTTTTTTTGCATTTCTTTTCCATGGGGATGGTCTTGATCCCTGTCTCCTGTACAATGTCACGAACCTCATTTCATAGTTCATCAGGCACTCTATCTATCAGATCTAGTCCCTTAAATCTATTTCTCACTTCCACTCTATAATCATAAGGGATTTGATTTAGGTCATACCTGAATGGTCTAGCGGTTTTCTCTACTTTCTTCAATTTAATTCTGAACTTGGTAATAAGGAGTTCATGATCTAAGCCACAGTCAGCTCCTGGTCTTGTTTTTGTTGACTGTATACTTGTATATAGCTCATCCTAAATATGACTTAGGCTTCTGAAAGAAGAGGGCGCTTTTACCATTATGTTCCTACCTGATTTACATGTGTTTTTCTTCCCCTTCCCACCCTGCACCCCCCAACACCATGCCTACTGAAGTTACTCCAATTCCTAAGGCTGGTTTTCAAGTTGCCAGTCTACCCGCACGTATCCAACTTCATTCCTTACAACAACCTCAAGTAAACCTCAGTCAGGCAAGGCTGAGTCTCCTTGCAGCTAGTGATGCTTATCAAATCCTTCATTTTAATGTCACTGCGAGAAAGAGCAGGTGGGAGTGAGTTCGGCTTGTCCAACTCACAGAGACAAGGAAGGGCCACGCTTTACCTGTTCTCCTCAATGTGTGGGGCTGTAGTGGGTCAGGAGGAGCATGGATTCCAGTCTTGGGAGATGGGCATGCTCAAGATTGAATCCCAAGTCAGTCACTCATTTGCTCTGGGGCAGAAGTGAGCCAATCATTTCTTTTAACACTCACTTTCCTCAACGATAAAGGAACAGTTACAATGCATTCCTGCCCAGACTATCAGGGGTATTTATGAAATAAGGTATGTGGAAGTTACTGGTAACATCTGCTTCGAAAAACCAAACATTTACCCATGCATTGGAGAGAAGCCAAGATGGGCTTCCGAGGACAATCAACCCTACACTGTCCACCTGCATGCTTCGGCCCACCAGGGCGGGTGGAAAGGAGGGGTGGTTCTCTCTGAGCAAGGCGACCAACTAGGCTTTTTTACCTTCCTAATTATCAACAAGTGATCTGCTTTTCAATATACCTGGCCACTTCCCCTGTCAGTGACACAGAGTCCCAGTACTCCTGGACAGCTTATCAACACAGCCTGGCTCAGAGCCCAGCTTCAAGGATGATACAGCATTATCCATTCCCCTGGGGACTGAATTCTAGCCTGCTAGTGAGATTAGGAAATGCCTTGGGCCACATGAATCTGGGCCCTTTGCTGGTGTGTTCTTTGGTATCGTATCACTGACTTTCTTCAAACATTAGTCTTTGGTCTAGGACATTGCCTTGTCCTTACCTTACTGCCAAAATCATCTAAGTCTTTTGAGCAATAATTAGATACCTGGATGCCCTCCTCTTTTCAGATATTAACTCTCTTAAATTCTGTGTTTGTACTTTTGGCCTGGCTAACAGAGTAGGTGAACACTGCCTCTTTATCTCAGCCCTGTGCATACAGTCATGGCTGGCATATCGGAGAACATGGGGTTGGTTTTCTCTTCTACCACCTTGAAAGTAAATGCCTGGTTCTCCTTTTTGTCAATCTACCTACCATAAAAGCTCTCAAGGTTCCTGCCTCTTAATGGAGTCTTTCTAAAGTCCCACTATAGTGATTTTCTTTTCTATTTTCTGTAATTCCTACATTCCAGCACTTGAATATTTGCTCTGCTATAGGACACCTACCTATATTTTGCATGGATATTTGCCTTCCTGAATGGGTTGTAATTCAAATAGAGATATTTACAGAGGATCTAACTCATAGGACCTTGCCTTCCTCTCTCTCTTCTTGCCCGTCTCCTGCATGTCACGCACACTCTGATCTTTTAGTAATTACTAGCTGGTTTGACCCAAGAATAGATGGATCAGCCTGGATGCACACAGCTGCTGAAGAGCAAGACCTCTAGAAGTCTCTCCACTAGTAAAATATTAGGTGCATTAAGACAACTATTGGTTCCCTGGAGTAAAAACTTAACCCTGTCTTCAAAAGACAATCATAATTAGAATTTTGGTACATACACAATTAAAACTGTAACAAACTAACTGTACTAACTATGTATATGTATGTGCGCAATGTGTGTGTTTTACAAATTGGCCAGACTGTTTTGTAGGCAGGTAATTTTCCCCTGTAACATTATGTGATGTATATTTTCTACCAAGATATATTTCTCAGTAATGTAATTTTAATGGGTATATAAGTATCTATAAAGGTTTTCCTGGAGGTTATTTTTTGGGAGGGCAGGTAGAGGACCCTTCTATCAGACTATTTGTGACTACAACTGATCTTAGTCAAGTATATCTTAGTATATAGTAAGTCAAGTGATCTTAGTACAAGAAGATCACTGATATCAATTTTTAATAATAATTACATATATATACATATACTTATTTTGTAGTTATTTTCTTAGCCATAGAAGAACAGAATGCCTACTTCAATGTTTAAGGCTAATTTAATAATCTGCACAAAACTTTTTGAGGCCTATAGGTGCTGACAAAAAATTAAGGAAGTTCTTTCTTGTATTTTTGATATAAAATTCTAGATTTAGTGTTTGATTCCAACTGGAAAGTCCAGTAAGGGAATTTTTTTTTTTTTAAGATTAATGTTCAGTAGAAATTCTGGCTTTGTATCGCTGTAAGACTACAACCCAGAATATGTGAACACAGAAGAGATTACCAAAAATAAATAAATAAATGAAACTCTTCAAGAGTGAATAAGCATATTCTATAAGTATTTTTAGCTTAAGTGAGCATTATATTGCTATAAATTATTGGAATAAGAGTCCCATCCAAAAGATACAACCATAATTATTACCAAAACTCCTATTTCATACAGTACACTTCCAGTGATCTGGACTTTCCTAAAGAAAATGAATGAAGCCTACTCTGTCACCCATCCCTACACTTTTGAAACACTGTCTTTGGAAATGGTTTCTGTGATTTTCCCAGTAAGTGTTGGGTTGCAGGCCAAAGTGGGAGACAGAGTGCAGCCCAGTGGGTGGACTCAGCCTACCAGGCTATGAACCCATCTCTGCGGATGCCCAGCATCTGAACCCATTTCTGTAGGAGTCTCTGCGAGTTACTCACGCTCTTTGTACCTGGGGTTCCTCAGCTGCAAAACAGGCCCCGTTACAAAGTGCATTTTGTAAACCGGAGCCTTAGTTGAGTCAGTGTTCATAAAGTCCATGTTAGACCTGGGATAGGCTCTCAATAACTGTTAGTTAACAGCCTTGTTGGGCTTCCCAGGTGGAACAGTGGTAAAGAGTCTGCCTGCCAATGCAAGAGACGAGTTTGATCCCTGGGTCAGGAAGATCCCCTGGAGAAGGAAATGGCAACCCACTCCAGTGTTCTTGCCTGGAAAATTCCATGGACAGAGGGGGCTGGTGGGCTATAATCCACGGAGCTGCAAAGAGTTGGACATGACTAAGCACACGCACACACACACACACACACACACACACACACACACACACACAATACCCTTATTAAATGCCCAGAAGTCTTCAAATAAGTATTACTCACAAATTCTAGCAAACACAATTTAATCACTTTCCACAATCATAAATCCAATTGATAAGGATTAATTGTATATGTTTGAGTGCATGTATAGGTATGTTTTCAATTATCCATCCTTCTCTCCCCAGTTCTCTCTGGATTCTCCCTTAGAAAACCCCAAGTTTTCTTTTGTCCCTTAATAAAATTTCAAATCTCGAGCTTTTAAAGGCATGCTTTGTGATACAAATCTGAAAAGACAAGTTCTCTGTATGCATGAAGAGCTGCCATCTCAGCATTCTGTGAAAAAGTATTTTCACTGCTAAGCATAGCTGAGTGCTGCCATTATAAATCAGGGTTATCCAGGACAGTACAAACACTTGAACTCTGGATGTTACCTCCTATAGCAGAATACAGTCGATCCTCATTATTGCAAGTTCACCTACTCATTAGACTGTTTCTCACCCCCACACAGTGCTTCCACGGTCATTCATGGTCATTCACAGAGTGGTGAATAATCTGAGTTGCCCAATACCTGAGCTTCAGGCTTAGGTCAAACAAGGTAATGCTCTGCCTTCTTAGTTCAACTCTCATATTGTAAATAAGTGTCCATTTTTCAGTCTACTTAGTGTCACATGTTGGAGAAGGCAATGGCACCCTAATCCAGTACTCTTGCCTGGAAAATCCCATGGACGGAGGAGCCTGGTGGGCTGCAGTCCATGGGGTTGCAAAGAGTCAGACACGACTGAGCGACTTCCCTTTCACGCATTGGAGAAGGAAATGGCAACCCACTCCAGTGTTCCTGCCTGGAGAATCCCAGGGATGGGGGAGCCTGGTGGGCTGCCATCTATGGGGTCGCACAGAGTCGGACACGACTGAAGTGACTTAGCAGCAGCAGCAGCAGGGTCACATGTTCTGCATTTTTGTGCTTTTTTGTTGGTGATTTCCCTGTTAAAAATGGCCCCCAGGGCTGAAACGCCATCTAACTAGTGTTCCTAAATACAAGGCTGTGCTGTTTTACAGAGAAATTCATGTGTTAGATAACATTCTTTCAGGCATGAGTTATGGTGCTATTGGCTATGAGTTCAGTGTTCATGAATCAACTATATATAAATAAAGTGTAAAATAAGGTGTCTTTAAACAGAAACACTGGAGTAGGAAATGGCAACCCACTCCAATATTCTTGCTTGGGAAACTCCATGGACAGAGAGGAGCCTGGTGGGTTATAGTCCATGGGGTCACAAAGAGTCAGACGTGACTGAACAAGTGAGCATGCCAACAGAAACACATAAAACAAAGTTATGTGTTGACTGGTTGACAAAAATATGGCCAGAAGCTTGCGGGAACCTAACTCTATATTTCTTCTAGGAACAGAATTTGCCAAGTTAATGTTTCCAGTGACTTTATAGAACATATCTAGTCAAGTAATGAGAATCAACTGTACCACCTATAAGGAAAGTGGACAGAGGGGGACAGTACTAATCCATACAAGAACTTTGTGGAGTATAATCCGGGCTTCATATCGGTGGCTTAGTGAGTGATTACCTCCCCTTTTGTAACCAAGGACTCTGTAAGGCTTTTAAGTCTTGTTACAGTGAGACAGGGGTTTCATTGGTGGCTCAGAAGGTGAAGAATCTGCCCACGGTGCCTCAGGACCAGGGTTCGATCCCTGGATTGGGATCCCCTGGAGAAGGGAATGGCAACTCACTCCAGCGTTCTTGCCTGGACAATTCCATGGACAGACAACCTGGTAGGCTACAGTCCACGGGGTGGCAAAGGGTTGGACACAACTGAGGGACTAACACAGTGAGACAATGAACCTATGTTGCCTGGAATATGGGGAGTTTTCATCTGAACTTTATGTTACCTAGTGCAGAGGAAGTACACTAACTCACATTCACGGATCTCCCAAACCTGCTTTTCTTGAGATCCCAAGCACAAGAGGAAAAACAGCATTCAGAGCCATGCTGACTTTTCATATGTTCATGTGCTACCTTCCTGTATCAGCCCTGTGCTGAGTCATCTGCAGATCTGTGTAAGAAGTAGAAAAAGCCCAACCTGCGCAACCATAGCAGTGTGCTATCTCATCTACTGACGTCATCCGCTTATCACTGTATTCAAATAGCACCTCTGACCTGCTTCCCTGCCTCAACAAACGCAAATTGCTGGGTGTGGCTTAGTCAAGTGCGAGAATGAGCGTCAACAGAGAAAGGTGAGCTTGGGCCTGACAAGGCTCAGGAACAGGCCATAACAGAAGCAGGCAGACACAGTAAGCCATAACAGAAGCAGGCAGACACAGTAAGGACGGTAAAAACCCCGATAGAACCTGAAACACTGATGCCATTATTAAGCCCCTGAACAACTACAGAGCTTTCCAATCGGAGCTACTCTTATGTGAAATAACTAAAAGTTTTTATGTTTTAAGCCACAGCTAATTATAATGTTACTTGCAGTTAAAAGCATCTTAACACTGTTCCTTGATTGGTGGTTTGTTCTGCACAGCAAACTGATGTTATTACCCAAAGAAGACATAATCCATGAAGAAAATAATCTGAAATATACTGCATATTTATTCTACTGGTCAAACTTAAAACCATTCTCATGCTATTAACCAGTGTAGTCTTTGCTCTTTTGAAAACAGTGACACATGTCTCCTCAAGCTTTTCCAATGTCAGCTGCTGCTGCTGCTGCTAAGTCGCTTCAGGCATGTCCGACTCTGTGCGACCCCATAGATGGCAGCCCACCAGGCTCCCCCATCCCTGGGATTCTTCAGGCAAGAACACCAGAGTGGGTTGCCATTTCCTTCTCCAAAGCATGAAAGTGAAAAGTGAAAGTGAAGTCGCTCAATTATGTCCGACTCTTAGCGACCCCATGGACTGCAGCCCATCAGGCTTCTCCGTCCATGGGATTTTCCAGGCAAGAGTACTGGAGTGGGGTGCCATTGCCTTCTCTGTCCAATGTCAGCTAGAACACTACATTAAAGAAATACAATTATCCCACTTAACAATTTGGTGAAGAAATATTTAGGAATAGGGAAAAATGATCCATCCTTTATCAAGAAAAAAAAGTCAGGTTACAGAAAAATAAGGTATTGCTAAAAATATAAAGACGGGTAAATGGAAAGAAAGATGTTTAAAAAGATTTACACCAAAATGTTTATCTAAAGGTAACTTTTACTCTATTCTTTCTTATGTTTCCTAAATTTCTGACAATGTATAATTTCAAGTTACTTGCACCAGGCCTACCCAATGAATGAAGAAACTATAATTACAAAGAAACTGGAAAAAAAAAAAAGCTACAACTTAATAAGACTTTATTCCCTTACAAAGTGTTTGTGACAATACATGTCTCTATCAAGATGCATCCTAATACTTTTCTACATAAAATCTTCAGAAAAAAGTAAAGATTTTATGTCTATCTCCTAATTCTAGGCCTCCATACGCATATAATTTGATGGAAAACAATGCATATACAAACTTCAGGAACTAGCGTGGAAATATTAAATCCTTAAACTCAGCTGAACTCATGAGAAAACAAGAGTATTATTTTCAGGTGAAAAACAAGCAATTTAAGCCAACTGCTGAAAACAACTGGCATGCTATTGATGGTCTGACTCAAGATCAATGAAAACACAGCTTATAGCAATACTTGAGTAAACTACTATATTCCAAATATTCTAGACTTTGCATATAAACAAGGCATTTGGAGCTGTTATATTGTAACCACCTAAGGAAAATAGTTTAAATCTAGACAAGACAGACTATGAACATAAAAGAGACTATGTATTCTACTCACTAAGAAAAGTTTTATCCTGAAAGTATACATTTGCACCACTTTTCGTTAGAATCTATGTTCCAGTGAGTCCCTTGGACAGCAAGGAGATCAAACCAGTCAATCATAAAGGAAATCGACCCTGAATATTCACTGGAAGAACTGAGGCTGAAGCTGAAGCTCCAATGCTTTGGCTACTTGATGAAAACAGCCGACTCACTGGAGAAGACTCTGATGCTGGGTAAGACGGAGGGCAGGACGAGAAGGGGATGACAGAGGATGAGATGGCTAGATAACATCACCGACTCAATGGACGTGAGTGTGAACAAACTCCGAGAGACAGTGGAGGACAGGGAAGCCTGGTGTGCTGCAGTCCATGGGGCTGCAAAGACTAAGACACAACTGAGCAACTGAACAAGAATAGTATTTCAATGTGCGAAGGTGGGATGAGCATAATTCACCAGCTTGAGTCCCTATACCCTGTCCATTCAGCATTGCTGGGGAAAAAAGAGGCTCTGGATACCAAATGTTTTGCGGGGAAGAAACAATCTCCCCAAAACCGAGCTTTTGTTCCTTAGCCAAGAGATAATTCACAAAAACACAGTAGAGTCTTTCTTCTTCTTTTTTTCGTCCAGGTTATTCTGTGCAGATTTCCATTGTGAGTGTGTTAGTCTCTCTATGTAATAATGCAATTTTAAAAAAGCACCTCTCTGGTTTGCCTGAACTATCCACATAAATACCACCAATCCAAGCCTACATAGCAGCTACAGGATGTTGACCACTTCTTATCTGCCTCAGCAGAACTAAACAAGGGATAAGCATCAACACTGGCTCAATTAAAAAAGAATTCAATAATTAATAAAGATTTCTTTGTAAAAGTATCACAATATTCATATCATATGGCATTGAAATGAAAGCTTATTTTCAAGATAAAGCATAAATAGATATCAAGTGTTTAAAATGTGAAAATTTGTTTGAACATTACAAAATTTATCCAAGTTTATAATGTGAAAATGTCTGTTTAAATGTTTTACAAAGTCAAGGACAATCATATAGCCCTCACCCTCTACCAGTTGGAACTGTAACTACATACTCAGAGACTGTGCCAATCAGAACACCGTATACCTGATAGGCTATAATTTTGGTATTAGACTCATAAGCATGTGGCTCTAGAATATGAAATGATGAACAATTTCTTATGTTTTATTTTAGAGTAGTTGTCAAATTTTAAAAAAAAAAGATTTTTTTCTACGATAGGAAAAAATTTGCCTTAAAAAATTACCTGAAAAGGAATGAAGGTACTTTTTCTTCTAATGTTATAGAAGTCATAAATGTTTAGCAAATTAAATTTTAAAATTTACTTCAAGAAATATTATTTTTTGAGGAAAGTTTCAGAGAAGGCAATGGCTCCCCACTCCAGTACTCTTGCCTCGAAAATCCCATGGATGGAGGAGCCTGGTAGGCTGCAGTCCATGGGGTCGCTAAGAGTCAGACATGACTGAGCGACTTTAATTTCACTTTTCACTTTCATGCATTGGAGAAGGAAATGGCAACCCACTCCAGTGTTCTTGCCTGGAGAATCCCAGGGACGGGGGAGCCTGGTGGGCTGCCATCTGTGGGGTCGCACAGAGTCGGACGCGACTGAAGTGACTTAGCAGCGGCAGCAACACTCTTTTAGAAAAATCAAGTCTAATATACCTAACACATATTAAGTATGCAGTATTTTCCTTATAGTGAGTATTTTCTTTTTTGGTCCTTTAGAATATTTCCAACCATATTTCTTGTTTTCTTGTTTCTAAAAAGAACACTTAAGTTGTCTGGAGTTTAAGTGCAGAACTTTTTCTAAATTTATAAAAGGTAAAACCAAAATCTCATCATTAATTCAATTACAGAAATTTTGTTACAAACTATATCCCATAGGATTTGGAGCCATTCTCCTCCACCCTCTTTTCCCCGCTCCAGTAACCTTTTGTATGCTGACTGAGACAATGCAAAGACTCTTATAGAAAAAGGAACACCAAGTCTTCCTAGATACAGCGAACTAAAAACAAAACATTACTTCTCACGTGCTCACATGGAAATCCCTGTCTCTCTCTTCTAAGAGGAAATACAGAAGCAGTGAGTGTTCAAAGCAATGCCCCAAAGTGATTAGATCTCTGCAAGGCAATCCTGTAAAAAATCTCTCGTCACTTAGTTCCCAATCAGATCCCTGGTCCTTCCTACCAGACCAGACACACCAGATTTTCTGGCTCCACACAGGCTGGCCTCTGGACTAGATTGGTCCTTTATAACCCTTATAACCTTCACTGCAGACAGTAACTAAATCCTTCCAGCGCCTCTAAATCAGACTTCATCTCCCAGGCAATGGGCAGTGCTGGAGTATTTGTTAATGATATATCCAATGTATGTGTGTTCAGTCTATTTCCAGATGCCACAAGGTCCCTGAGCCAATTATCCTATTGTTTTTTACTCTCCAGGGGCAGGTTTATGTTTAATCTTTCATTGCTGTTAGATGACTCTTGTCCCTGGGGAACCTTTGCCCTATTAGATACATTCCTGAAACCCAGACGTAAAAGTTGTCATGTTCAAGTCAAACAAGTGTCTGTTATAACCTTCCCGTAAAGAAGCAGGACACTTTCCTACTTTAAAAAAAAAAAAAAAAATCAAACTGTATAATTTGGAATCGGAGAGAGAGAGAAATTTATTGTGACCTCAATCAACAGTATGGCTTACCTCTACCTTAATCTGACAAAGTACATTTATCTGAAGTAAGAATGTGCATTTCTGTCCTCACAAAATGCTTTTATGTTTGAAGGAAAGTTATGACCAACCTAGATAGCATATTCAAAAGCAGAGACATTACTTTGTCAACAAAGGTCCATCTAGTCAAGGCTATGGTTTTCCAGTGGTCACGTATGGATGTGAGAGTTGGACTGTGAAGAAAGTGGAGTGCTGAAGAATTGATGCTTTTGAAGTGTGGTGTTGGAGAAGACTCTTGAGAGTCCCTTGGACTGCAAGGAGATCCAATCAGTCCATTCTAAAGATCAGTCCTGGGTGTTCATTGGAAGGACTGATGCTAAAGCTGAAACTCCAGTACTTTGGCCACCTCATGTGAAGAGTTGACTGATTGGAAAAGACTCTGATGCTGGGAGGGACTGGGGGCAGGAGGAGAAGGGGACGACAGAGGATGAGATGGCTGGATGGCATCACTGACTCGATGGACATGAGTTTGAGTGAACTCTGGGAGTTGGTGATGGACAGGGAGGCCTGGCGTGCTGCGATTCATGGGGTGGCAAAGAGTTGGATACGACTGAGTGACTGAACTGAACTGAACTGATGCTGCTTAATGTTTATTAAAACATGTACTGGTTTTTTCTTTAAGTAATTTTTACCTTATATTGGATAATACACCATTGTAAAATAAAGCCTGTCTTTTACTATGAAGTAAATATAGTATAGTTGATGCAAAACATGAAAAAAAAAAGACCAATATGCAAAATCTTACCACCTTACATACCCAGACATAATATAAAAAATTATGGAAAACTGGAATAGCAAAAAGAAAAATAAATATCATTTTACACAACTACTTTTTACTATTTTGGTATTATTTTCTTCCTGATTTTTTTTTTCCCCTTGTGTATACAATCCCACCTTCCCTACCACTTTAAGCAAACTTTTGACTTCTTTCTGATTGAAGTATTATTATTTCAAGAAGGTACTAATCAGTCCATAATTCACTTAAGGACAACTAAAGAGACATTGAATAATAAATACATCTGAGAGTGAGTAAACAGCCTTGTGCATTCATGAATGACTTCCCTGGTGGCTCAGTGGTAAAGAATCTGGCTGGCAATGCAGGAGACTGCCTGCCAATACAGGGTTTGGTCCTTGTGTCGGGAAGATCCTCTGGAGAAGGAAATGGCAACCTACTCCAGCACTGCCATGCACAGAGGAGACTGGTGGGCTACAGTCCAGGGGGTTGCAGAGTCAGACAGGATTTAGCCACTAGACAATAACATCCATGCATACCTGCATTCATCTAGTCCACACACAGTAAGGGCAACTACACGCCAAATTCTGTGATAGGCACTTATTTCAAAGACAGAAGAGAGAAAAGTGAAAGTCACTCAGTTGAGTCTGACTCTTTGTGACCCCATGGACTGTAGCCCACCAGGCTTCTCTGTCCATGGGATTCTCCAGGCAAGAATACTGGAGTGGGTTGCAATTTTCTACTTCAGGGGATCTTCCTGACACAGAGATTGAACCCAGATCTCCTGTATTGCAGATAGATTCTCTACCATCTGAACCACCAGTGAAGCCCAATATAGAAGAAAGAATACTAACCTATTTATGAGCCAAGTGCAAGCAAACCACAAAAAAAATAGCAACAGATTTTGATGGGTGGGAAAGAGAAGGAATTTTTATTTGAATAGGCCTGGGAGAAAGTGAAGTCACTCAGTCGTGTCCGACTCTTTGCAACCCCATAGACTGTAGCCCACCAGGCTCCTCCATCCATGGGATTCTCCAGGCAAGAATACTGGAGTGGGTTGCCATTTCCTTCTCCAAGGGATCTTCCCAACCCAGGCATCGAACCCAGGTCTCCTGCATGTAGGCAGACACTTTACCATCTGAGCCACCAGGGAAGTCCTTTCAACAGGTAACATCAGGAAGATAATCTTGGAGCTGGATTTTGAATGACCTTTCAAATCAATCAGAACATTTTGGATTTATCCTACAGAGAGTGGGAAACCATTGAGAGTTTTTTACCATAGGAGTCACAGGAGAAGGCAGAGAGCTGGGGTAGGAAAGTGAGCAAGGAGAGATGGAGGTAGGAATCAGAAGTAGTGACGGGGCCCTGAAGGAGGTGACTGGCAATGGAAACCATTGAGAGAAAGCAAAGTGAGGGCCAGATCACAAAGGTCTTTGTTGTGCATTAGAGATAAGGATGAATAGCAGGGTGTTGGGCAGCTTGATATCCTGGTCCCAGGGAGCTGACAAAGGAGGCAAAGCAGGCTGGAAGAGGAAGAGGCGTCCAATGTGTGAGATCAACGACCTGAGAAGACAGACCCAGAGACGGAGATGAAATCAGCAGTTATCAGGGCAGCGCTCGTCACTGACACAAGCTTCAGCTTGGAAGATCTTTCCTAGTACCTGGGCCCCACCATGGACCCATCATTTCTGAATCTCGGAGATGAAGCCTGCACACGTGTATTCCGAGGAGAAACAAACTCTCCGTGTGACCCTGGCCCAAACACCTGGTTAAGGATCGAGGACAGAGATACCCTTTTGTCGGTAGACAGTGAGCCCAGTAATTATAAAGAACTGAAGAAGAGCTGCTGCTAAGTCGCTTTAGTCGTGTCCGACTCTGTGCGACCCCATAGACGGCAGCCCATGAGGCTCCCCTGTCCCTGGGATTCTCCAGGCAAGAACACTGGAGTGGGTTGCCATTGCCTTCTCCAATGCATGAAAGTGAAAAGTGAAAGTGAAGTCGCTCAGTCCTGTCTGACTCTCTGCGACCCCATGGACTGCGACCTACCAGGCTCCTCCGTCCATGGGATTTTCCAGGCAAGAGTGCTGGAGTGGGGTGCCATTGCCTTGAAGAAGAGCTGAGCACCAACCAAAGCAGTATAATCACAAACAATATCAGCCATCATGAAATAGTTTCCAAAAAATGTTTCTGCAAACATGAAAGCAGGAACAGTCACTGAAAAGCCAACTACAACTCAAGACAAGCCCGGTGGCTCAGGGTTAAGAGAGTCCTTAAAATTTCCAGAATGTCATATACAATAAGAGCTTTGTAATGTTCCAAAGCACCATGTGGCAGACCTTTCAGCAGAATACTAAATTAGAAGTCCCCCCTCGCCTGCTGCACCTCTAATATAGGCTTACTCATTTTAATGTATAAGTGCCAAATTTGAGTAAGTTTTAATATCTTTCTCAGGAGTTTCCTAGTAGGTAACATTTAACTATTCAAAAGTATAGGAGTTCTAATTTTTTATTTTTCACAAGTATCCATGTGGATTGCCAGAGGACTGCTGATGATATTCTAGAAAAGAAAGCCTAGAGAGGAGATAGGAGTCGTTTTCAAATGCATCCAAGACAGTCACAGAGATGTGAGAATAAACTACAGCTAGTCAGGACTAGGAGGATCATAACTTTCAGGCAGTAACCGGAACAGTCTTCTAATAATCAGAGCCACCCCAAGTAGAATGGACTGAAAGGAGCTTCCTGAGAAAGTTCTCAGGTTCTTTCAGTGGTTGACCAAGTCAAGAATAAGGAAGTGTTTTGCCCAATTAGAGGCTTCCCTGGTGGCTTGGTGGTAGAGAGTCCACCTGCAATGCAGGAGACCGGGGTTTGATCCCTGGGTTGGGAAGATCCCCTGGTGAAGGGAATGGCAACCCACTCCAGTTATTCTTGCCTGGGAAATCCCATGGACAGAGGAGGCTGGCGGGCTACAGTCCCTGGAATTGCGAAGAGTCAGACATGACTGAGTGACTGACACTTGGCGGATTAGGAGAATAGCCCTAATGGCAACACACACAGAAATGCTATCGGCTATAACCTCCTCTATAGCCAACAAAGGATCGTTTAAGATATTACCTGCATCTCTCCTTCTTGCCCCAAAAGCAGAGTAAAAATGAACAATGATGTGAAACATAATGATAATCTTCACTTTTTTCCCCCACTGATTAGACCACACATTTTGAATGTTAAGCTGCTCTGAATTCTTAACAACCAGAAACAGTATAGGATGAGTACACCTGAAGTCTTTTAAATGTTATCAGTGTGGAATACAGACCGTGTTTTTCAGCTAACGATGAATGAAACCATGGACCGGAATCATGCATTTCAGATTTGTTGTCCATTACTCACTAAAAAGACAAACCTATCTTACCAAGTCATGAAATATTTATTAAAACTAGCCCATCCTCATCTTATTTCTTCTATCTCTATTAAAAATTTACTTTACTTCAACTTACAAAGGAAAAAATATTAAATATGTGAGGCAGTACATAATTTTCCAAACATCTTTAAGGTGGATGTCAGCAAAAACAGTTGAAGAATCCTCCTTTAATATAGTAAATTTAATTAAACCACCTATTTTTTTCCTGATTAAGGATCACAATGTTCCTTGATCTCTTAATCTTCTCTTACTTTTAGAGTCAGTACCCAGTGTTGCACTCCTTTGTGGGGCCATTTTTCACAAGGACATAAGCTTTTACCTCCAAGATTTCCTACCTACCAGACAATAAAAGAAAGCAAACATAACTGTGCTGAGAACTTAAGCAAAAAAACAAAGAAGCAAATGAAAAAACCCAAACCATTTCATTTCCTGGATTTGCTGGTGTTAAAAGCACAAATTCCATCTACAAAAGCACAAATTCCATCTACAACATTAGGTCTTAAAGGGGAATCACCCTACAGTGGATAGGGGCCCAGTGGTCAGGCCACGTATGAGTTAAGTATTAGTCATAACAGGTTAATTATGAAACATCTTTAATAGCATGGCACATTTTACCTGTGCTCTCATCACAAAGAAGGGCTCATGCTGCCCACTGCAATGTCAACTCCGGGCCTAGAAGGAGAGCTGTTAGTTTGTATCCCTAGGAGTTCCAAAGTGAAATTTGAAAGTGGACCCTTACACTGGAAGGCAGGAAGAGGCCAAAAAACAAGGCAGCCGCTCGAGACTGGGAGGGTGGCAGGTAGTGAGCAAGGGACTTGCCTACCAGGCTGGTCTTGGGCGGCTGCCGACCAGAGCTAGGAGTCCATATACTGTCCTTAATGAGGCTTGGTGCGTGTATCACCCAGATGATCTCAGCAACACATCACCCTCTCAAGGCTGCATCCCTGAAACGGCTCCTGCTGTGGGAACAGCGGGCAAAAGGGCAGGTGAAGCATGAGGAGCCTTGATTGCCCAGGGCTGGCTTTCTGGTCAGCTAGGGGGCCACATACTCTTGATGACCTCCTATGATGTCAAGAGGTCTGTTTCTACAGCAAAATATTAGAAATTTAACACGTTCAACCTAACATGTAAGGGAATGGTTACCTAAAGCTCAAACAATACAATGTTAAATAGTCACTGAAAATTATACCTATGGAGAGGAGAGGTTTTGGTGACATGAAAAACATTTATAATGTAAAGAGGAAACAAAAGCAACATATAAAGTTGTAATGAGGCAGTAGGTGAAAGAAAACTATCCAGTGCGGTCCCTGGCATATAAGAACTCAGTTCACTGCTGACATGCGCCGAATGATCTAAAGTATATAAAAATCTTAAAAACAAGGCTGGAAGAAATGTGGCAAAGAACAGTGGTTACCCCTGGATAAGAATTAAAGGTGTTTTCTTTCCGGAACCTTTATGCTTTTTAACGTTTTTATTTCTTTTTTCTATAATAAATATTTACTTTAAAATCAGGAAAAGGATTTAAAACTACTTTTTAACAGGCTCTATTTCTTCACACTGGAGGAACTGACCTTTAAGAACAGGGACATCTCCAAGTCATATGTATGGGTGTGTGTGAGTCTGTGTGTGCATGCGTGCTAAGTCACTTCAGTTGTGGCAGACTCTTTGTGACCCTCTGGACTGTAGCCCGCCAGGCTCCTCTGTCCATAGGACTCTCCAGGCAAGAATACTGGAGTGGGTTGCCATGCCCTCCTCCAGGGATCCTCCTGACCCAGGGATCAAATCCATATCTCATGGCTCCTGCATGGGCAGGTGGGTTCTTTACCACTACTGCCACCTGGGAGCCCATATATACACATACAGACATACACATACATAAATATATTCTTTCCCCCTGCTGACAGGCAGTGTAACAGGTAGAAATACAAGCTTGGAGTCTAGAACCAAGCTGAGTGGACAAAGCATAGAGCATAGAAAAGCAGACAGAAAGTATGCTTTGTAAGAAATGTTCCAAGTCTGTGTGTCATGGTTTGAGATGAAACTGAAATATTTTATGATAGAAGCATTATTAAAGGTAACATGGCTTTCCACAAATTTAAAAGTACTGATGGATTTTGATTAAGTAATATTCTGAAAATAATAGTTCTGCGTGATTACAGTATCCATATCTACATAGGATATCTATAGGGCAATTATAACATTAATAGTGCTTTTTGTAGTTATCCTTGCCTTCAGTGTTCAGGATCCACTTATTGAACAATAGGAAACAGACACTGTAACATCCTAAACTAAAAACGGCAGATCTCTTCCATGTTTACAGTGCCGCCAAGTCTCCAAGCACATTTTTTAATTGATTGAATATTTATTCTAACACAAACAGGGGGATGATTAAGGCCTGGGTGGCTAAGCTTTGGTCAATGCTGGAGCCCATTTCTCTTTTTTCGTCCCTACATACAAATTCCAACTTGTGAAACCTCATTGGGCCTAATTTCCTGTTGTTTAAAATCAGAAAGATAATACATCAAAGGGTGGCTGGGCGGATTTAGTTATTAACATATATAAAACATTTTAAAAGAATGCCTGCAATTAGTAAATGACCATGTTCTCAACTGTTAGTATCATTGCTTCAGAAGATCTTTCAGATCTTTAAATTACTTCTAAGATCTTTAAATCTATGTCAAAAGGTCATAAAATTGAAAGAAAACTACAGACCTTGATATTTAGAGTAACTTTTTATAGAGCTTCCTACCCTCTTATTGTAATGATAACCACTGCTATACCAGCTTTTAAATGTATCCATAGACTTCAAGAGAAATCTCACACCATTAAAAAAAAAAAAAGTTTCCGGTGTAAACCTTTTCATCAGGGTTTCCCCCAGCAGCCGCCACCCCCGCACCACCACTACCTCATTGAGGCTCCTAAAACAAGATCATGAAATTCTCAACTTCAAAGCGTTCAATTCAACTGAACCCACTTTACCTGAAAAAGTTAATTACCCCAGTTGGAGTGGACCAAGTATCTTAAAAACTTTAATACCATACTTCTATTATAAATAGAAGGAGCCAGGCAACTGGGACTTGAGGGTTTCCCCTACTATTACCCATATTGAAGATTTTTTAAAATTATTAATAACTGGGGTTAAATCCAAGTACTAAATGTTCAAATTTTGTAGTTTTAAGAAATTTACTAAAATAGTATTATTTAGTTTAAAAAATTGACAAAATATTCAAATTAGGACCTATTTGCAGCGAATTTTAGAAAAGTACACTGGGTTCAGGAAGATGCTTCTGTTGCTGTGTTTGTTGCACCAGTTTGCTTATGGGATCTCAGTTCCCCAACCAGGGATTGAACCTTGGCCCATGGCAGTGAAAGCTTCAAGTCCTAACCAATGGACCTCCAGGGAATTCCCAAGGAAGATGCTCTTCTATTAGCAGGAAATACACAAAAAGTGGTCTTTAACGGGGTACCAGTTTTCAGTTTTTCAAAACGTCACTTTAACATAGTTATGTGTACTTACAGGTTTGTGCGTGTATATATATAAACATATACTTTTCTAAGTAAATGTATGGACATTTATGCATAAACATGCATTTCATTAATCTTGCCAGTCTTCAAAGAATGATCTTGTGTGGTGCCCATTAAGTGTTAATAGTCAATTCAAAAATTCAGCCTCACAAAGGCTGTACTTTCATCAGGTGGGATTGTTTGGGGTGAGGCCCTGAACATTATCCTGCTTAAAAATCTGTCAAGAGAAAACAAGTCAAGGGGAGCAAAAGAGACACTGGGCCCAAGGCAGGACAAGGGATGGGACCCCGGGGGCCCAGGGCAGAGGGGCTCCAGGGACGAGAGGCGCTTCCTGGGGTGGGAGGATGCAGCCACAGTCTCCCCCTTCCCTACTCCGCACCAGCTCCAGCCTGGCCTTCTCTTTTCACCCCTCTCCCCCACTGAGAATCTGTGACACTGGCCACATTCCTGTGTCCCCTGAATGTTCCCCACTCTTCACCCCTTCCTTTTGTGTGGACCTCATTACAATAAATTTTAAATAAAATCCAGGAAAAAAAAATCAGTCTCAGAATTTAAAAGATTGTTTAAAAAAAAATTAAGGGTTGAGCGAAAGACATCTGAAATTTATCTTTAAGAAAATGAATCTTTCATTCGTACATTATTTTGGACACACAGGTTTAAAGTTAAATTTTAGGAAGTTCACAGTGGGTGACTGACTCAACAAAAGGGTTCCTAAAAATACCTGTCATTCTAATATACTAAGATAAATAACCTTGAAACTTAAAATCATGAGTACTCAGTACAGAAAGAAATCACAATAAAATTGTAAGTTTGATGACTTACAAAGCTTAGATGTAAGCTTAGATGACTTACAAAGATCTGGGATTCGGGATGCTTTTTGCTCAATGAACTTAAAATTACAAATCCATTTTTAACTAGGGCAGTCTTCTTTCAAAAAAAGATTAATCTTATAAAATTATTATAAGTTAAATATAGTTAAGGATGCTGTTAAAGTTCTGAACTTTACATGTTCATACCTGCCTGTATATACTCACAGAAGAAGTAAAGTTGCTCAGTTGTATGGGATTCTTTGTAATCCAATGGACTGCAGCCTACCAGGCTCCTCTGTCCATGGAATTTTCCAGGCAAGAGTACTGGAGTGGGTTGCCATTTCCTTCTCCAGGGATCTTCTCCACCCAGTGACTGAACTCAGATCTCCTGCATTGCAGGCAGACGCTTTACCCTCTGAGCCACCCGGGAAGCCATATACTCATAATCAGAATACAAACAAAGAAATGAAGTTATGAGCCTTTACCTTTCAATAAAGCCATGTTATATTTTCATTCAGATTTCCTTAGACTATCAACAGGAATAAGTGTGATATGGGTAATTTTCCTAAGGTAAACTTTTCCAGGTAAGTGTCTGTGCTCTTCTAACAAAGATAAATGGAAAGTAGGTGGAACAGATGGATCTGAAGCTAAGAATAAAAATAGCAAGCTAAGGCAAATTTGTGGACTGTTGTCTGATTCTTATTAATAAAAGCCAGCTCAGCTCACCTGTATCCAGACATGACAAATTAAGTGAATTGTAGCAACAATTTTTGGATAACTCATCTTAGAAAGTGTTGGACATGAAATATCCAGATCATTGAACCAAATTATGAATTCTTGATTTGCTGAACTCCATTTTACTTTGTTGGCTTAAGACAGGTCAGATGGTTGTTTATGCTCTCCAAAGTATTTCTAAGCCTCTTTCCCCTCTCAAAACTTTCCCACAAAATAGATTCTCCTTAAAGATAAACAGGCAAAGCAAATTCTGGACCTAGAGTGGATTGACTTTGTAATTAAATTCTAATGTGATCCTGACACTTAGAATTTACTATCATCTAACATTGAAAGCTAAGATTAAAAACTAAGATCATGGCATCTGGTCCCATCCCTTCATGGCAAATAGATGGGGAAAAAGTGGAAACAGTTTAAATATAAAGAAAAATATAAAGTCAGACTTTATATTTTTGGGCTCCAAAATCACTGCAGATGGTGATTGCAGTCACGAAATTAAAAGAGGCTTACTCCTTGGAAGGAAAGTTATGACCAACCTAGATAGCATATTCAAAAGCAGAGACATGACTTTGCCAACAAAGGTCCATCTAGTCAAGGCTATGGCTTTTCCAGTGGTCGTGTATGGCTGTGAGAGTTGGACTGTGAAGAAAGCTGAGCATCAAAGAATTGATGCTTTTGAACTGCGGTGTTGGAGAAGGCTCTTGAGAGTCCCTTCTGCAAGGAGATCCAACTAGCCCATCTTAAAAGAGATCAGTCCTGGGTGTTCTCTGGAAGAACTTATGCTGAAGCTAAAATTCCAATACTGTGGCCACCTGATGGGAAGAGCTGACTCATTTGAAAAGACCCTGATGCTAGGAAAGATTGAGGGCAGAAGGGGACGACAGAGAATGAGATGGTTGGATGGCATCACCGACTCGATGGACATGAGTTTGAGTGAACCCCGGGAGTTGGTGATGGACAAGGAGGCCTGGCGTGCTGCGATTCATGGAGTCACAAAGATTCGGACACAACTGAGTGACTGGACTGAACTGAACTGAACTGAACATTAAAAGCACCAAGGAGTCATGTTTAGACCACAAAATTTAACTTCCAATTTAACAAAAGGCCTATGTAAACATTTTATCACCATATTCATATTTAGTTACTAATGTGAATATAGAGACAGATAATCATAAAATAATTTGCATTATTCCTGGAAACCCTAGAGAAACCAGACTGCATGAATATACATCACATAAAAGTTCAGATTAAAGTTCTTACACAATATTATTTGCTAGGATCACATCAGAGATCACAGTTTTCCTCTGTATACATTTTCTCAGTGTTCTCACTCTTAACCTAGTGCATAAGAGGCCAACATCTCAAGTGGTTTCTAAAGTTTACTGAATGAATGTTAAGTTCCTCACACTTAGGATTTTCAATTTTAAGGCTAATATGAACTGTGATTCTCCAAACTAAATGGCAAAAACACACTGGGTACAGTGTGGACATAGTAGTTTCCTAGACAGCTGACCAAATTTGTATTAATTAAATGAGACATTGTGGCCTTTTCTGTCTTATGGCCACAGACGGTACTGTTTTACAGCCACTTTTCTTACAAAAACATACAAGTCACAGGAGGATTTTAGAGATCAATGCAAAGCAATTGTCACTACAGGAAAAACAGCCTGCATTCCAAAGTGTGATAGACATTAATTGCTATATTTTGAGTAAAAATCTAACACAGGCTTATAATACTTTTATGTTTTTTCATATTGAAATTGTATGTTACCTTTCAAATCTCACATCTAACAAAAAACAAAAAGATGTGCAATTTCTTTTTAACAGTGTTTAATTTTTTCCCTTAGTAAAAACCAATCTGTACTTTCCTTAGCCAGACAGTATTTACTTCTAAAAATCCCCACACTATCTTATAGACCTCAAACACAGCATACAAAATATAAAAACAATAAAATCTTTATAACCATTACCACGGGTGGAAAGAAGGTCAGAAAAATATACAAAGCAGTGAAAGGCTGGATGTGAAGGATGCCAGAGGGGAGCGGGGGAGGGTTTCGTGAGGTTCTAGGCAAACCCTGTGATGACGTCACCTCACATACATAATGTTACAGCAGTCAGCACAGGCCTCCTGCTTTCTTATTGGTGAACACCATGTCAGCCGACATCAGAAGATAATCACCATTGGTCAGACAATTACAACTGAAGCAACTAGCATCTACCACTGCGAGCACAGACCTGGCAGGCTGCTGAAAGAGAAGGCAGAGCAGAGCCCAGCTGCCCTTCTCAGTCAGTGAATTTTATGTCACTTTACCAATCCCTAGACGATTTTGCCCCCTTCCCAGCAGACCTAATAAATGAAGTCAGCTATTTGTGAAAATAGCAGGTAAAGGCCAGACATCTCATAAAAGAACAAAACGCCTCTATTTTCAATGCTGTAAAACCACAAGGGCTTTTCAGTGTCAAATCAGAACTTAAAAATGTTAAGCTAAAAGCAGGTATTTTCCTCTATCTCATGCAATATACCCTCATTTACCATATAATATTACCCAGGATATTTTTTTCATTGACATATAAAGATGTGGCTCAGGGTGATTCTCCAAGGCATATTTATTACTCTGCATTTTTCCATAGTTTTTCTAATGTGAAACTATTTGCTAGAAAAGTAAAATGGTCTATAGCATTTATCCCATGTCTAAAACAGTGAATACAGGGTTAATCATTGTTTGAGCAGCAATAAACTTGATAAATTTGCCTCAGTTGAACTCTTTAGTTTATAAAAACATCACTCCAAAATAAGGGTCCCATTACATTAATATGTAATAAAGTAATGAGTACAGATTATAGGATAAGTTTAATAAAGGCCTTCTTAAATCATATTCAAAAGGTAGTGCAGACAGCATCCTGACAAAACAACACTCCTGACCTTCCTTACAATTCTTCAAAACAGTGAGTGCAGCTTATCTTTGAGAGATAAGTTATAACTTAATTCTGTAAACTGAGTTTTATTTGAGGCTATGTCTAGGGAATTTTTAAGGACAACTGAAAATAATTTGTCAAAAAAATACAGTAGAAACTTCACAACATTGTTTTTCCTCCAGAAACTATTTCAAGTCATCTGTAGTTAATGAGTCTGGCAAATGCAAGACCTTGTGCTTCCTAAACGTCCCCTCTCCTCAAGAGGGTGTAAGCTTTGGTTAACAAAGGAAATGAAAAGGAAAAAACCTTCATTTTCTTATACACCTTGTTCAAGACTTTTTGGCTGTTGACATTTTGGGAGAGGTTTATAAAATGGGCACCCAAGGATACTGGGAATGCATACACTCTGGGATATAAAAAGAAACAAGACAATTAGGGTCAAAGAGAGAAAAAGTCAGGAAGGGGAATTCCTAATATGTGACTATGTCATAGTATTCAAAACTCAAGGGAAGGCCAAGTCTGCTAAGGTTCAGGTAGAGCTGTGCTGGCAATAAAATAGACATCCATCATCACTTTTAACTCACTAGTTAAGACTTTTCCCAGGCATCTGCCTGTACAATGCATTCTTCAAGGTGCATTCAAGAGCGGAATAAGAAGCATGCCCTGAAGAGATGATGGTCTAGCAGGAGGCACAGTGTGTGTTAGCCACTCAGCCGTGTCCGACTCTCTGTGACCCCATAGACTGTATGTAGCCCACCAGGCTCCTCCATCCATCGAATTCTCCAGGCAAGAATACTGGAGTGGGTTGCCATTTCCTTCTCCTAGAAGGCAGACATACATCTAAATACTTACGCATATGAATAAAAAGCTAGGAAAGATACTGCCAGATGAAATGTACAGAAAAAGAGCTAAGAGTGCTAAGAGTCCAACAGGCGAAGATAAATTGGTGCGTTTTTTCTCATTTTCAATCCCGAGGGTTAGGCCCTGTTTGATGTATTGGTCAATAGAGAACGTGAAAGTGAAGTCACTCAGTCGTGCCCGACTCTTCGCGACCAAGCTCCTCCGTCCATGGGATTTTCAAGGCAAGAGTACTAGAGTGGGTTGCCATTTCCTTCTCCAGGGAATCTTCCCAACCCAGGGATCGAACCCAAGTCTCTCATATTGTAGACAGACGCTTTATGGTCTGAGTCACCAGGACAGTCCCATAGAGAAAGAGGGGGGAAATAGTACCAGGTGGTGGTGGAAACACAGAAAGTGGCCCCAGAAAAAAGGCAACAAGTGAGTAGGAGTATCCACCGAGGAGGTGCAAGGAGAGGGGCTAGCCTACAGTGAGCCGGAGCAGCCGGCCCGAGGGGGAGGCCAGTTCCGGAGGGGCAGGTTCAACAAGGGTGCAGCAAGTTGGAGACTGGTCAGATATTAGGAAACACAGAGAGCGCAGGGCCGATGGGGCGGGAGGATGGACTCAGCGGTGTGACAAGACACCACGACAAACAGTTGCAGAGACCTTCGCCTTCTGCTGGTCCACCCCCAACCCCCCCAGGCACCGCCCCCGCCCGGCCCTCAGCGCCACCCCCTTCGCGGGAGGAGGAAGTGCCTGTAAAGAAGGTCCCTTTGGTGGGGCCCGAGGGAGGCTTGGCTTCCCCAAGCGCAGAGGCCTTAATTGTCTAACTCCTACGGAATCGAGCCTCTGGGTGCACAACCGTCTTCCGGGCCCACCCTCGGCGCCTTCGCCCTCGGAGGCCCAGGACGGGCCTCGGCCCAGAGCGCTGCCGCACTTCCCAGCCTTCCGAGCGAATCGCGTGGCCCTCCTGGCTTCCGGCTGTGGCCCCCCGCCCCCGCGCCCGAGGAAGCCCCCAGCCGCGCCGCAGCGAGTGCGAGCGCGCCAGGCCGCGCGCCGCGCCCACCCCAACCGGCCCGGCCCCGCCGGCGCGCCCAGCGCAGGGGGCGGGCCCGGCGGCGCTGAGGCCGCAAATGGCCAGCCGGTCCCCCGCGGGCCGGCCGCGAGGGAGGAGGCGGGAGCGGCGGCCGAACCTCCCGGGGAGAAGACGTTGAGCCCCATTCCCGGGTTCCGGCGCAGAGCACCCACCCGCCCCAGCCTCCAGGCGCGCTAGCGTCTCCGGTTTCCCATTGATGACCTGGGGGAGGGAAGGCAGGTCGTGAGGGCGCCGGGGGCACGCGCTGGCGCACGCGGCAGGCGGAATCCCCCACCTTCCGAGAGCCCTCTCGGCCCGACCCTCTCCAACAGTACCTGGGAGGCTGCCAGCAGCTGCCTAGCTGGGGGTTGCCTTGCGCTTTCTCTTTACTGATCGTCAGACACGGGCTTAAGGTGGGGTGGTTAGAGAATGTCTGCCACAGCAGCTCCGTCTACAAGCCAGAAGCGAGATGAACATACACACCCTCCCCTGTTAAGTATCGCAAGGTGACACGGGATCGCTTCCCACACAGGGATTTCCAAAAGGACTGGCGGAGGGAATACAGTTAACAAGAAAGATGCTTTCCCAGGTTAGAAGTTGTGTGGGGAACATTCCCCACCCCACAAGGACTCTGCGGACCCAGGGGTTTTTAATCTGTCTCAACTCCAATCAGCAGCTTCCCACTAAATTAGAATCCAGTGTGTCCAAAAGGCGTTTCCGTAAAACAAACTTAATAATGGCGTGGCTCCACTCGCTCGGGTTCATTCATTTTTATTACTGTTTTCATTGTCCCCTCCTCCCCCACTCCCCGCCTCCGTCTCTTCATGAAACTGGAAAGGGATCTGCGTGGGGAAAAGGGGTCCAGGAAAGGAAGAATCTGGCTGGGGAGCAGCAAGGAGAAAGACAGTGAAGTAGGAGAGCTACAAGGAGAAAGGAAGGACAGACAGGAGGAATGGGGAAAGGGCGAGGGCCAGAGAGCAGAGAACGGCGGATGGGAGAGGGTTAAACAGAGCCGGAGACCGGGTCCTATCTCCACTGCCTTTCACACTCTGCTTGCAGGAGGCCAAGCAAGAAAACCCAAATCTAGAGGGAAACCAGGAGCAGCACAGGTAGGGTCTGTGGCGTCTCTCCCGCCTTCCCTGTCGCACTCTATGTACACATGTATGTTCTATGTTATATAATCTATGTTAAAGATGCATGTGTAGCCACGGCTCACCCAGGGGCACCCACAGACTCACGCGCTTCATGCAGCCCCAATGTCTCCTGCACCGGGGAGACCAGGGAACTCAGCGATCCGCTCCCGCTACCCGCGGTTCCTCGCTCCATTCACGCCCCAGAAAGGGAGTACCGACATTAAGGCACACGGGGAAAACGCGCGGGGCTCCTGGGGACAGCATCACACGAAAGCATCACCTACCAGTTTTCCTGCATCCACTGGATGGCTTCATTCTCGTTGAACTGCTTTTCGAATTCATATTCTTGTAAAGTCAACACTGACATGTTCACTGGGGCTGATCTTCGGAGTCGCTACGTATTCTCTACACAAAATAAAATAATCTGTAAAGCGCTAGATTTCGAGTGCTCTCCAGTCTGTTTCCCCCACCCACCCCCCAAGGTCTTCCCCTCGCCGGTCGATCTCCGGCAACCGGTTTCCCCCAGCCTCTCTCAGCTACAGTCGGGGTTGAGCATTGCCTGCGCCTCTGCTCCCAGCTCCTCTCTCCGGGACTCTCCTCCTCCCGGCGTCCGCATCCACCGTAGGAGGAAATGAATGCCTTGCGGTCTTAGTGCCCGCACGTTTGTCCATCGCCCTTTTTACTTGTCTATGGGGAATCTCCTCCCCCTCATGCGATCCGACAACTTTTAACCCTTTGCGAGAGAGAGCGAGACCTCTCTAGCCCCGGGGGCAGTTTTGTACACGTAAAGGTGACTAGGGGAGAGAAAGAAGGGCTTGGAGGGGGAGGAAGTAGCTTTGAGGTCATCTACAACGCCCAGTCCCGACCTCGTGGGCCGCTTCGCCTGGCTTTTGAATGAAGTTTCTGAAAACCAAGCGAAGCCCCAGAGCGAGCTTAGCACGTAGGCTATAAGTAAATAATAAAGCCTGCCCGCTTCCTCGCCAAGAACTCCAGACAAATTTGCGCTGAGATGCCACGTGAAACGAACGCATTTTCTACCTCCTTGCCCCTGCCACACCGTCCAGGTCGCTCACCACCGAGCTCTGGCTTTGACTCAAGGAAACTTGGGGCCCGGTCTGCGGAGCCCCCCAGTCACGTGCCCGCTGGGGATGCTGAGGGCGAAGGTGGCAGAAAGTCGAGAGTGACTAGAAGCCAGAAGAGGAGGGAGGTTAGGTGGAGGGTTTGGATATGGGAAAGGGTAGAGATAGTGCAGCAGCAGAGAGATAGTGAACTGAAACAAAGAGGGTAAGGAAGTTAGCAGATAGGAGACCTGGACCAACTGGTTCAATGCAAAAACTATTTGCATGCATAAGAAATTCACTTTATTTATTTTACGGGTGTAGGTGAAACAGAATCACCTTTGAGGAGAGGGCTAAATGTACCATTGACTCCTACTGACCTCCCAGTCTCACACCAGTGTTTTAATCTCAGTTTCTATATACACCCTCTTTCTTTACTCAGAGGGAAGTATTTTTCACTCTGTCCCTCCCTCCACTCATTCCCCACAAATTAAGAAAAGTGAAATGGGACATCGAGGCATCTAATAATATACGCATGTGATTGTAAGCTTAAAATATAAGAAGAATAACGAACCTATGCTTTAAAAATTAGGTGGACATTAGGACCAGGAAGAAAATTCTTTCTCCGCACCTCCCCACCTCCAAGGCAGTCCAAAGAGGATATTTCCATTTAAAGTCGAGTGCCTCAAACCACTGAAAACTGGAAACTGTGAGAAACATCTCTAAATAAGGAGGGTATAATAAAAAGTTAGTTTTTTTTTTTTTTTAATCCAGTATATATATAGATAGAGAGAGACAGACAGACTTCCCAGGTAGCGCTAGTGGTAAAGGACCTGCCTGCCAATGCAGGAGACACAGGAGACATGGGTTCAATCCCTGGATTAGGGAGATCCCCTGGAGGAGGGCATGGCAACCCACTCCAGTATTCTTGCCTGGAGAATCCCACGGACAGAGGAGCCTGGTGGGCTACAGTCCATCGTGTCACAAAGAGTTGGACACGACTGAACCGACTTTGCATGCACGCACATACACACACACATATATGGCAAATTAATGTATAAGTTGATGCTCCCAAATATTCCATATACAAACTTTCCTCATCTCTCCATTTAAGGGTTGTTATTCTAGAGACTTCTGCAGCAAAAGTCTGAGTAAATCTGAAAGTACAGCTAGGCCAAAATACTTAGTAGTCTTAAAAGGTGGGTGTGGACTGATTAGATCACGATTTTAGCACTGCACCTGGGCATATGAGTAATCAATAAATATTTGTAAAGTGAAGTGATTTAAGTAAATGAAAGAAGGGAGGCATGTTTGGTTAGTCCTTCAGTCCTGTCTGACTCTATGCGACCCCACTGGACTGAGCCCACTAGGCTCCTCTGTCCATGGGATTCTCCAGGCAAGAATACCGGAGTGGATTGCCATGCCCTCCTCGAGTGGATCTTCCCAACCCAGGGATTGAACCCAGTCTCCTGCACTGCAGGTGGACTCTTTACCATCTGAGCCACTAGGGAAGACTCCTAAAGAAGCAAGGAAAGTGACAAAGGAAACAAGGGTGAGAAAATCCAGCAAATATTTTGCTATATTTTGCAAGGATAAGTCCTACTTTTGCCTTAAAAAGACCCCTTTTAAACTAAGTGTTATTCTCACTAGGCATCATGTCAATTTTAAACTAGTATGAGAAATTTTTATTGACTTACTTTGTCATCTGTTATTACCTGTTTATTTTCTGGAGATGGAGTTGGGGTTTTGTTAAAAGCAAATATCTGATTTGTTCTTAACAGTGTCTGAAGAAAAATTACAATGGGAGGTAAGTCCCTATTTCTTGACCTTTAAAGTGGACAAGTACCAAAAAATGGTAAATTCTTGGTAGTATTATGTGTTTTTAAGAGTATTCAAAACAGACACTGTCAGTGGTAGTGAAAACTGGTGGCTTTACCTGGAAAGCAATTTGGCAGCCTATTTAATCATTTTAAATACACTATCCTTTGACCATTTATTTACCAGATATTCCTTGAGACTGTGCTCTGCTGAGCTCTTCGGAGTCAGGGGAAGAAGAAAGACAGGTCTCCTGCCCTTTTGGAGCTCATATTCCAGAGAAGACAAAATAATTTCATATAAGGTGACATTCTAAGATTAAAATTAAGTAGCATCATCTGAAGAGATGGAAGTGTTCATTTAAACACTGAAGGCTTCACTGAAAAGGTGACTATGAGTCTTAGAAAAAATTAATACACAGAAATCTCAATTAAATAAAGCTGCAAGACCAGAAGGGGGAGCCCTCCTGCACCGCAACCACAGCAGAGCCCAACAGGAAGAAGAAAGACTCCTCTTTTTTTCTGGCAACAACTGAATCAATGAAAAACCGTGGTCTCTTTGTTTATTACACCCTCCCCACTTCCTTTTCCCCTCTATAAGAGTGTTCTTCCCTTCCTCTGCGGGGACTTGCACATGGTTTACCACAGTTACACACTCTCAATTGTAATTCTCTTAATTCTGAATAAACTCATCCTTGCTGGAGTAATAATCACCAGGCTATTTGTTATAGGTCAGTAGTTGAAACCACAGTGACAAAGAGTCACTAACTTTTGCAGAAGCAAGAGCAAGTACAAACACTCTAAGGTAAGGGATAAGTTTGTAGGTTGGTGTGTTTCCAGGTCATAAGGAAGGAATGACTGATAGGTTGGAGAGGCGGGGCATGGGCCAGATCTTGGCGGACTGGCAAATCAAGATGAGATAATTGGATTAGACCACTCAAGTATTCTTGCTTGAAAATTCTATGGACAGAGGAGCCTGGCAGGCTACAGTCCATGGGGTCACAAAGAGTCAGACATGACTGAGCACACACACACATTAACTGCTATGGGGTGAGGAGAAATTAAAAGGATTTTAGATAGAGAATAGCATGATAATTCCTAGTAATTCCATTACTAGGAACTTAAGCTGTGGATACACTCATAAACACATTTTAGATATATGTATAAGATATTGTTCAGCAATGTTTGCAATAAGAAAACATTGGAAATAATGGGGGGCTAACTAAATGATGGTTAATATTAATTAGATGATGGCAAACCCTTGCAATAGAATATTTTAAAGCCTTTTGAAAAGAAATGGTTCTGTTGGTTGCAATATTCAGAGAGCTTCCAGAAATATTTTTAAGGAAAATTAAAAAGCAAGGCACAGGGCATTTTGTATTGTGATATATTTAAGAAAAACATTTACAAATGTACACTTTTGTGGGGTTTGGAGGGAAGAGTTTGTTGGTGATGCATATGTTTGGGGAAAGACCTGGGAGCAAACTAAAGAGAGTTCCTAGTGTTTATTTTTTCACAGTATTTGAATTTCATGATGTATTTGTATTTCATTAAAAAAAAAGTCAACAGGAGTTAGATGAGTAGTGAAATAATGGATTATTTTTCTATTAGAAATAAAATATTTCAAAATGATTTTTCTACATTTATTTTGCACTGCAAAACACATACTAAGACCTGGCTATTTGTGTTGATTATTTTTTTCCTGCAAGGGGGCTATAGAAGCTTAGGAGAAATGGAGAAGAATGTTAGGAAGGTGCCCAGCAACACCACTAGGAATTTTGATGAAAAGATTTATTGTGTGTGTTTCTAACCCATAACCAGATAGGTAGTTAATATTGAATATAAATAATTGGGGCTTAAAAAATAACAGCTAATTGACATTTAGTAGTAAAATTCTCAAAATTAGTTCAGAGAGTAAGGCATACTTTGAAAGACATATTTATTTACAAAGATGAATGACAGCTAAGCTAAAGATCTGGAGTTTGGTCCTGACTCTATTCCAAACCTGGCTATTGGGGAAAGTACATTGATCCTTAATTTCATTTTCTCTATGTAAAATAACCACTGGGCTGCATGCTACCAGCTCAAAATTTCACTGGTTCAGAAATATGTTAAAATATACTCATTGTTTCTGGGCCCTTCTAACACTAACCTACTTTTCCAGACCTCTGGTCCCTAGATGAGTCTAGCCATGCTGACCCATTTCACATCCTCTGAACATCTTGAGTCTGGACTTTGTTTGTCCCATCATTCTCTCTGCTTGGATACCCTTCTTTCCGAAACCCCTTTGGATATTCACGAGCTACTCCCAGCTTAAGGCTTTTCAAATATAAGATCTGTTCAAATGTAAGATCTCTTGCTCTCTCACCTCCTAAACTCTTGTGCTTGTTACCACAGCTCTGAAGCCCTCAGCCACGTGGGAGGCGGTGGTGACTGATGGTTTCAGTCACTAAGTTGTGTTCTACTTTTGCGACCCCATGGACTGTGGCCCGCCAGGCTCCTCCGTCCATGGGATTCTCCAGGCAAGAGTACTGCAGTGGGTTGCTATTTCCTTCTCCAGGGGATCTTCCTGACCCAGGGATCCAACCATGTCTCCTGCCTTGCAGGTGGATTCTTTAACACTGAGACTCAGGGGGATCCATTGTACCTTATATCTTAAGGGCAGAGACAATGAGTTCTTAGTTTCATAGGGCTGCTGTGGCAAATGACTACAAACAACCACATCACATCAGAGTTGTTTCAACCACATCTCTGTTTCAACAGATCTAAAGATTTCTGAATTGAAAAGCACACCTCAAGTAGGTGATTCCACTTTTCCTTGTCCTCTGATTTAGTTGACCCCTTGAGAGGGATTCAGATCATAATTTCTTCATGTACCTTCTTTGATGCCACCAAGCTGGCATTGGATCTGGCACAGGTGGAAAGGGACTACATCTCTCTGACAACAGTGGTAAGTTGCAATTTTATTCTGGCCCTGCTTACAGAGGTTGGCAATACAGCGACCACATTTCATTTGTTTTTTTTCCCCCAATGAACTTTGCTAACCTAGCTGGAGATAGTTTCCAAAGTTGCAAACTATATTGATTTGTAAGCAAGAAATTCTAACATTGGGGAAAAAAAAAAAAAAAAACCCTCCCAGAGAGAAAAATCAATATTCAGTTCCTGGTCATTTTCACTTTCTTTCTTTTTTTTTTAATTTTCACTTTAGATCTCTATGAAAATTAAAAAGTTTAGGAAGATCCTTTTTTTTTTTTTTCTCAAAGACACAATGTATTTACAAACAAAAGAAGCCAAGGAGCCTTAACTTTCCCCATTCCTTTTCTGACAAAAACTGACAGAACTGAGGTGGCTTGCAAGATATTTGATTGGAACAGGGAAGTTGGGGCCTGGAACCTTCTTAAAGACTGTGGCAGGGCAGAGGCCTCCCCCAAACACTGGGAGAAACAGGGTGACCTAGGGACCCACCTTCGGCTCCTGCTTCCACTTCCCCCTCCAGAGGTGCTCCGTATGTGCCTTAGGTGGCACCCGCATCTCCCTATCGTGGTGCTTGGCCAGAGTTCCAAAGTATCGTCTTCCTTTGCCCCAGAGTTTGAGGTGGGCCTGAGCCACTTCAAAGCCCATCCCATGTAGACCTGTCCTAAAAAGATCTTATCATAGTGATCAACATGCCTTATTAATCTTGGAAGAGATTAAGGGAAATACACAAGATCAAAATTTTATGTAAATTAGGAGATGTACAAATAGTTACATAAAAATAAACTCACACTCCAAAATAGACGCTTAAAATTCAGTGAATTGGAAAAGTTCAACTAAGTGAGTGGTGAGGACAGCATTTCAGAGGAAGACATCTGATTTAAGAAAATGTAATAAGGGACTGTGATAGGTGTTCAAAAACCCAGTTTAACTCTGGGGTTTTCACAACACCCTGAGCATGTGCCTTCCATGCTGCAGACAGTTGCTTGCTGCCTGAAAGCCTCTGAGTTTGTGAGCCAAGACTTTTTGCTCTGGGAGTAGCCAAGAGCAATTAAGGCCCAAAGGAATGAGTTTTCCTTGGCCCTTGAGGGACGGCTGGGAAAGACGATCAAATAGGAGGTAATGGGATCCTACCTCGCGTGCTTTCTTTATTCAGATATATTCTGATAAACTTCCCCTATATGTGTTCAACACACAGAATTATGTGATAGCACAAAAAATGTATTTGAGATATAAAGGAAAACCTGAAGAACATTATTTGATAATGAAAACAATTTCTTATTATTGCTATTAAGATCAAAGCACCCCTGGAGAACAATTAGGCAACCTGCATGTTAACGGAAATCTAGAGTTACTTTTCATGGCAGATGGTGGTTGCAGCCATGAAATTAAAAGACACTTACTCCTTGGAAGGAAAGTTATGACCAACCCAGACAGCATATTAGAAAGCAGAGACATGACTTTGCCAACAAAGTTCCATCTAGTCAAGGCTATGGTTTTTCCAGTGGTCATGTATAGATGTGAGAGTTGGACTGTGAAGAAAGCTGAGTGCCGAAGAATCTATGTGTTTGAACTGTGGTGCTGGAGAAGACTCTTGAGAGTCCCTTAGACTGCAGGGAGATCCAACCATCCTAAAGGAGATCAGTCCTGGGTGTTCACTGGAAGGACTGATGCTAAAGCTGAAACTCCAATACTTTGGCCACCTGATGGGAAGAACTGACTCATTTGAAAAGACCTTGATGCTGGGAAAGATTGGGGGCAGGAGGAGAAGGGGACGACAGAGGATGAGATGGCTGGATGGCATCACTGACTCGATGGACGTGAGTCTGAGTGAACTCCGGGAGTTGGTGATGGACAGGGAGGCCTGGCGTGCTGGGATTCATGGGGTCACAAAGAGTCAGACACAACTGAGGGACTGAACTGAACTGAATTGAAGAGTTACTTTTACATTATATTAAGGTTCCCACACTCTCTCCATATATATATGTGTGTGTGTATGTGTATGTGTGTGTGTGTGTATATGCATATATATGTTCATATGTATTAATGAAGGCTTCCCTAGATGGCTCAGTGATAAACAGTCCACCTGCCAATGCAGGAGACACAGGTTTGATCCCTGGGTTGGGAATATCCCCTGGAGAAGGAAATGGCAACCTACTCCAGTATTCTTGCCTGGGAAATCCCATGGACAGAAGACTGGTAGGCTACAGTCCATGGGGTCACAAAAGAGTCAAACATAACTTAGCGACTAAACAAATGTGTTAATGAACTGGCTGCTAGGAAACTGCATTTATTCTTTATTTTTGCATTAGTAGAAAATAGGAGATGCATGGAAATTTACAGTGAATAAACTTCTTTTAATTACAAAGAAATACCTAGACCCTCTCAGACTCTCCCTCTGATAAATATTGGTCCAAACTATAAAGGAGACCTTGAGAAAGGCATAAATCTCAGTGAGTCCCTTTCCCACCACGATCCAACTTTAACCTGTCAGAGGCATGTGGCAGGGCAGTGGAGCCTTCAGACCTGCAGAGCAGTTACTCTCATGTAAGACTGAGGAGGGCTTTACCACCTTATGACTTGGCCTAAGACAGTGAATACTAATTAAACTCCTACAGACTGTCTTTTCAACGTGTTCTACAGCAAATAGCCTAAAAGGAACAACAACAAATCTTCAAATATTTTGATTATAAGGAAACTCTGAGAAGTATTTCTACCTGGTCTCAGTATTAATAGTTGTGCCATCTTAGGTACTTGATTTATTATCAAGAATAATGTAAATTATGTTTCCACTGTTAGAAAAATATGGAAGCAAATCTGGGACTTACCTTTGTAGACGTTTATACCTTAATAGAATACACACTTTTAACCTTATTCCCATCTCCATCTTGTAATCTCTACCCTTATTTTTTCTTCTGTTACTTGTTTTTATGATTGTATTGTATTGTATACATCATTTTGTTGTATTTTATACACAACAAGGAAGGAAAAGAATGCAAGGGAGGAGGAGAGAGGGAGGGAGAGCTGGAGGGAAGAAGACCACCCAGCCCCAAATGTAGGCAAAGGGAGCCTTGGCAGGAGAAGTCATTTCAGCTCCTGTTAGAGGAAGGATAAGAAAGGGAAAGCTGTAGCACAAGGGCAGAGCACTAGACCTATTCTTAGAAGGCCTGAGTTCTTTCTGGATGGTGGTGGTGGTTTAGTTGCTAAGTCATGTCAGACTCTTGCAACCCCATGGACTGTAGCCCGCCAGGCTCCTTTGTCCATGGGATTTTCCTCTGGAGTGGTTTGCCATTTCCTTCTCCGGAGGCCCTTCTTGACCCAGGGATCGAACCCCGGTGTCCTGCACTGCAGGCAGATTCTTTACTAACTGAGCTGCCAGGGAAGCCTGAGTTCTTTCCTAGCCCTGCATTAATTAATTTACGAGGTATCTTAGGCAAATCCCTTTCCCTTTGGTGGCCTCAGTTTTCTCCTGTAGAATGAGGATTATTGGACAGTTAGGTGTCCTCCACTTGTCATGTTTTATGGTTCTTAGTAGGAAAAGCAGGAAGAGGGAAGGCTGAGTTTGGCCATCCACACTGCAGATGGCCAGGCTCACACCCACATCCCCACCCTGGCCTGACCATCTATGGTTCACGTTCTCTTAGTGCTGCAGGCATTCACAGCAGCGGATTCCTCTCCAACAGTTCTACTTTGAGCCTGCAGTCTTTCTCAATTAGACCATGTAGAGAACTCTTGTAATGGTTCAAGTATCTTAGGAGAAAAATTAATGCTTCTGAACTGTGGTGTTAGAGAAGACTCTTAGATCCAACCAGTCAATCCTAAAGAAAATCATTGGAAGGACTGATGCTGAAGCTGAAACTCCAATACTTTGGCCACCTGATGTGAAGAGCCGACTCATTGGAAAAGACCCTGATGCTGGGAAAGACTGAAGACAGGAGGAGAAGGGGATGACAGAGGATGAAATGGTTGGATGGCATCACTGACCTGATGGACATGAGTTTGAGCAAGCTCTGGGAGTGGGTGAAGGACAGGGAAGCCTGGTGTGCTGCAGTCTGTGGGGTCGCTAAGAGTACAAGACTGAGTGACTGAACTGACTGAACTAGGAGAAAAAACTGTAGAAGAGATTGGAGGATGTTTAAAGTTGGAAAATAAGGTGACCTTGAGAAAAAATATCATCCAGAAAGGAAGAGTTTCCAAGAAGCCAAATGAGTAAAACAGTTCCCAAAATGTGGGATTTCCAAAATCATGGTGATTTATTTATGCATTTGGCTGCACGGGTCTTAGCTGTGGCACTTGGGATCTTCTGTTACAGCACATGGACTCTCTTGCGGGCTTCCCTTGTGGCTCAGCGGGTAAAGAATCCGCCTGCAACCCTGGAGACCCGCGCTCGATCCCTGGGTTGGGAAGATCTTCTGGAGAAGGGAAAGGCTACTCACTCCAGTATTCTGGCCTGGAGAATTGCATAGAACTGCACATTCCATGGGGTCGCAAAGAATCGGACGTGACTAAGGGACTTTGACTAACCGACTCTCTAGCTGTGGTGTGATCTCTTCAATAGTTGCAGCACCAGTATTCTCGCCTCGGGCCTAGCTGCATGTGGGATCCTAGTTTCCTGGACCAAGGTTCCTGGACCATGTCTCCTGCATTGCAAAATGAACTCCCAACCGTCAGACTGCTAGGGAAGTCCCCATACTGATTTATTAATGTCTGATTCTCTGTTTGAAGTTCTGTACTTTAGACCTTTGAAGCTTTTTTCTTTTTTAAGATCATATAGTACCTGTTATAAAGTTTAATGATTTCCGGGGTATTGTGAATTTGGATCCAGTTTTTTTTTTTTGTTTGTTTGTTTGTTTGTTTTAATGGAGAAGGAAAGAGTGGCTTTGTTACTTTGCCAGGCAAAGGGGGGACACAGTAGGCTAGGGTCTCAAGAACTGTGCCCCCACTCTCTGGTGAATAGGGAGAAGTTATAAATAAGTCAGGCAAGGGTATGTGATAAAGATCAAGGCAGTAACAACAGTCTTGCATTCCTCTTTCTTCTACAAAGTTTCAAAAGGTTGGGGTTGCTGATAAGATTAGGGTGTATGCAGAGTCGTAGGTGGTCCAGTCTCCTAATCTTGATGAGCCTCTCACGTCCCTTTAATCTTGCCTCAAGCGGTTTCTTGGCTGCTTTGGGTGTACCTTCTAATCACTGAATTTTTAAAACTGAAGGTTTAATCAAGATGGGGAAGAAGAAAAAAAAAGATTATTGGAGATAAGTTAATAGGAAGGGGATTAGACATAAACATATCCCTGGTGGCTCATCTGCCTACAATGCAGGAGACCCAGGTTTGATCCCTGGGTCAGGAAGATCCCCGGAGAAGGAAATGGCCTCTCACTCCAGTACTCTTGCCTGGAAAATCCCATCGACAGAGGGGCCTGGTGGGCTACAGTCCATGGGATCACAAAGAGTCCGACACGACTGAGACTTCACTTTCTTTTCTTTAGACATAAACAGGGCTTCCCTGATGGCTCAGTTGGTAAAGAATCTGCCTGCAATGTAGGAGACCCCGGTTCACTTCCTGGGTCAGGAAGATCTGCTGGAAAAGGGATAGGCTACCCACTCCATTTATTCTTGGGCTTCTCTTGTAGCTCAGCTGATAAAGAATCCACCTACAATGCAGAAGACCTGGGTTCAATCCCTTTGGATCCCTGGGTTAGGAAGATTCCCTGGAGAAGGGAAAGGCTAAACACTCCAGTATTCTGACCTGGAGAATTCCATGGATAGCCCTTGGGGTCACAGAGAGTCGGACACGACTGAGCGACTTTCACTTTCTTTAGACATGAACAAGAGTTGCAAGTTGGCTTGAAAGACATTTGAAAGTAAACACACTGAAAACTTTCCAAAGCCACAGAAAGATCTGAGATCAGTGACATAAGGGATTGTGTTTGTAGCATCAGTAGGAAAATTCAGAAAAACAGAGCCTGTACTCATTTCTTTCTATATTGATTTGGATGTTTGCTGTCTTGGTCTTTCCTCTTTTGGTAACTGCATCCCACTGCAGCTTTGGGGAGCTTTTGTTACTGAGTCCAAGCTCCTACTGCTATCTGCATGACAGGTGAATAAATCAAGAGACGATTTGTTGAAGCAAGGAATAGAGACTTTATTTGGAAAGCCAACACACCAAGAAAATAGTGAACTAGTGTCCCAAAGAACTGTCTTCCTTGAGTTAGAACTCAAGCTTTTTTTTTTTTTTTTTAATACTCAAAGGAGAAGGCGTAAAGTCCTGGTTCTAGCGAGACTCTAGAACGGTCATATTAATATATTACTTTCTGCAGCCAGTCACAGGTGGGCTTGGTCAGGATGTTTCCTGTGAGCCAAACAAAAGTATTTGAGCTTGATGTTCATATACCTGAGCCATTATGTATGATTTAAACTTATAGGAAACATCCCTTTTGTGATTAATTTGTAATAGAATACAAAGATTCTTCCCTATCACACTTTAGGAAGCCCCTTAATTCCATGTGGATCCTGTAAATCATGGGGCAACACATTGCTCTCTCTTACCTCTATTCCCTTCTCTGAAAATGAGGATTAAATACAGTAAAGGCTTAAATGGATAATCTATATAATGTGACTAGCATAGTGCCTGGGACAATAACAGCATGATATTCATGTTATGACCTTTCCTCAAGTCCCTATAGAACAACAGAGGTGCAGAAGGCAAACCAGGCCAGCCACTTCCATGCTAGAAAAGGGGAAATAGGCTTAGAGAGGTTGAGTGACTTTTGCAAAGGCATTTGTTCTCAGAGCCTGTTCATTTAGAAACAGTGAAAGCCTCAGACTAGAAATCACTGGTGCTCATGACTTAGCAAACTTTTCACCAAGAGAACATTAAACTGAGCTGCAGCTATGATCTGGGAGAGCAGCTGCCACCCTGTCAATTTTCATGGCCTCTGGGGCTACTGGGTGTATTCAGATCCATGAACTCCACAAACATTACATTCTTTAGAAAATGAAAAAGAGGGGTGTCCCTGGTGGTTCAGTGGTAAAGTATCTTCCTGCCAAAACAGGAGACCTGGGTTCGATTCCTGGGTCAGAAAGATCCCCTGGTGAAAGAAATGGCAACCCCCTCCAGTATTCTTGCCTGGGAAATCCCATGGACTGAGGAGCCTGGTGGGCTACAGTCCATGGAGTCGCAAAGAGTCGGACATGACTTAGCGGCTTAACAACACGACAACAAACTAGAGGGTTAGCCACAAATCAGATCATAAAGGATCCTGTGGGTCTTTCCAAATTAAGGAATGGGGACCTTATTATTTACACCGTGAGGCACTTCTGAGGAATTTGTCCATGATGGAGAACGAAAAGTTTTGCAATTTTGAACAATTACAGAGTCAAGAAAGCACTGTGAAGAATGGATTTTTAAAATAATAGACTTGTTTGATAGAGCAATTGCACTGGTCAGCTTAGCTGCACTCTCCACTGACTCACAATCCCCTGCAAATTTGCCAGATTTTCTAGCCCTACAGCCTCTTTTCCATCTGGGGAGAGGCTGGGAAGAGGCAATCCTATGAGAAACTCAGGTTAACACTTAATTAAACAAACCTTCTAGCTGCTCTGATCTCACTAAGGACTTACCGGCCTAAGGTAGTTTTTCTCTCTAGGCCTTCTCTCTCTAATGTTGTGAAGTTCTGTTGGACCCACTTGTGCTCATAGGTCGCAGAAGAGGATGAGCCTCTGCTTAGGGAGCCTTTCAGCCCCTCAGCGACCATAAGAAGAGGCTCATCTGCTTCCTGCCAATAAGTGATTTAGGAGCCATGCCTCCCTTCAACTCAGATGAGCTCAAACAGACACAAAGGTCTAAGCCCAAAGAAAGGTGACTTCACTGTGTTTCTATTCTGAAGTGTTTTGAAATGATTCTGCCAAAATCCAGTAAACCTCTCTTGCGGTGTGGCAGAATGAGGAAATCCACGAATGACCCTGAACTTATAAGATTCTTCAATTAAGTTCAGTTGCTCAGTCATGTCCGACTCTTTGCGACCCCATGAATTGCAGCACACCAGGCCTCCCTGTCCATGACCAACTCCCGGAGTTCACTCAGACTCACGTCCATCCAGTCAGTGATGCCATCCAGCCATCTCATCCTCTGTCGTCCCCTTCTCCTCCTGCCCCCAATCCCAACCAGCATCAGACCCTTTTCCAATGAGTCAACTCTTCTCATGAGGTGGCCAAAGTACTGGAGCTTCAGCTTTAGCATCTTTCCCTCCAAAGAAATCCCAGGGCTGATCTCCTTCAGAATGGACTGGTTGGATCTCCTTGCAGTCCAAGGGACTCTCAAGAGTCTTCTCCAACACCACAGTTCAAACACATCAATTCTTCAGCGCTCAGCTTTCTTCACAGTCCAACTCTCACATTCATACATGACCACAGGAAAACCATAGCCTTGACTAGATGGACCTTAGTCGGCAAAGTCACGTCTCTGCTTTTCAATATGCCATCTAGGTTGGTCATAACTTTCCTTCCAAGGAGTAAGCGTCTTTTAATTTCATGGCTGCAGTCACCATCTGCAGTGATTTTGGAGCCCAGGAAAATAAAGTCTGCCACTGTTTCCACTGTTTCCCCATCTATTTCCCATGAAGTGATGGGACCAGATGCCATGATCTTCGTTTTCTGAATGTTGAGCTTTAAGCCAACTTTTTCACTCTCCTCTTTCACTTTCATCAAGAGGCTTTTGAGTTCCTCTTCACTTTCTGCCATAAGGGTGGTGTCATCTGCATATCTGAGGTTATTGACATTTCTCCCGGCAATCTTGATTCTAGCCTGTGCTTCTTCCAGCCCAGCGTTTCTCATGATGTACTCTGCATATAAGTTAAATAAGCAGGGTGACAGTATACAGCCTTGACGCACTCCTTTTCCTATTTGGAAACAGTCTGTTGTTCCATGTCCAGTTCTAACTGTTGCTTTCTGACCTGCATATAGGTTTCTCAAGAGGCAGGTCAGGTGGTCTGGAATTCCCATCTCTTTCAGAATTTTCCACAGTTTATTGTGATCCACACAATCAAAGGCTTTGACATAGTCAATAAAGCAGAAATAGATGTTTTTCTGGAACTCTCTTGCTTTTTCCATGATTCAGCGGATGTTGGCAATTGGATCTCTGGTTCCTCTGCCTTTTCTAAAACCAGCTTGAACATCTGGAAGTTCACAGTTCACGTATTGCTGAAGCCTGTCTTGGAGAATTTTGAGCATTACTTTACTAGCGTGTGAGATGAGTGCAATTGTGCAGTAGTTTGCGCATTATTTGGCATTGCCTTTCTTTGGAATTGGAATGAGAACTGACCTTTTCCAGTTCTGTGGCCACTGCTGAGTTTTCCAAATTTGCTGGCATATTGAGTGCAGCACTTTCACAGCATCATCTTTCAGGATTTGAAATAGCTCAACTGGAATTCCATCACCTCCACTAACTTTGTTCGTAGTGATGCTTTCTAAGGCCCGCTTGACTTCACATTCCAGGATGTCTGGCTCTACGTGAGTGATTACACCATTGTGATTATCTTGGTCATGAAGATCTATTTTGTACAGTTCTTCTGTGTATTCTTGCCACCTCTTCTTAATATCTTCTGCTTCTGTTAGGTCCATACCATTTCTGTCCTTTATCGAGCCCATCTTTGCATGAAATGTTCCCTTGGTATCTCTAATTTTCTTGAAGAGATCTCTAGTCTTTCCCATTATGTTCTTTTCCTCTATTTCTTTGCATTGATCACTGAAGAAGGCTATCTTAACTCTTCTTGTTATTCTTTGGAACTCTGAATTCAGATGCTTATATCTTTCCTTTTCTCCTTTGCTTTCCGCTTCTCTTCTTTTCACAGCTATTTGTAAGGCCTCTCCAGACAGCCATTTTGCTTTTTTGCATTCCTTTTCCAATGGGATGGTCTTGATCCCTGTCTCCTGTAAAATGTCATGAACCTCCTTCCATAAGATTCTTACCTGGCTTTAAAAAGACTCATATTTCATCCATGTAAGATTCATCTATATCTAAGGACACCCAGGTCCTTTCCTGGGATGACAGTAAGGCAAAATAATTTGAGCAGAAGTAAGGGTGGACCTACAAGATATAAGGGGCTTCCGGTTTGGACTTTCTACCATACAGTACTGGAGAACATCTTCAGTTTACTGAGTGCTTAGTGTGGCATTATGATAAGCAGCTTGCATTTATTATTTTTTTAATTCTCACAACCAACTTGTATTATCTTCATTTTACTTCATCAGGAAATTGATATTCAAAGAGATGAATGACTTACCCAAAGTCACAAACTTGGGGAGTACGAGATTTGGTATCCTACCCAAGACCTTCAGGATCAAAAGACTATGTTTTACATCTTCCATGAACGTGTATGCTAAAAATATATTCCTCAGTTATATTTATTTGCTCAGTTAACATTCACAGATTATTTGCCAAATGCAGATAAGTGTTCTAGATACTGATTTTTTTTTTTTTGAGATAAAGGGCTTCCTGCTGCATTTGGGTGATTTGTTATTAAATCTCCTAAAATAGGCAAGACCAGTGGTTGCCAAACATTTTATTGCACACTTCTGTTAGTAAAATAAAAAAGAAAATTAGTGGGCACTCCCTTCATACACATTCATTAAAAAAAAAATCATACACAGGTACCACTGGTATGAATTGTGTTCATTTTACGCATTATTAAAAATATAAAAATCTAAAATAAAAGGAAAATATAAACAGAAATTAATTTTTTAATTAAAGATTTAACACTTACTTTATGCACACAAATGGGTATTGCATGTCCCACCATTGAAGACTCTGAACCAGAATGTGAAGCTCATAATATTTCATACATTTCTCTTGAGGAATTCACGATCCAGTTGGTATATGCTCTGCACTACTTGATATAAAGGGAGCATTCAGGGTTACCTGGTAAAATCAACAAAGGCTTTATGAAACAGATGACATTTGCACTGAATGTTGGAGGATGGGTGAGAGTGATGGCAAGAGAAAGAGTCCAGTTCAGTCCAGTTCAGTTCAGTTGCTCAGTCGTGTCTGACTCTTTGCAACCCCATGAATCGCAGCACACCAGGCCTCCCTGTCCATCACCAACTCCCGGAGTTCACTCAGACTCACGTTCATCCAGTCAGTGATGCCCTCCAGTGCATGAGCAACCATGCATTTGGGAAGGCCTAGTGTATGGGAGGAGAATGAAAATGTTAGCATGTAATTAGAACCACGAGCGTGGGGAGAAATAAAGTAGTGAAGCAGTTTGGGGTCAGATAATGAAAAGTTATTTGTGTGATGCTATACTCTTGGAGGAGAAGGCAATGGCACCCCACTCCAGTAGTCTTGCCTAGAAAATCCCATGGACAGAAGAGCCTAGGAATCTGCAGTCCATGGGGTCACAAAGAGTCAGACACGACTGAGCGACTTCACTTTCACACATTGGGGAAGGAAATGGCAACCCACTCCAGTGTTCTTGCCTGGAGAATCCCAGGGACGGCGGAGCCTGGTGGGCTGCCGTCTATGGGATCGCACAGAGTCGGACACAACTGAAGCAACTTAGCAGCAGCAGCAGCATACTCTTGGACTTTATACCTTAGGTAACAGGGAAGCATTGAAAGTAAGTAGAAAGAGTTGGCAAACTATTACCCTGATCTGGGGGAAAAGATATAAAAGGCATAAACTGATGCAGTGGCAGTGGGATGGGAGGAGGAAATGGATCCAAGAACCGTAACTGAATTTGGACAGGAATGGCTTCCTTGTTGAACAGGTGTGGGTAAGAGGAAGAGGGAGAAGTTGAGGAGGAAACCTGGGTTTCTACTAGGATTGGAGTGGAGAGTGACTCCAGTGGTGACTTAAGGGAACTTGGGTCCACTTTTCAGCCGTACCGTAGACTGGAGAAGCACAGCCTCTGGAACCAGAAGAGGCCTAGGTTCAATCCCTGGGTCAGGACGCTCTGCTGGAGAGGGAAATGGCAACCCACTCCAGTATTCTTGCGTGGGAAATCCCATGGACAGAGGAGCCTGGCAGGCTATAGTCCATGGGGTCGCAGAGAGTCAGACAAGACTGAGCGACTAACACTACTACTGAAATCAGAGCAGCCAAGCTTAACTCACCAGTGAGGCACTGTCTGTCTTGTGGGAGCTAAAAAGCAATGTGCTCTGTCTCACTCCTCCACAGCTCTATCCGCCGGGGCTCCGCAGCAACGCGTCATTGGACAAAAATTGCCGTAAGCAACTGAGCTGCTGCTGCTGCTGCTGCTGCTGCTAAGTCGCTTCAGTCGTGTCCGACTCTGTGTGACCCCTTAGGCGGCAGCCCACCAGGCTCCCCTGTCCCTGGAATGCTCCAGGCAAGAACACTGGAGTGGGTTGCCATTTCCTTCTCCAATGCATGAAAGTGAAAAGTCAAAGCAAAGCCGCTCAGTCGTGTCCGACTCTTAGCAACCCCATGGACTGCAGCCTACCATGGGATTTTCCAGGCAAGAGTACTGGAGTGGGGTGCCATTGCCTTCTCCGAAGGAACTGAGCTAGTAGGCTCTAATATTTCAGTTGTGAGATATTTGTCCTGTGACTATTACAGTAAATCACTGTAAATCTGGTTAGCTTAAAACAACAGAAATTTATTTCTCACAGATCTAGAGGCCAGAAGTCCAAAATCAGTGTCACTAGGTCAAAATCAAGGTGTCAGCTGGGCCATGCTCCTTTGTTGGCTAGAGGGGAGAATCTCTTAGTTCTTCCAATTTTTGATGGCTGCTGGCATTCCTTGGTTTGTGGCAGCATCACTCTTATCTCTGAGGCCAGTATCTTCAAATCTGTCTTCATATACTTTTCTCCTCTGTATATCCACGTTAAATCTCCCTCTGCCTCCTCCTAATAGGGATACATGTAATTGCATTTAGGGCCCACCTGGATAAACCAGGATAAGCTCTCCATCTCAATATCCTTATTTTAATCAGATCTGAAAAGATTTTTTTTTTTCATATAAGGTAAAGTTTATAGGTTCCAAGGATTAGGACCTAATATATTTGGGTAGCTGTTGTTCAGCCTACTGCAGTACTTTACTTAGTATCTGTAGAGTTTTCAGATTTTATGTGATGCAAGCCAGAATGCCTTTCTTCCTGGATTTTTTTTCCCCATAGGAGAGAATGAATAAATTTGAGGAAAGCACAGGTTTTAAAATACTTTCAAGATCAAATGGGCACTACACATGTCAGATTCTTCTCCTTCTCTGTAATATCAAGCAGTTAGAAATTTGGCAATGTGTAGCCACAGATCATGAATAAATGGGAACTGTATGCTTAATCATTTCATTGATATTCAAAGTTGCCAGGTAACACTACTTGCATTTCCTCTGCTTTCAACAGAATAGATTTACTTAAAATAGTTTATTTCCCAAAGCGGGCAACTTCCATTATGTTTTTCTGGCACTGTATAATTGTAGAATGCACAAATACAAGATATTAGGACAGTGATACAATGTCTGTGATAGATAATGAAGAATGGCCTGCTAAGGTTCATTCCACTCTCCTATTAGAATGTCTTTATGTAAACTTGGGGGCTCTTCCTTGTGGCTCAGCTGGCAAAGAATCTGCCTGTAATGCGGGAGACGTGGGTTTGATCCCTGGGTTATCCAGTCCCATCACTTCATGGCAGATAGATGGGGAAACAATGGAAACAGAGACAGACTTTATTTTGTGGGGCTCTAAAGTCACTGCAGATGGTAACTGCAGCCTTGAAATTAAAAGACATTTGCTCCTTGGAAGAAAAGCTATGACCAATCTAGACAGCATATTAAAAATCAGAGACATTACTTTACCAACAAAGGTCCATCTAGTCAAAGCTATAGTTTTTCCAGTAGTCATGTATGGATGTGAGAGTTGGACTATAAAGAAAGCTGAGCACCGAAGAATTGATGCTTTTGAACTGTGGTATTGGAGAAGACTCTTGAAAGTCCCTTGGACTGCAAGGAGATCCAACCAGTCCATCCTAAAGGAAATCAGTCCTGAATATTCATTGGAAGGACTGATGCTGAAGCTGAAACTCCAATACTTTGGCCACCTGATGCGAAGAGCTGACTCATTGGAAAAGACCCTGATGCTGGGAAAGATTGAAGGTGGGAGGAAAAGGGGATGACAGAAGATGAGATGGTTGGATGGCATCACTGACTCAATGGACATGAGTTTGAGTAGGCTCTGGGGGTTGGTGATGGACAGGGAAGCCTGGTGTGCTGCAGTCCATGGGGTCACAAAGAGTCGGACATGACTGAGCAACTGAACTGAACTGAACTGATGTAAATATGAGACTGGAAAACTGAAAACTATGTTGACCAATTGCCTTTGCATCTGTAATCTGGATGCAAGTTAAAGTGAAAAGTGAAAGTGAAGTCGCTCAGTCATGCCCGACTCTTTGCAACCCCATGGACTATAGCCCACCAGGCTCCTCCATCCATGGAATTTTCTAGACAAGAGTACTAGAGTGGATTGCCATTTCCTTCTCCAGGGGATCTTCCTGACCCAGGGATCAAACCTGGGTCTCCCTCATTGCGGGCAGACGCTTTACCATCTGAGCCATAGGTTCTGTCTATTAGATGCAGTCATGACACATTTGGAAGGAAGAAGGTTGTGGGAAAAAACTTGTTTTTCTGTGTCATATATGTCATTCTCAGTACTTCACTTCTAATGCCAGATGTGTAGGATTTTTCATGCTGAGCAATTTTCCAATTTGCTATAGACACCAACTGGGTGTCAGAGTGGAACTCAGTTCTGACATTACCTGGAGATAGTATCAGATTGCACAGGTTAAAGGGCTTAGTCCTGCAAGACTGCACCCCACGTCCCCAGTTCAGATGCCAGTCATAAGTCCAGGTTATCACCTGTGCTTTTGACATAGCCTGCCACAAATAGGAGGTTCCCCAACCCCTCCATAGGTTTAATAATATGCTATAATGACTCAGGGAACTGAAAAAAATATTTTACTTGCTAGATTACTAGTTTATCATAAAGGTTTCAACGGAGGAACAGCCAGATGGAAGAGATGCATAGGGCAAGGTAAAGAGCTTTCCATAGTCAGGGGATGGCTGATCATTCCCTTGGCCTTTATCTTGAAGCTAACTGAAAGTCATGTCATTGATAAAAACTCAGGTGTGATTGAAAGGACCTTGTTATGAATAATAACAGTACTCCAAGTCCATCCATGTTGCTGTAAATGGCAAACTTTCTCTCTTATGACTGAGTAGTATTCCATGTTAATATACACACCACTTCTTCTTTGTCCATGCATCTGTTGATGGACACTAAATTTGCTTCCATATCTAAGCAATCATAAACAATGCTGCTATGAACATTGGGGTACATGTATCTTTTACTGTTAATATTTTTATGTTTTTCATATGTATACCCAGGAGTGAAATTTCTGGGTCATGTGGTAGTTCAAGTTTTAGTTTTTTGAGAAACCTCCACACGGTTTTCCACAAGGGATGCACCAATTTATATTTCCACCAACAGTGTAGGAGGACTTTTCCTTTCACCATATAATTTCCGAAATTTCTTCTTTGTTGTCTTTTTGATGACAGCCATTATGACAGGTGGTTTTGGTTTGCATTTCCCCGATGGTCAGGGATGTTAAGCACCTTCTCAGCACCTGGTAGCTGTCTGTATGTGTTCTTTGGAGAAAAGTCTATTTAAATTCTCTGCCAAATTTTTAAGCAGATCATTTGTTTTTTTAATATCGAGTTGTATGAGTTCTTTGTATATTTTGGATATCAACATCTTGTTGGATGTGTCATTTGCAAACATCTTCTCCCATTCAGTAAGTGGCCTTTTCAGGTTTTTTTGATAGTTTCTTTTCCTATGCAAAAGCTTTTTCATTTGATTAGTCCATTTTTAATTTTTGTTTTGTTTCCCTTTCCTGAGACATATTAAAAAAAAAAGTTCTGTGAGTGATGTCAGAAAATTTAACTGTTTACGTTATCTTCCAGAAGTTTCATGTTATCAGATCTTAAAATTAAATCTTTAATCTATTTTGAGTTTATCTTTGTTCATGAAAGAACATGTTCACATGTCCGACTTTGCAACTCTATGGGCTGTAGACTGTCAGGGATTTTCCAGGTAAGAATTCGGAAGTGAGTTGCCATTTCCTCCTTCAGGGGATCTTCCTGACCCAGGGGTCAAACCTGGGTCTCTTGCACTGGCAGATGATTTCTTGACCACTGAGCCACCCACCAGGGAAGCCCAATAGAATAGTCCAGTTTTATTCTTCTACGTATAGCTGTCCAATTCTCTTAAGACCCTTTATCAGAAAAGCTGTTTTCTCCCCTTTTTTCTCAATTGTATATCCCCATATAAGAGGGCTTCATTTCTGGGCCCTCTATTCTGTTCCATTGAGCTTTGTGTCTATTTTTATGCCTGTACCAGACTGTTCTGTCATCCCAGTACTGGTGCCACAGGCTGGTGGGAAGGCCTGGGCCCTGGGCCCCAGGCGCTAGTAAAGCTAAAGGGAACAGTCCAAATTGCCTAAACCAGTGTCCTCAGAGTAGATCAAGCTCCCCAGAATGACTGGCACCAGTGTTTATGTCTCCAGGACGAACTCCAATTGCCTCTGCCTCTTCGGGAGACTCTCCAAGATCAGCAAGTGGGTCTGACCCAGGCTCCTTTCAAATTACTGCTTCTGCCCTGGGTCCTGGAGTGTGTGAGATTTTGTGGGTGCCCTTTATGAGTGGGATCTCTATTTCCCACAGCTCTCTGCCCCTCTGGAAAGTAAGCCCTGCTGGCTTTCAAAGCCAAATATTCTGGGGGCTTATCTTTCTTGTACCAGACCCTTGGGCTGGAGACCTCAGTGCGGGACTCAGACCCCTTGCTCCTTGGGGAGAAGCTCTGCAACTCCCATTTGTAAGTTGCCTATTTGGGGTTTGCCTATTTGACTATGTCTCTGTACCTTCTACCATTGCGTTGTGGTTTCTCCTTTATATCTTTGGTTGTATAAGATTGAATTTTCTTAATAACAATTTTTTTAATACCATGATTATTTATTGGGATAGATTTAATTTGCATGAAGTTTTAGGTAAATTTCCTGAAATGGGTTAGTCGTAACTGTTCAGGCAGGTTTGGAGTTGATGTGGCTCAGGTATAAGAGTTAGACCATCTGAGTTCTATTTCTAAGTACCATGGCTTTGGGGTTGGAGTAGGTAGAGAGACAGGGAGCAGAAAGTTAACCTCTCCTTTCACTAAAGTGAAAATGAAAGTCTCTCAGTTATATCCGATTCCTTGCAGCCCCATGGACTATGCAGTTCATGGAATTCTCCAGGCCAGAATAGTGGAGTAGGTAGCCTTCTCCCTTCTCCAGGGGATCTTCCCAACCCAGGGATCAAACCCAGGTTTCCTGCAATTCAGGCAGATTCTTTACCAGCTAAGCCGCAAGGGAAGCCCAAGGATTGTGTAGTGTGTAGCCTTATCCCTTTTCTAGCGGATCTTCGCGACCCAAGAATCAAACTGGGGTCTCCTGCGTTTCAGGTGGATTCTTTACTAACTGTGCTATCAGGGAAGCCCTCCTTTCAGTAAACAGTATACATTGTATAGGTGTTTTTTCCTAAGCTGCACCCGGCTAGCAGTGGTCATGGCTGCATTGTTGAGGGGAAGGCAGGAGGTCAGTGTTGTCCTTGATGTCATCTGGCATGCATTGGAACAGTCATCCTATCTGGTCCTTAAATGAAGGTCCATGTGATTGCCTGCTGCTGCTGCTGCTGCCAAGTCGCTTCAGTCGTGTCTGACTCTGTGCGACCTCATAGACGGCAGCCCACCAGGCTCCCCCATCCCTGGGATTTTCCAGGCAAGAACACTGGAGTGGGTTGCCATAATTGCCTAGTTGTACCTAATTCCCATCCAAGGGCCCTCCATTTTTATCACTCTCTTTGTGCTTCTCTGAGGAGCCATGTAAATCATGCGGTCTGCGTTGGGGCATGGGGAAGCCTAAGGCATTGCCTCCAATGCCATCTGGGTAGGCATGCCGTGTAACAACTTTTCCTCCAAGGCTATGTCATTTCCATAGGCTCTGCCTAAACAATGGGAGCTTGTTTTCTTTCCTCCCAGAGACAACCAGCCCATATAGGGGTTTTGAATCCTTCCTAGAACTCAACCCAAGAGCTGGAGGGCAAGCTTCCTCTTTCTGGGACCCTTTAGATGCTCTGTTACGACTTCTGTGTTTCCATTGCAATAAAATGCAGAGTCTTCTTTTAGCCTGAGGACTCCTTTGTACTTTAGAGATTGGAGATTGACAGGGAGTAGAGTGAGGATGGGATATTTTTCTCTTATGTATCAGGTAGTTTCCCATTTATATTGTATCTGTCATGGTTCTTTGTTGGTCTCCAAACTGCCTAAGTTTTAAAATCCCAAATCTAAGAATTAAATCTTTTAACTTGTTGACACATTCTGTCCTTTAGTCCAGGAGGTGGAACATTCTGGTTGTCTGAATGTGGTGGTAGTTTGTGTGTGGGGAGGCAAATGGGAAATTAGAGAAGAAAATACTGAGGAGTGGGGGTATAAGAATATTTTAATATTTTAAAGTATTAAATAACGTTTTTTTCTTGTGTTCTTTTTGTTGATCCTAACTAAGGCCCTCAGAGGCTTATTTCCCCAGTTTGAATAATGTAGCAGCCCTTTTAAAGAGAAAGTCATTTGTGACTTCCCTGGTGGCCCAGCAGTTAAGACTCCATGCTTCCACTGCTGGGGGCACCAATTCACTCCCTGGTCAGGGAACTAAGATCTCACATGCCACTTGGTAGCTTAAAAGTAAACACAGAAATAGATAGGAAAAAGAAAATCATTTGGCACATCCCTGAGAATAAATCTGTGGAGCAGGTGCACTGAACTATCGTTGTGAAACTGTGCCTCTGGAGAAGGTTACTCAAGTGCTGGACAGGGGTTCTGACTCAATATCTATTTGGCGATGTTTTCCTGGAGCAGAGCCCTCTCTGTTTTCCTGAAAAGGATTTAAAGTCACAGTGCACATATAGGTAAAGACTTTGGGGATGCATTCTCTTTCATGAGAGCTAACTTGTGTTGCATGGGGCTAAGCATGGTTATTTCTTTGTCTCGCTTCCAGTTGCTTTGACACGAATTTGAAGGGAAATGTGATCATTTCCTGCTCGGTGATCATTGTCTTCCTCTCTTTTTGACTGCCCTTAATTCTTTCTTTGGGATCTATCACTTCCAGAAATCCGGAGAATTACAGAAAGTCTGGAAGTGTTTTCTTATTTGAAAAAAGTTTGGCTGTGTCTCTTCTTTTTTTTTTTTTTTTTAATTATTTTTCCCTTTTTTTCTTGAGTTATATTCTATATGCAATGAAATACACAAATATTAAGTGAACAGTTGGAAGAATTTTTGCTTACTTATATATCCACATGCAGTCACTACTGAGATCAAAATAGAAACAGTTCCATGATTCTGGGGGTTTCCTAAGGCCCCTTCCTAGTCAATACTTTCTCCCCGCAGGTAGCCACCACTGTGATTCCTACGAGCTCTTTGGTGGAGTCTTTGGCATTCTGTGGGCGTTCTCTCCTGACAGCTGGTGAAGGAAGCTCATCTACATTGTTCATTTGGCCCATGGAAAGAGTGAGTCTGTTGGTATTGTGGAAGAACCCCAGCTCTTTTGTTCTGTCACTCAGTATTCCTCTGCTGCTGCTTTTTGTTGGACAAGCTTTTCCCTCTGGATTGGAGAAGTTTGAAATTCAAGTGCTTAGGGAATAGGGGCAATGTAGGTCATTTGGTTTGCTTTGGACTCAGGTCTTAGGCTGCCCTTGGCTAGGGAAATGATGTCTTTCAAATACTGCATCCACATTCATCAATAAGAAGGATGTTTTTACAATTTTCCCTAGTCTACCTTCTTCTCCTCCATGACACTGTCTCTGAGGTGGCCTACAACTGGTAACAATGATGCGGTTTTGGGTTGTAGCTAAGGTCTGAAATATCCACTTCAGCTCAAGAAATGCAACTGGTGGTGGGTAGTTGCTGAGATTTAAGTGTTAAGGCTTACATTTTGCTTTAGACATTTCCATAAAGTTTTCTAAGTTCTAAGCTCAGTCGCTCAGTCCTGTCTGACTCTTGTGACCCCATGAATCCCAGCACGCCAGGCCTCCCTGTCCATCACCAACTCCCGGAGTTCACTCAGACTCACATCCATCCAGTCAGTGATGCCATCCAGCCATCTCATCCTCGGTCGTCCCTTTCTCCTCCTGCCCCCAATCCCTCCCAGAATCAAAGTCTTTTCCAATGAGTCAACTCTTCTCATGAGGTGGCCAAAGTACTGGAGTTTCAGAAGGGCTGGTTCTGTGAATATTTGTAAGATTGGGACTCATGAGACCATTGAGGTTGAAGTGATCCAGTTCTGCAGGTGCTAATGTTGGTGCTACCCCAACGTGACCCACTAAAGAAAAATACAACAGTTGGTGCAAGTTGTTGAGGAAGGAATAAGACTCAACCCAGGCGTGGAGTGTGAACTCTCCTGTTGGGTCAGAGAAAAATAAGAATTTGGGGAGGAGAAGCATTGATTCCCTCTTCTGGGACTTAAAATTGAAGGAGAGATCTACCTAGAGGGACATTAATTTATTTATTTTTGGAACAAGGATGGACTTGTTAGTTGGAGGAGCTTCATTATCTTAAATTTATAAGGTGGTGGCCAGGTTCAAGGATTTCACACATTTGGATTTACAGTTTCATGTGATCCATGTTGTGCATCCATCCATATTGGCTGGAAAGGTTAGCACAGCTTAATTTGATTGTTCTAAGGAGGCAGCATGAGTTTCGTCTGTTGTGGTGTTGTAGGTTAGTTTCCCAATAGTCTGTATGTATACGGACACAGTAGTCTGTGTGTATAGGTGTGTATTTGGGTCAGAAGACTTTACTTTCTGCAAGTGCAGAGTTTAATCAGGGGAATAGAGAAGGTACAAATACTGGAATGGGGAGAACTTCGTTCTGTGGTCTTCCTCCCTAATTCTCTCCAGGAAAGAGCTACAATTGTATTTTTAAAAATCCTTAATGTTTTGTTGTTGTGTGTCTGTTTATTTTTTCTCTGTAGGTAAAATGCTGGTGCTCATATGAATAGAGATAGGAATACATGAGGATGGGAAGGGCAGACAGTGGCTCACTGACTGGGGCATGTTTTCCATGGTCAGAATTGTACTTACACCTCTGCCTTTGGCCTGCTTTTATTTTTTCCCCCTGGGCCACTTCAGATATTCTCATTCAGTGTCTTAGAACTCTGAGCGGTTCTTTTTTGCTGAAATCCCTTCCTTTTCCCCTGCAAGACCCTGGTATTTTCATCTTCTTTCCATCCACTAGAAACTTGTTGGGTTCTCATGTCTACTGACTGTGCCCTCTTGTTCTCTTTTGTTGTCTGCCATCTTGAACCAAAGGCTGTCAGACATAATTTGGGATATACACAGACAGCTGTAAATAGTGTGCCTTTAAGACTGAATTCTTTGGCGCTCAGCTTTCTTCACAGTCCAACTCTCACATCCATACATGACTACTGGTAAAACCATAGCCTTGACTAAGCGGACCTTTGTGGGCAGAGTCATGTCTCTGCTTTTCAATGTGCTATCTAGGTTGGTCATAACTTTCCTTCCAAGGAGCAAGTGTCTTTTATTTTCATGGCTGCAATCACTATCTGCAGTGATTTTAGAGCCCAAAACAATAAAATCAGCCACTGTTTCCACTGTTTCCCCATCTATTCCCCATGAAGTGATGAGACCAGATGCCATGATCTTAGTTTTCTGAATGTTAAGCTTTAAGCCAACTTTTTCACTCCCCTCTTTCACTTTCATCAAGAGGCGTTTTAGTTCCTCTTCACTTTCTGCCGTAAGGGTGGTGTCATCTGCATATCTGAGGTTATTGATATTTCTCCCGGCAATCTTGATTCCAGCTTGTGCTTCTTCCAGCCCAGTGTTTCTCATGATGTACTCTGCATGTAAGTTAAATAAGCAGAGTGACAATATACAGCCTTGACGCACTCCTTTTCCTATTTGGAACCAGTCTGTTGTTCCATGGCCAGTTCTAAGTGTTGCTTCCTGACCTGCATACAGATTTCTCAAGAGGCAGGTCAGGTGGTCTGTATTCCCATCTCTTTCAGAATTTTCCATAGTTTGTGGTGATCCACATAGTCAAAGGCTTTGACATAGCCAATAAAGCAGAAATAGATGTTTTCTGGAACTCTCTTGCTTTTCCCATGATCCAGCAGATGTTGGCAATTTGATCTCTGGTTCCTCTGCCTTTTCTAAAACCATCTTGGACATCAGGAAGTTCATGGTTCACGTATTGCTGAAGCCTGTCTTGGAGAATTTTGAGCATTACTTTACTAGCGTGTGAGATGAGTGCAATTGTGTGGCAGTTTGAGCATTCTTTGGCATTGCCTTTCTTTGGGATTGGAATGAAAACTGACCTTTTCCAGTCCTGTGGCCACTGCTGAGTTTTCCAAATTTGCTGGCATATTGAGTGCAGCACTTTCACAGCATCATCTTCCAGGATTTGAAATAGCTCAACCGGAATTCCATCACCTCCACTAACTTTGTTCGTAGTAATGCTTTCTAAGGCCCACTTGACTTCACATTCCAGGATGTCTGGCTCTAGGTAAGTGATCACATTTTCGTGATTATCTGGGTCATGCAGATCTTTTTTGTACAGTTCTTCTGTGTATTCTTGCCACCTCTTCTTAATATCTTCTGCTTCTGTTAGGTCCATACCATTTCTGTCCTTTATTGAGCCCATCTTTGCATGAAATGTTCCCTTGGTATCTCTAATTTTCTTGAAGAGATCTCTGCTGCTGCTGCTGCTAAGTCACTTCAGTCGTGTCCAACTCTGTGTGACCCCATAGATGGCAGCCCACCAGGCTCCCCCATCCCTGGGATTCTCCAGGCAAGAACACTGGAGTGGGTTGCCATTTCCTTCTCCAATGCATGAAAGTGAAAAGTGAAAGTGAAGTCACTCAGTCATGTCCGACTCTTTGGGACCCCATGGACCACAGCCTACCAGGCTCCTCCGTCCTTGGGATTTTCCAGGCTAGAGTACTGGAGTGGGCTGCCATCGCCTTCTCTGGAAGAGATCTCTAGTCTTTCCCATTCTGTTGTTTTCCCCTACTTCTTTGCATTGTGAAGAAAGCTGAGGGCCGAAGAATTAATGCTTTTGAACTGTGGTGTTGGAGAAGACTCTTAAGACTCCCTTGGACTGCAAGGAGATCCAACCAGTCCATTCCAAAGGAGATCAGTCCTGGGTGTTCTTTGGAAGGAATGATGCTAAAGCTGAAACTGCAGTACTTTGGCCACCTCATGAGAAGAGTTGACTCATTGGAAAAGACTCTGATGCTGGGAGGGATTGAGGGCAGGAGGAGAAGGGGACGACAGAGGATGAGATGGCTGGATGACATCACAGACTCGATGGACGTCAGTGTGAGTGAACCCCAGGAGTTGGTGATGAACACGGAGGCCTGGCATGCTGCGATTCATGGGGTCGCAGAGAGTCAGACACGACTGAACGACTGAACTGAACTGAACTGAAGACTGAATTGGGCTTCCCTGGCGGCTCAGCAGTAAAGAATATGCCCTCCAGTGCAGGAGATATGGGTTCAATCCCTGGGTTGGGAGGATCCCCTAGAGAAGGAAATGGCAACCCACTCCAGTATTCTTGCCTGGAAAATCCTATGGACAGAGGAGCCTGGTGGGCTATAGTCCATGGGGTCTCAAAGAATTGGAGACAACTTAGCAACTAACCAACCCACTCTTGCCTGGAGAATCCCATGGACGGAGGAGCCTGGTAGGCCACAGTCCATGGGGTCGCAAAGAGTCAGACAGGACTGAGCGACTTCACTCAATAGCAACTAACCAACAACAAGATTGAATTAACAGCCCATTCTAGGTTATTTCAGATGCTTCTAGAATAAGAAAGCAGAAATATTCACAAGGTACTAATGGACAGAACTCCCTGTCATATCTAGGAGCATTGACAATTTCCTGACAAAGGAATATATTCCAATATTTCCCTCCTGCTAATTGACCACTGAAGTGCTACTGAGCCTGTTAACAGGCTAAAAACCAAACTGCTGGTGAATGTTGTTGGCTTAGGAGAAGATTACTGTTCCTTCACAAATTATTCCATCTGTGGCCAATTTCTCTTTTTTCCTTAATATAAAAGTGTCCCCTTCCTTTATTTACTTAGTTTTGGTTATGGTAATACTCACAGCCATATGTCCTGCCTCCCTTACAGGTATAGATGTCATTGGATACAGTTCTAGCAAATGAGATACAAGCAGAAGTGATGAGAGGGCGGGATTCTTGGAAAGCTCTTTAAAAGGAGACTGATACTACTGACAGAATCCTTCTTTGCCTTCTCTTCCTCCTGACTGAAGGGACTGTCAAGATTCCAGGAGCTCAGAGTATACTCTAGAAGGGGCTCTGGACCCAGTCCCTTGTCCCTTTATACATGTGGAAGGATGAATTCAAAGGAGAGCTTAAGTTGGTAGGACTTCTTTGTCTGGGCAGGAGTGCCAATTTAGCTCACTTTCTGGTTTTACTTTCTGTGCATAGATAGGTATTTCCTGCTTAATTCCAGTAATTCATTTCTGAAAATCAGACTTTATGGTATGAATACAAGAACATTCACAGGAAATGTGTTTCACATTATTTTAAATTATAAAAATTATATAATGCTGCATATTAATCCCAAACTCTGAGCCAACTTTTTGAAATGTAAACACATCCAAATACTATGTATAATAAATAAACTGTCTATAAGAATGGAAAATGTTTAAAATATCATTTCCCAGTCACCAAAAAAAAATTAATATGGATGTTAATTTATTTGCTTTGTCTGTAGTTAATACAACCTCTCTTGGTGCCAGCAAGAATTATACATCCACTTAACTGACCCTTGGGGTTCTTTTCATATGATTCTTTCATTCTGTCAGTTTGGAAAATAATTGAGGCTTTTTATGTGTATTGTTTTGTTTAAAATATTGTATTGAGTTTTAAAGGCATACATACACATTTTGCCTATGTAAATATTATTTCTCAAAATGTTGTGCTAAGAGATATGTACCATCATGAGGTATGGATGTTAAAGACCAAGAGATGTCCCACCAGGAAAAGATGACTTGTCTGCCTTTCTTTCAGGGATTTCTCTGCTAGTATGTGGATCTTTGTGAGTAAAATTTAAAGACTCAGAATTTCATGTTCTTACTAGCCATCCTTTCACCTTTTCCCATTTCTATACCATTATCACATCAAGACAAGTTTCTTTGTGTGATTAAGTAAAAGGGTTATACTGAGAAAGGTAAACTTGTCAAATGCCACCCAGCAGCACAGCTTGAAAAGTTCCCATAGAGAGAAACATATTTAAAAAACAGAGCCACACACTCTGCTACCTTGACCTGGAATCATAATGAAGGTTCTTCTAGCAACTCTGATATAATTTTCTTTAATTCATTTTGAAGCTCAGAGATAGATGAAATATACTTTTGCTCTAAAGTTAAAGCTGGGTTCAAATCTTCCCTCATCACTTACCATCTTTGTGACCTGTTGAAGAGAAAATTGTAAAACTTTACTGAGAGAATCTTAATAAATATCCAGTATAAGAACAAACGACATGCTTTCAGTTTGTCTTCTTTTAAACCTATAACTGTCTTTCAGTGAGCTCAAAGTTGGGTAGAAGCTTCCTCTTGACCTCTAGACCATCTCCACACTCACCTCCAGTCAGTTCCAGTTGATCAACTTCCAGGTTAGATCCTTGAATGACAGGTGCTCCTTCATCTTCTCTCCCTTGACCAGGGAGAATGTCCTCACTCTCTGGCGGTTCCTCTTGTTGAGACTGTTCGCCAGTGGGCTGCTGGGAAACCACAGGTCCAGCTGGATTATTTTACTACTTGGAGTCCCAATTTCCCTATGATAAAAACTGGTGTCTTGAGGGGGGTTTTGGTGAGGTTTAAATGAGATACTATTTATAAAGCAAGCAGCACACTGCCTGGCATAAAATAGATCTTCAAGATATATAATCTTTTTAAAAAGTTTATTTAGCTATACCCAGTCTTAGTTGTAGCATGTGGGATCTAGTTCCCTGATGAGGGATAAAACCTATGGCCCCTGCATTGGGAGCTCAGAGTCTTAGCCACTGGACTACCAGGGAACTTCCAACATATATAATCTTAATTCAGCTAATAGTTATTAGGGAACTACTCTATGTCCAACAGTGTGTGAGACACTGGAAACATATATTGAATAAGAGTTAGTCTTCACTCTTCAGGGTCTTATGTATCCCAAGATGATACAGACAGGTAAACTGATGAGGAAAGCTTACTGTGATAGATGCTGCCAGATGAAGAATTAGAGTTTTTATGGAAGTTTGTAAGAAACACTCAGAATTAAAAAGTGGAAGCTTGGGGCTCCCTGACAAAAGGATGCCAGAGTTGAGGCATGTCGAGTGAGTAGGGATGAGCCAGTGGAAGAAGGGAGAAGGAATACGTGCTATTTCTAGTGAATCACGGAGAGATTAGGATGCTTGAAACCAAAAGCTGCAGACCAAGACTAAGGCTAACAAGGTGAGAATTGAGGCTGGAGAGGGAAACAAGAGAGTCATTAGTGAGTGCTTTATAAGTTGTGGAGGATTCAAAACTATCCTAAAAGGGATGTGCAGCCATTAAATGTTTGTAATCAGGGGGTGAATATCATCTGAATGGCCTGGGTTTTTTTTTTTTTTATTTATATTTACTTATTTATTTATGTATTTATTTTGGCCTAGGGTTTTTAAAGAAATATTTTAATTTTTTTTCTTCACACGATGCAGCACGTGGCATCTTAGTTCTCCCACCCGGGATCAAACTGCTCTAGGGTGTTCTATTATTATTGTGGTGGTGGTTGTTATACTAACATTCTTGAATTCTTGTTCATTTGAATTTTTTAAAAATTTATTTATATTACTCACTAAATTTCATAATAATCATATAATAATGCTATTTATATTTTCTGGGTACACCTGAGGTGATCCCAGTTCAATCCATGTCTTCCTTGACCCCCCCAAACCAGTCACAGTGGACTTTAGTTCATCAAACTGATTAAAAGATTAAATATATGGTATATTACATTCACCAGAGAAACAGAAGAAATAGGATATACAGTTGACCCTTGAATAACTTAAGGGTTAGGGGTGCTGACCCTCCATTTAGTCGAAAATCCATGCCACGGTTCTATAGTGGCCCTCTGTATCCACTGATTCTACCAACTTTGGATCATGGAGTATCGCAGTATTTTTTGAAAAAAATTTACATATAAGAGGACTCACACAGTTCAAATCTGTGTTCAAACCTGTGTTGTTCAATGGTCAACTGTATATATACATACACATACTGTGCTTGTGTTCAGTCGTGTCCAACTCTTTGAGACACCATGGGCCCCATAGCCTGCCAGATTTCACCATCCATGGGATTTCCCAGGCAAGAATACTGGAGTGGGTTGCCCTGCCCTCCTCCAGGGGATTATCCTTACCCAGGAATCAAACCCATGTCTCTTACGTCTCCTGCATTGGCAGGCAGGTTCTTTACCACTAGCGCCATCTGTTTATCACATACACACATAATAGTGAGCAATGCTATCTTTTGTGGAGAAGTGTGTATTATTGATTTGCCTCCTCTCCAGTCAACTTAGTAATTTACATTTGTGGGGAAGACCACCCCTCCAGTGAATACTGCAGAAATATGACATGGTTGGTGCTACTGAATATTTATTTACAGCTTTTCCATTGTTTCGGCTCTCTGATTACAATTTTTTTCCTTCTGTCTCCTTCTCTGTTTTCTTTTCGCACCTTAGCAACCCCTTCTAGGCAATTTTCATCTGAATCTTCAGTCCTGCCATGACATCTAACAGCACCAATGGCCTGTTTATTATTTCTCCCTTGGCTGGACTTGCTCTCATCTCAAAATAACTTGTTTCAAGGCTCCTTCCTCCTAACAACACAATCAAAAATATGTCAGATTTTTCTATCAACTTTTCCAGTATATTGATTGATTTTATATTCTTTTGGGATGCACAAGGAAATTCACTGTTCAATTCTTCTTATTAACTTGGTGCAAAATATTAGACACTTCCATTACTTTCATTTGATTGCTCAATCAAAAACTCATCTTACTTTCTTAGCATGTAGCTTAACCCTATTCGCTTCCTTACATTCACACTGCTTCTGCCCCCATTCTTGTTCTCAGGTCCTGATGTGTGGGCTCATGGAGTTTCTCCCCATTTCATACTGTGTTGCAAGATATTGTTCTCTAATAAAATGCAATAGTCAAAGAACTTCAATGGATCCCTTATGCCAATTGTACAAACAAAACTGCTGGTATTTAAGGATGGCAATATGTATTTTTGTCCTATTTATTCAACTGTCCTCAGAGAAGGCAACGGCAAACCACTCCAGTACTCTTGCCTGGAAAATCCCATGGATGGAGGAACCTGGTAGGCTGCGGTCCATGGGGTTGCAAATTTGGACACGACTGAGCGACTTCACTTTCACTTTTCACTTTCATGCATTGGAGAAGGAAATGGCAACCCACTCCAGTGTTCTTCCCTGGAGAATCCCAGGGATAGGGGAGCCTGGTGGGCTGCTGTCTGTGGGGTCGCACAGAGTCGGACATGACTGACACGACTTAGCAGCAGCAGCAGTATTCAACTGTCCTATCCTTCTGAACTTGGACGGCGAGTACTGCTGGAGAGACATATGGACTGGCACCATCATAAACTTGTTATCTCCATTCAATCTTATGAGCTTTCCATACCACCTGTCAACATTCAGCTTTCTCTGCTCTACTCTTCAATGACTATTCCAAATTTTCTTGAGCATTAACTTAAAACTTTCATTCTCAGGAGGTCATCTCTTTGCCCTGGAAGACTGAGAAAGTAGGTATCATTTTTCTCAACTATCTTCCTATCTTCTTGTAAGTTTACTCACACCAACTCATTTTTAGCAACTTGATTTTAATATGCTGAAACCTGTCAGGGTACAGTTTAAACTCTGCTGAAGAGTCAGTGAATGAAAATATGCAGATTAAGGGTGAGGGATATTTTTGTGGGCAATGTGCTTTATTTAATCAGCTCAATTATTTCTTTTCTGTTCCTGATTATAGGGGATATGCATATTAAATATTTTCATCAATTTCTTGGGTATGAATAAAATAAATATCTGTGGTTTGTGACTTTAGTTGTCACCACGTTTAATTTGATCCTCCCTGGAAAAGGTCAACTTAAAACTGCTTTCTGCAAGACAAAAGATATTTTTTAAATGCAAAACTTCTGATTTTATTGGCCATTATCTCATACTATTTCTAGTGATTAAAATTATATCTGTCTGTCTCTCACAGATATAAACATCAAACTATTGGTTACTAATGGGGAGAGGGAATGGGGGAGGGGCAACATGGAGTAGGGGAGTAAGAGGTACAAATTATTATGGATAAAAATAAACTACAAGAATATATTGTACTACACAGGGAATATAGCCAATATTTTATAATAACTATAAGTAGATAACTTTTAAAATTTTTGAACCACTCTATTGCACTCTATTGTAACTTATATGAGACTGTATATCAATTACGGGCTTCCCTGGTGATTCAGTGGTGAAGAATCCACCTGCCAATACAGGAGACCCGGGTTCAACTCCTGGGTTGAGAAGATCCTCTGGAAATGGAAATGGCAATCCACTCCAGTATTCTTGCCTGGGAAATCCCATGCACAGAAGCCTGTCAGTCCATAGGGTTGCAAAAGAGTCAAATATGACTTGGCAACTAAACAACTTGTTGACTGAAAGAAAAACACACAACGTAAAAGCTCCAAGTTTTATTCAAGCACCTTACGGAGGACTGGGCTTCCCTAGTAGCTCAGACAGTAAAAAGAAATCCACCTGCAATGTGGGAAACCTGGATTCAATCCCTGGGTTGGGAAGATCCCCTGGAGAAGAAAATGGTTACCCACTCTAGTATTCAGTCAGTCAGTCAGTTCAGTCAGTTGTGTCCCATTCTTTGAGACCCCATCACCAACTCCCAGAGTTTCCTCAAACTCATGTCCATTGAGTTAGTGATGCCATCCAACCATCTCATCCTCTGTCATCCCCTTCTCCTCCTGCCTTCAATCTTTCCCAGCATCAGGGTCTTTTCCAATGAGTCAGTTCTTTGCATCAGATAGCCAAAGTATTGGAGTTTCAACTTCAGCATCAGTCCTTCCCATGAATATTCAGGACTGATTTCCTTTAGGATTGACTGGTTTGATCTCTTTGCAGTCTAGGAGACTGTCAAGAGTCTTCTCCAACACCACAGCTCAAAAGAATCACTCAGTATTCTTGCCTGGAGAAGTCCATGGACAGAGGAGCCTGGCGGGCTACAGTCCATGGAGTCACAAAGAGTTGGACATGACTGAGCGACTTTCCAATCTCAAAGAAAGGCAATGCCAAAGAATGCTCAAACTACCACACAATTGCACTCATCTCACACGCTAGTAAAGTAATGCCCAAAATTCTCCAAGCCAAGCTTCAGCAATATGTGAACCGTGAACTTCCAGATGTTCAGGCTGGTTTTAGAAAAGGCAGAGGAACAAGAGATCAAATTGCCAACATCAGCTGGATCATGGAAAAAGCAAGGGAGTTCCAGAAAAACATCTATTTCTGCTTTATTGGCTATGCCAAAGCCTTTGACTGTGTGGATCACAATAAACTGTGGAAAATTCTGAAAGAGACAGGAATACCAGACCACCTGGCCTGCCTCTTGAAAAATCTGTATGCAGGTCAGGAAGCAACAGTTGGAACCAGACATGGAACAACAGACTGGTTCCAAATAGGAAAAGGAATGCATCAAGGCTGTATATTGTCACCCTGCTTATTTAATTTATATGCAGAGTACTTCATGAGAAACGCTGGACTGGAAGAAACACAAGCTGGAATCAAGATTGCCAGGAGAAATATCAATAACCTCAGATATGCAGATGACACCACCTGTATGGCAGAAAGTGAAGAGGAACTCAAAAGCCTCTTGATGAAAGTGAAAGAGGAGAGTGAAAAAGTTGGCTTAAAGCTCAACATTCAGAAAACGAAGATCATGGCATCTAGTCCCATTACTTCACGGGAAATAGATGGGGAAACAGTGGAAACAGTGTCACACTTTATATTTGGGGGGGCTCCAAAATCAGTGCAGATGGTGACTGCAGCCATGAATTTAAAAAAGATGCTTACTCCTTGGAAGGAAAGTTATGACCAACCTAGATGGCATATTGAAAAGCAGAGACATTGCTTTGTCGACTAAGGTCCGTCTAGTCAAGACTGTTTTTTTCCTGTGGTCAAGTATCGATGTGAGAGTTGGACTGTGAAGAAGGCTGAGTGCCAAAGAACTGATGCTTTTGAACTATAGTGTTGGAGAAGACTCTTGAGAGTCCCTTGGACTGCAAGGAGATCCAACCAGTCCATTCTGCAGGAGATCAGCCCTGGGATTTCTTTGGAAGGAATGACGCTAAAGCTGAAACTCCAGTACTTTGGCCACCTCATGCGAAGAGTTGACTCACTGGAAAAGACTCTGATGCTGGGAGGGATTCGGGGTAGGAGGAGAAGGGGACGACAGAGGATGAGATGGCTGGATGGCATCATGGACTCGATGGACGTGAGTCTGAGTGAACTCTGGGAGTTGGTGATGGACAGGGAGGCCTGGCGTGCTGCGATTCATGTGGTTGCAAAGAGTCAGACAAGACAGAGTGACTGAACTGAACTGAGAGACTTTCACTTACACTTTCACTTTACTGAGGACTACAGCCTCTCAGAAGCTCTGAGAGGACTTGTTCCAAAGAGGTAGGGGAGGAGCTGTATATATATAAAAATTATTTTTAGAACTGGGAAATAGGTGTAGTCAAGCATTTGTGGTTGTTGTTGTTCAGTTGCTAAGTTGTGTCCAGCTCTTTTACTATCTCATGTATTGTAGCCCCACTAGGCTCCTCTGTCCATGGGATTCCCAGACAAGAATATTGGAGCAGGTTGCCATTTCCCTCTCCAGGGGATGTTCCTAACAGGGATCAAATCCGTCTCCTGCATTGACAGGTGGATTCTTTACTACTGACCACTTGGAAAGTCTGTAGTCAAGCATACATCTCTGTAAAAGATTACTGCTAATCACACACACACAAAACAAACTTCTCAAGTTTAATGATTTCAGTGCTTCTTTACTGGAAGATATAAGATCCAGTGTCATTGAGATCTCTCTTAGATCTGTATCTTAACTATCTAGGGACTGCTGCTGCTGCTGCTAAGTCACTTCAGCCATGTCCAACTCTGTGCAACCCCATAGATGGCAGCCCACCAGGCTCCCCCGTCCCTGGGATTCTCCAGGCAAGAACACTGGAGTGGGTTGCCATTTCCTTCTCCAATGCATTAAAGTGAAAAGTGAAAGTGAAGTCGCTCAATCGTGTCTGACTCTTATTGACCCCATGGACTGCAGCCCACCAGGCTCCTCCGTCCATGGGATTTTCCAGGCAAGAATACTGGAGTGGGGTGCCATTGCCTTCTCTGAACTATATAGGGATATATATATATATCCAAAATATGAATGTTTCATCCTATTTTTCTTCCAGCCCAAATTCCCTTCAGGGCAGCTGTCCTGGGCAACTGCAGAGGGATGAAACTTAAGTTCAGTTCAGTCACTCAGTCATGTCCAACTCTTTGTGACCCCATGAACCGCAGTATGCCAGGCTTCCCTGTCCATTACCAACTCCTGGAGTGTACTCAAATTCACATCCATCAAGTTGGGGATGCCATCCATCCATCTCATCCTCCATTGTCCCCTTCTCCTCCTGACCCCAAACCCTCCCAGCATCAGAGTCTTTTCCAATGAGTCAACTCTTTGCATGAGCTGGCCAAAGTATTGGAGTTTCAGCTTCAACATCAGTCCTTCCAATGAACACCTAGGACTGATCTCCTTTAGGATGGGCTGGTTGAATCTCCTTGCTCTCCAAAGGACTCTCAAAAGTCTTCTTCAACACCACAGTTCAAAAGCATCAGTCTTCGGCATTCAGCTGTCTTCATAGTCCAACTCTCACATCCATACATGACTACTGGAAAAACCATTGCCTTGACAAGACGGGCCTTTGTCGACAAAGTAATATCTCTGCTTTTGAATATGCTGTCTAGGTTGGTCATAGCTTTTCTTCCAAGGAGTAAGCGTCTTTTAATTTCATGGCTGCAGTCACCATCGGCAGTGATTTTGGAGCTCAAAAAAATAAATTCTGCCACTATTTCCCCATCTATTTGCCATGAAATGATGAGAGTGGATACCATGATCTTCGTTTTCTGAATGTTAAGCTTTAAGCCAACTTTTTCACTCTCCTCTTTCACTTTCATCAAGATGCTCTTTAGTTTTTCTTCACTTTCTGTCATAAGGGTGGTGTCATCTGCATATCGGAGGTTATTGATATTTCTCCTAGCAATTTTGATTCCAGCTTGTGCTTCTTCCAGTCCAGTGTTTCTCATGATGTACCCTGCATTTAAGTTAAATAAGCAGGGTGACAATATACAGCCTTGATGCACTCCTTTTCCTATTTGGAATCAGTCTGTTCCATGTCCAGTTCTAACTGTTGCTTCCTGACCTGCATACAGGTTTCTCAAGAGGCAGATCTTGTGGTCTGGTATTTCCATCTCTTTCAGAATTTTCCACAGTTTATTGTGATCCACACAGTCACAATAAGGGATGAAACTTAACTCTTTGTGTAATTGGATAATGAGAGATACTCTGTTCTTTTTGTTTACAGTACAAGTACTATTTGTTGTTGTTTAGTCTCTAAGTTCGACTCTTGTCCAACTCTTTGGTACCCCCAGGAATGCTGCACACCAAGCTTCCCTGTCCACTATCTCCCGGAGTTTGCTCAAATTCATGTGGGTTGAGTTAGTGATGCCACCCAATCATCTCACCCTCCATTGCCCCCTTCTCCATCTGCCCTCAATCTTCCCCAGCATCCGGTCTTTTCCAATGAGTTGGCTTTTTGCATCAGGTGGCCAAAGTATTGGAGTTTCCGCTTTAGCATCAGTCCTTCCAATGAACACCCAGGACTGATCTCCTTTAGGATGGACTGGTTGGATCTCCTTGCAGTCCAAGGGACTCTCAAGAGCCTTCTCCAACACCACAGTTCAAAAGCATCAATTCTGGGAAGCACCAAAGGATCTTCGCTGTTAATGGCATCGCGATGTGTGTGGACTGTGTGGAGAAGGAATATCCCAACAGGGGTAACATCTGCCTGGAAAATGGATCTTTCTTGCTGAACTTTACAGGCTGTGCGGTGTGCAGTAAGTGAGATTTTATGCTGATCACAAACAAATCTTTGAAAGAGGAAGACGGAGAAGAAATAGTTACCTATGATCATCTTTGTAAGAATTGTCATCACGTAATAGCCAGGCATGAGTATATGTTCAGTATCATGGATGAATTTCAGGAATATACCATGCTGTGTCTGTTATGTGGTAAAGCTGAAGATACTATCAGCATTCTCCCGGATGACCCCTGACAAATGACTCTGTTATTCTAAGGATCCTTCTGCAGTTCTGTAATAATAGTGTTGTGTTGGTTTACAATAGAGCAAGCCTGGTGATTTGCTTAGTTTACAATGGAAATTATTTGCATATTATTTTTTACTGCTTAGACTCACCTGTTCTTTGAAGAAAAAGAGTTCCCTGGCAGTCCAGTTGTTAGGACATGGCACTTTCACTGCTGTGGCCAGGGATCGGTCCCTGGCTGGGAAACTAAGACCCCACAAGCTGTATAGTGCAGGCCCCACTGCCCCCACAAAAAAAAGTAATTTAGGAAATTGCTGAGCTCTTCTGCTAAAGTTCCCAGTGCATATCATTGCAGCCAGAATGAGGCATCTTTGTTAGCTGTTATATGGCTGAAAAATAACTAGGATGGAAAGCACATCTAGTGCCCAGATCTTGGTTCCAACAAAAGGAATCTAGGGCTCCTTGGATAAGTGACTGAGTCTAGGACCAGGGCAGTAAATATACAAGATGAGTTTGGAGTATCTTGAGCCACAAAAAAAGGAAGAGCTTGAAGGGAAATCACAATGACTGGGAGTATGTCAAAAGGACAGAAGAACCCCCCAAAGAACCTCCCAGTGACCAAGGCTGGAACAATCTGAGCAACAAAATAAAGTAGTATTGGATTATAACCCCCCAAAAAACACAAAACAAAAGCATCAGTTCTTTGGCACTCAGCTTTCTTCACAGTCCAACTCTCACATCCATACATGACTACTGGAAAAACCATAGCCTTGACTAGACGGACCTTTGTTGGCAAAGTAATGTCTCTGCTTTTCAATATGCTGTCTAGTTTGGTCATAACTTTCCTTCCAAGGAGTAAGTGTCTTTTAATTTCATGGCTGCAGTCACCATCTGCAGTGATTTTGGAGCCCAAGAAAATAAAGTCAGCCACTGTTTCCACTGTTTCCCCATCTATTTCCCATGAAGTGATGGGACCAGATGCCATGATTTTAGTTTTCTGAATGTTGAGTTTATGCCACCTTTTTGACTCTCCTCTTTCACTTTCATCAAGAGACTTTTTAGTTCCTCTCCACTTTCTGCCATAAGGGTGGTGTCATCCCCTCCAAGTCCATCCATGTTGCTGTAAATGGCAAACTTTCTCTCTTATGACTGAGTAGTATTCCATGTTAATATACATACCACTTCTTCTTTGTCCATGCATCTGTTGATGGACACTAAATTTGCTTCCATATCTAAGCAATGGTAAATAATGCTGCTATGAACATTGGGGTACATGTATCTTTTACTAATAATGCTTTTATTTTTTTCATATGTATACCCAGGAGTGAAATTTCTGGGTCATGTGGTAGTTCAAGTTTTAGATTTTTGAGAAACCTCCTCATGGTTTTTCACAAGGGCTGCACCAATTTATATTCCCACTGACAGTGTAGGAGGACTTTTTTTTTCCCCTTATCCTTACCAAAATTTCTTCTTTGTTGTCTTTTTGATGACAGCCATTATGACAGGTGGTTTTGGTTTGCATTTCCCCAATGATCAGTGAAGCTGAGCACCTTCTCAGTACCTGGTAGCTATCTGTCTGTGTTCTTTGGAGAAATGTCTATTTAAATCCTCCTACTGATTTTTAAGCAGATCATTCTTTTTTTTTTTTTTTTTTTTTTTTGGTGTTGTGTTGTATGAGTTCTTCAAATATTTTGGGTCTTGTTGGATATATCATTTGCAAACATCGTCTCCCATTCAGTAGGTGACCTTTTTGTTTTGCTTGATAGTTTCCTTTGCTACGCAAAAGCCTTTTAGTTTGATGTTGTCCCATTTCTTTGTCTTTGTTTTGTTTTCCTTGCCTGAGGAGACATAGCCAAAAAACCATTGCTAAGACTGATGGCAGAGAACTTAACTATTTAACTTCACTATTTATTTTCCAGAGGGTTCATAGTTTCAGAGATCTTAAGTGAAGTCTTTAATCTATTTTGAGTTTATTTTTGTTCATGGTGTGATAGAATGTGTTCAGTTGCTCATTCGTGTCTGACTGCAACTCTATGGGCTGTAGCCTGTCGGGCTGCTCTGTCCAGGGGATTTTCCTGGCAAGATACAGAAGTGAGTTGCCATTTTCTCCTTCAGGGAATCTTCCTGGCCCTGGAATCAAACCTGCATCTCTTGCATTAGCAGTTGGATTCTTGACCGCTGAGCCACCAAGGAAGCCCAACAGAAAAGTCCACTTTGACTCTTCCACATGTAATTGTCCAGTTTTCTAAGACCATTTATCAAAGAATCTATTTGTTTATTTGTTTTTTCTCCATTTTATATTCCTAGCTCCTTTGTCATTGATTAATTGCCCATATAAGAGGGGTTCATTTCTGGGCCCTCTATTCTGTTCCATTGAGCTTTGTGTCTGTTTTTATGCCTGTATCAGGCTGTTCTGGCATCCCAGTACTGGTGCCACAGGCTGGTGGGCAGGCCTGGGTCCTGAGCCCCAGGCGCTAGTAAAGCTAAAGGGAACAGTCCAAATTGCCTAAACCAGTGTCCTCAGAGTAGATCAAGCTCCCCAGAATGACTGGCACAAGTGTTTATGTCTCCAGGATGAACTCCAATTGCCTCTGCCTCTTCGGGAGACTCTCCAACATCAGCAAGTGGGTCTGACCCAGGCTCCTTTCAAATTACTGCTTCTGCCCTGGGTCCTGGAGTGTGTGGGATTTTGTAGGTGTCCTTTACGAATGGGGTCTCTATTTCCCACAGCTCTCTGACCCTCTGGAAAGTAAGCCCTGCTGCTTTTCAAAGCCAAATATTCTGGGGGCTTATTTTTCTTGTACCGGACCCTTGGGCTGGAGACCTCAGTGCGGGACTCAGACCCCTTGCTCCTTGGGGAGAAGCTCTGCAACTCTAATTTGCAACTCCCATTTGTGAGTTGCCCATTTAGGGTTATGGGTCTTGACTATGTCTCTGTACCTTCTACCTTTGCGTTGTGGTTTCTCCTTTATATCTTTGGTTGTATAAGTTTGAATTTTCTTAATTATAATTTTTTTAATACCATGATTGTTTATTGGGATAGATTTAATTTGCGTGAAGTTTTAGATAAATTTCCTGAGATAGGTTAGTCTTAACTGTTCAGGCAGGTTTGGAGTTGATGTGGCTCAGGTATAAGAGTTAGACCATCTGAGTTCTATTTCTAAGTACCATGGCTTGGGGGTTGGAGTAGGTAGAGAGAAAAGTCAGCTGAAAGCTAACCGCTCCTTTCACTAAGCAGTATACATTTTACAGGTATTTTTCCTAAGCTGCACAAAAGTCCCTGTGGGCTAGCAGTGGTCATGGCTGCATATTGAGGAGAAGGCAGGAGGTCAGTGTTGTCCTTGATGTTGTCTGGCATCCATTGGAACAGTCATCCTATCTGGTCTTTAAATGAAGGTCTATGTAATTGCCTAGTTGTACCTAATTCCCATCCATGAGCCCTCCACTTTTATCACTCTCTTTGTGCTTCTCTGAGGAGCCATGCAAATCATCCTGTCTGTGTTGGGGCATGGGGAAGCCTAAGGCATTGCCTCCAATGCCATCTGGGTAGGCATGCCGTGTAACAACTTTTCCTCCAAGGCTATGTCATTTCCACAGGCTTTGCCTAAACAATGGGAGCTGGTTTCCTTTCCTCCCAGAGACAACCAGCCCATATAGAGGTTTTGAATCCTTCCTAGAACTCAACCCAAGAGCTCGAGGGCAAGCTTCCTCTTTCTGGGACCCTTTAGATGCTCTGTTACCACTTCTGTGTTTCCACTGCAATAAAATGCGGAGTCTTCTTTTAGCCTGAGGACTCCTTTTTACTTTAGAGGTTGGAGAGTGACAGGGAGTAGAGTGAGGATGGGATATTTTTCTCTTATGTATCAGGTAGTTTCCCATTTATATTGTATCTATCATGGTTCTTTGTTGGTCTCCAAACTGCCTGTTTTAAAATTCCAAATTTTAAATTAAAAATTAAATCTTTTAAGAATAAAATTTTTTAATTTGTTGACACATCCCCTCCTCTAGTTCAGGAGGTGGAACAATCTGGTTGTCTGAATGTGGTGGTAGTTTGTGTGTGGGGAGGCAAATGGGAAATTAGAGAAGAAAATACTGAGGAGTGGGGGTATAAGAATATTTTAATATTTTAAAGGATCAAATAACGTTTTTTTCTTGTGTTCTTTTTGTTGATCCTAACTAAGGCCCTCAGAGGCATTATTTCCCCAATTTGAATAATGTAGCAGCCCCTTTAAAGAGAAAGTCATTTGTGACTTCCCTGGTGGCCCAGCAGTTAAGACTCCATGCTTCCACTGCTGGGGGCACCAATTCACTCCCTGGTCAGGGAACTAAGATCTCACATGCCACTTTGTGGCCAAGAAGTAAAAGCAAAAATAACTAAAAATGAAAATCATTTGGCACATCCCTAAGAATATATCTGTACATTAGTTGCACTGAACTATACTTGTGAAACTGCCTCCAGAGAAGGTTACTCAAGGGTTGGACAGCAGTTTGGACTCATCATCTCTATATGGCCAGGTTTCTCTGGGATGCAGCCCTCATTGTTTTCATGAAAGGGCTTTGAAGTCACAGTGTACATACAGGTGATGACTTTGGGGATGCACTCTTTCATGAGAACTAAGTCGTGATGGGGTGAGGGCATTATTTATTTGTCTCTCTTCCAGTTGCTTTGCCATGAGTTTGAAGGGAAATGGAAACTATCCTGCTCTGTGATCATGGTCTTCTTTTTTGACTGCCCCTTAATTCTTTCTTTGGGATCTATCATTTCCAGAAATCAAGAGAATTAAAGAAAGTCTGGAAGTTTTTCTTATTGGAAAAAAATTTGGCTATGTGTCTCCTTTTTAAAAAAAAAAGTCCTCCCCCTTTTTTCTTGAGGTATATTCTACATGTAATGAAATGCACAAATCTTAAGTGAACAGTTGGAAGAATTTTTGCCTATATATATCCACATGCAATGACTACCCACATCAAAATAGAAATATGTCTGTGACTCTGGTGGTTTCCTAGTTCTCCTTCCCAGGCAATACTTTCTCCCCCAGGTAGCCAGCACTGTGATTCCTACCAGATCTTTGGTGGACTCTTTGCCATTATGTGCGCATTCTCTTCTGACAGCTGGTGAAGTAAGCTGGTCTAGATTGTTCCTCTAGCCCATGGAAGGAGTGAGTCTCTTGGCATTGTGGAAGAACCCAACTTTTTTGTTCTGTCTCTCGGCACTCCTCTGCTGCTGCTTTTTGTTAGACAAACTTTTCCCTCTGGATTGGAAAAGTTTGAGATTCAGGTGCTTAGGAAATAGGGGTCAATTTGGTCATTTTGGCTTGCTTTGGATCCCAGCCTTAGGCTGCCATTGAAAGACTTGCCTTAAACTGACTCAGGGTCTCATCAAATATTCCCACTTTTCCCTCCCCCTTCTGAGATGCTCAGACTCTGTGCTCTTTCTAACCAAGGTAGGTATAAGCTTAGCTTGTCTTATCAGCAGGTTGTCTTAGTGATATTTTAGGGAGCCAGGCTTCCCTGGTGGCTCAGATGGTAAAGAATCTGCCTATAATGCGGGAGACCTGGGTTCAATCCCTGGGTTGGGAAAATTCCATGGAGCAGGGCATGGTAACCCACTCCAGTGTTCTTGTCTGGAGCAACCCCATTGACAGAGAAGCCTGGCTGGGTACAGGCCATGGGGTCACAAAGAGTAGGACATGACTGAGTGACTCTGTTCAGTTCAGTAGCTCAGTTGTGTCAAGCTCTTTGCAACCCCATGGACTGCAGCACACCAGGCTTCCCTGTCCATCACCAACTCCCAGAGCTTACTCAAACTCATGTCCATCAAGTCAGTGATGCCATCCAACCATCTTATCTTCTGTCGTCCCCTTTTCCTCCTGCCTTCAATCTTTCCCAACATCAGGGTCTTTTCTAGTGAGTCAGTTCTTCACATCAGGTGGCCAAAGTATTGGAGTTTCAGCATCAATCTTTCCAGTGAATATTCCAACTAGTCTATCCTAAAGGACTGAGTGACTAAGCATACACATAAAAGGCCTTCCTTGAAAATTCTTATTAAAACTGCAGTCCTGTTTTAATTCCTGGAACTTTATTTCCCCCTTCGCTGCTTTAATATCTTCCATAGCATTTCTGTTTTTATGTGCTTAATGTGGTTCTACTAGAAAAATTTCAGTCCCCTGAAGGCTGGCATTTCTGTCTCAAAGTCCAGAACAGTTGCTGATACCTAATAGATTGTTGATTTTTATTGTTGAATAAATGGATATTATCTAATTACTGTAAACACAAATAACTTAAACCCCAAATTGCATTTTGGGCAGACATCTTTAATCATTTAATTGACTTCCATTAGGTTCAGTTCAGTTTAGTTGCTCAGTTGTGTCTGATTCTTTGCGACCCCATGGACTGCAGCATGCCAAGCTTCCCTGTCCATCACCAACTCCTGGAGCTTGCTCAAACTCATGTCCATCGAGTCAGTGATGCCATCCAACCATGTCATCCTCTGTTGTCCCCTTATCCTCCTGCCTTCAATCTTTCCCAACATCAGTGTGTTTTCCAGTGAGTCAGTTCTTCACATAAGGTGGACAAAGTATTGGAGTTTCAGCTTCAGCATCAGTCCTTCCCATGAAAATTCAGGACTAATTTCCTTTAGATTGACTGGTTTCATCTCCTTGAAGTCCAAGGGACTCTCAAGAGTCTTCACAGTTCAAAAGCATTAATTCTTTGGCACTCAGCCTTCTCTATGGTCCAACTTTCACATCCATACATGACTACTGGAAAAAGCAAAGGTTTTATTAATTGACTTTCATCCGACAAAACTGTATGAGTTTTCCTCACATTAAAGAAGGTCAAGGACGACATGTGGAAGCCATGGTAGGATTCTTTTATTGAGATTTTTGTTTTTATGACTTTGTAGCTACTGGAAAAACATGCTCTGGGAGGTTTCTAGCTAACAATCACATGGAACCTGGGTTCTTTGTTAGTTCATTTGTCTTTGGTCACACAATCTTATAATCATTTTCTGAGGGACACATGGGACTTAGCCATAGGAACTCTATCACCCCATCTCCACATCCATTCAGGCTGGCCTCTCATTCATCAAATTGATTTAAACTAGACAACAGCAATCAAACCTTCTGATTACTCCCATCAATCTTTGATTCCAGAGAAGTTCTCTCAGTAAAAACTTCTTTGTGAGAAATGATACCCATGCCTACTGAATACACTATCTTTTCACCCTTTTGGGTATTATTAAATTTACTAGTCCTGAATCTAGCCGGATTATCAGTAAGATTTTTCTTAGAGTATCCTTGTCACTCCTGGTTACTTTTACTGAAATAAGCTTTGATGTAACACTTTCACTTTCACAAGACTCAATAATAATGACACACACACAATAAGAACTCACTAGTGAGGGGGTGTGCGGTCCTAAGATGGTGGAGGAATAGGATGGGGAGACCACTTTCTCCCCCACAAATTCATTGAAAGATCATTTGAATGCTGAGCAAATTCCACAAAGCAACTTCTGAATGCTGGTGGAGGACACCAGGCACCCAGAAAGGCAGCCCGTTGTCTTAGAAAGGAGGTAGAACAAAATATAAAAGATGAAAAGAGAGACAAAAGAGTTAGGGATGGAGACCCGCCCCAGGGAGGGAGTCACGAAAGAGGAGAAGTTTCCAAATACCCGGAAACCCTCTCACCAGCGGGTCTGTGGGGAATTTTGGATTCTCAGAGGGCAACATAACCAGGAAGAAAAAATAAATAAATAAAACCCACAGATTACGCGCCTAACCGCAACTCCCAGCAGAGAATAGCCCAGATGCTCGCGATCGCAACCAGCAAGCGGGGTCTGAACAGGGAGGCGCGGGCTGCGTTGCTTAGCGTAAGGACTGGGCCTGAATGCCCCAAGGGCAATCTGAGGGAACTAACTTGAGATAGCAACCCAGACCGTGGCATGGCCAGAGAGAGGAAAAAAAGAGAGAGAGAGAGGGAGAACTTTCCTGCGAAAAGCTCTAACCTAAGATACTGCCAGGCCTGCTCACAGAAAAAAGGACTGATTGTGAATACCAGAGGAGAGCTAGTTGGCTGTGGATCAGCTCATTCCCCGCCGGCCAGAGGCAAAAGGCAGGCAAGTAACAGCCAGAGCTGGAGGGCGAGGGGCAATCTCAGCCCTAGAGATGGCATCCTCTATCAAATTGCAAGCAGGCTCCCAGTTGCTAACCAAGTCTTCCTGGGATCCTGGACAGTTGACATCTGCCAGGAGGGTCGCAGCTAGAGATCAGCTCCCCAGAGGAGACACACGGCACACCTGAGATGGCACTCCTGCTTGCACCCAGGAAACCGAGTGGCTGGGATGGGGGAGATGATAAGATGCACGGCCCACCTGGGGAGAGTGTGCTCGCCAAGCACTTGGTCGCCTGAGCTGCTCGGACCTGGGAAGGGCACAAAACGCAGGCCCAACCAAGTCTATGCCTTTGTGGAGTACATGAGAACCTGAACCTGAGCAGCTTAAACCTGGGAAGTGTGTGCAACCCAGGGCCTGCTTTAGACAGTTCCCCTGCAGTGCAACCTGGAGCTTGAGTAGTGTAGACTGGGAAAGAACACATGCTGTGAGTGGGGGAAAAGCCAGTGTGGCCCGACACTATGAGCACTCCCCACACATGCCAGTGATATTTGTTTGCAGTGTTCCTCCCTCCCCACAGCAAGACTGAACAAGTGAGCCTAAATAAGTGACCACCTCCACCGCCTTCTGTCAGGGCGGAAATTAGACACTGAACAGACTTGCAAACAGAAGAAGTCAAAATAAACAGAGGGAACCGCTTTAGAAGTGACAGGTCCAACAGATTAAACCCCTGTAGTTAGCACCGGCTACATTGGAAGGGGCTTATAGACCTCAAGAAGAAGTATAAGCTGGAACAAGGAACTATCTGAAACGGAACTGACCCCGCCATGGCCACCACAGCGCCAAAGAAATTCCTAGATATATTTTACTATCATCATTCTTTTAATTAAAAATTTTAAGTTCTTTATTACTCCTTTAATTTTCATTTTTATAACCTACTATTACCTTGAGAAAAAAAAAGACCCTATTTTAAAAGGAAGTTTCATATATACTTTTTATGATTTTTATGATTTTTTTTTAATATTGTATTTTTGAGAGTCTAACCTCTATCTAGATTTTTAATCTTTGCTTTTTGGTATTTGTTAACAATTTAGTACCTTTAAGAATCCAATCTTCAGTACTCATTTTTACTTAGGAGTGTGATTACTGGCTTGATTGCCCTCTCCCTCTTTTGACTCTCCTTTTTCTCCCCCAGGTCACCTCTATCTCCTCCCTCCCCTTCTCTTCTCTACCCAACTCTGTGAATCTCTTCGGGTATTCCAGGCTGTGGAGAACACTTAGGGAACTGGTTACTAGCTAGACCTGTCTCTCTCCTTTTGACTCCCCGTCTTCTCCTCTTGGTCACCTCTACCTCCTTCCTCCCTCTTCTCTTCTCTATGTAACTCTGTGAACCTCTCTGGGTGTTCCAGGCTGTGGAGAGCACATAGGGAATTGATTACTACCTAGATTGCTCTCTCCCCTTTTGATTCCCCCTCTTTTCCTCCTGGTCACCTCTATCTCCCTTCTCCCTCTTCTCTTCTCCATGTAACTCTGCGAACCTCTCTGGGTGTCCCTCACTGTGGAGAATCTTTTCTCCATTAACCCAGATGTTTTGTCATCTGTATGGATGGAGAAATCTTGAGGCTACTGTAAGAATACGACTGAAAACCAGAGGCAGGAGACTTAAATCCAAAACTCGAGAAGACCAGAAAACTCCTGACTACAGGGAACATTAATCGACAAGAGCTCATCCAAAAGCCTCCATACCAACACTAAACCAAGTTCCACTCAAGAGCCAACAAGTTCCAGAGCAAGACTACCAGGCTAATTCTCCAGCAATGCAGGAACATAGTCCTGAGCATTAATATACAGGCTGCCCAAAGACACACCAAACCCATAGACACCTCAAAACTCACTACTGGACACTTCATCACACTCCAGAGAGAAGAGATCCAGCTCCACCCAGCAGAACACTGATGCAAGCTTACCTAACCAGGAAACCTTGACAAGCCACTCGTCCAACCCCACCCACAGGAAGGAACCTCCATCCAGAATAAACAGGAACCACAAACTTCCAGCCTACAGAAAGGCCACCCCAAACACAGCAATCTAAACAAGATGAAAAGGCAGAGAAATATTCAGTAGGTAAAGGAACATGATAAACGCCCACCAAACCAAACCAAAGAGGAGGAGATAGGGAGTCTACCTGAAAAAGAATTCAGAATAATGATAGTAAAGATGATCCAAAATCTTGAAAACAAAATGGAGTTACAGATAAATAGTCTGGAAACAAGGATTGAGAAAATGCAAGAAATGTTTAACAAGGTCCTAGAAGAAATAAAAAAGAGTCAATCAATAATGAATAAGGCAATAACTGAGATCAAAATCACTCTAGAGGGAGCCAAAAGTAGAATAACTGAGGCACAAGATAGGATAAGTGAGGTGAAAGATAGAATAGTGGAAATAAATGAATCAGAGAGGAAAAAGAAAAAAGAATTAAAAGAAATGAGGACAACCTCAGAGACCTCTGGGACAATGTCAAATGCCTCAACATTTGAATCATAGGAGTCCCAGGAGAAGAAGGCAAAAAGAAAGGCCATGAGAAAATACTTAAGGAGATAATAGTTGAAAACTTCCCTAAAATGGGGAAGGAAATAGCCACCCAATTCCAAGAAACCCAGAGAGTCCCAAACAGGATAAACCCAAGGCAAAACACCCCAAGACACATGTTAATCAAATTAATGAAGATCAAACACAAAGAACAAATATTAAAAGCAGCAAGGAAAAGCAACAAATAACACATAAGGGGATTCCCTTAAGGATAACAGCTAATCTTTCAACAGAAGCTCGTCAGGCCAGAAGGGAAATGCAGGGCATAATTAAAGTGATGAAAGAGAAAAACCTACAAACCAGATTACTGTACCCAGCAAGGATCTCATTCAAATATGAAGGAGAAATCAAAAGCTTTATAGACAAGCAAAAGCTGAGAGAATTCAGCACCACCAAACCAGCTCTTCAGCAAATGCTAAATGATCTTTTCTAGACAGGAAACACAGAATAGGTTTATAAACTCAAACCCAAAACAACAAAGTAAATGGCAATGGGATCATACTTATCAATAATTACCTTAAATGTAAATGGGTTGAATGCTCCAACCCAAAGACAAAGACTGGCTGAATGGATACAAAAACAAGACCTCTATAAATGCTGTCTACAAGAGACCCATCTCAAAACAAGGGACACATACAGACTGAAAGTGAAGGGCTGGAAAAACATATTTCATGCAAGTAGAGACCAAAAGAAAGCAGGAGTAGCAATACTCATATCAGATAAAATAGACTTTGAAATAAAGGCCATAAAAAGAGACAAAGAAGGACACTACATAATGATGAAAGAGTAAATCCAAGAAGAAGATATAACAGTAATAAATATATATGTACCCAACATAAAAGCACCACAATATGTAAGACAAATGCTAACAAGTATCAAAGGGGAAATTAACAGTAACACAATAATATTGGCAGATTTTAATACCCCACTGACACTGATTTAGTGGATAAATCAACTAAACAGAACATTAGCAAGGAAACACAAACTTTAAATGATACAATGGACCAGATTGACGTAATTGATAACTATAGGACATTTCACCTCAAAACAATGAATTTCACCTTTTTTCTCAAGTACACACGGAAACTCCTCCAGGATAGATCACACCCTGGGCCATAAATCTAGCCTTGGTAAATTGAAAAACATTGAAATCATTTCAAGCATCTTTTCTGATCACTATGTGGTAAGATTAGATGTCAACTACAGGAAAAAGGATGTTCAAGCTGGTTTTAGAAAAGGCAGAAGAACCAGAGATCCAATTGCCAAATCTGCTGGATCGTGGAAAAAGGAAGAGAGTTCCAGAAAACATCTATTTCTGCTTTATTGACTATGCCAAAGTCTTTGACTGTGTGGATCACAATCAACTATGGAAAATTCTGAAAGAGATGGGAATACAGACCCCCTGACCTGCCTCTTGAGAAACCTATATGCAGGTCAGGAAGCAACAGTTAGAACCAGACATGGAAAAACAAACTGGTTCCAAATAGGAAAAGGAGTATGTCAAGGCTGTATATTTTCACCCTGCTTATTTAACTTATATGCAGAGAGTACATCATGAGAAATGCTGGGCTGGAAGAAGCACAAGCTGGAATCAAGATTGCCGGGAGAAATATCAATAACCTCAGATATGCAGATGATACCACCCTTATGGCAGAAAGTGAAGAGGAACCAAAAGCCTCTTGATGAAAGTGAAAGAGGAGAGTGAAAGGGTTGGCTTAAAACTCAACATTCAGAAAAGGAAGATCATGGCATCCGGTCTCAAGACTTCATGGCAAATAGATGGGGAAAAAGTGGAAACAGTGTCTGACTTCATTTTTTGGGGCTTCAAAATCACTGCAGATGGTGATTGCAGCCATGAAATTAAAAGACACTTGCTCCTTGGAAGGAAAGTTATGACCAACCTGGACAGCATATTGAAAAGCAGAGACATTACTTTGCCAACAAAGGTCTGTCTAGTCAAGGCTATGGTTTTTCCAGTGGTCATGTATGGATGTGAGAGTTGCAGTGTGAAGAAAGCTGAGCACCGAAGAATTGATGCTTTTGAACTGTGGTGTTGGAGAATACTCTAGAGAGTCCCTTGGACTGCAAGGAGATCCAACTAGTCTATTCTAAAGGAGATAAGTCCTGGGTGTTCATTGGAAGGACCGATGCTAAAGCTGAAACTCCAATACTTTGGCCACCTCATGAGAACAGTTGATTTATTGGAAAAGACTGATGCTGCAAGGGATTGAGGGCAGGAGGAGAAGGGGACGATAGAGGATGAGATGGCTGGATGGCATCACGGACTCGATGGACATGAGTTTGAGTGAACTCCAGGAGTTGGTGATGGACAGGGAGGCCTGGCGTGCTGTGATTCATGTGGTCGCAAGAGTCGGATACAACTGAGCGACTGAACTGAACTGAACTGACAGGAAAGAAAAACTATTAAAAATACAAACACGTGGAGGCTAAACAACACACTTCTGAATAACCAACAAATCATAGAAGAAATAAAAAAGGAAATCAAAATATGCATAGAAATGCATAAAAATGAAAATACAACAACCCAAAACTTATCAGTTCAGTTCAGTTCAGTTCAGTCGCTCAGTAGTGTCCGACTCTGTGACTCCATGAATCACAGCATGCCAGGCCTCCCTGTCCATAACCAACTCCTTTCACAGCATCATCTTCCAGGATTTGAAATAGCTCAACTGGAATTCCATCACCTCCACTAGCTTTGTTCATAGTGATGCTTCCTGAGGCCCACTTGACTTCACATTCCAGGATATCTGGCTCTAGGTGAGTTATCATGCCATCGTGATTATCTTGGTTTTGAAGATCTTTTTTGTACAGTTCTTCTGTGTATTCTTGCCATCTCCTTTAATATCTTCTGCTTCTGTTAGGTCCATACCATTTCTGTCCTTTATCGAGCCCATCTTTGCATGAAATGTTCCCTTGGTATCTCTAATTTTCTTGAAGAGATCTCTAGTCTTTCCCATTCTGTTGTTTTCCTCTATTTCTTTGCATTGGTCACTGAGGAAGGCTTTATTTTCTCTTCTTGTTATTCTTTGGATCTCTGCATTCAGATGGTTATATCTTTCCTTTTCTCCTTTGCTTTTGCTTCTCTTCTTTTCACAGCTATTTGTAAGGCTTCCCCAGACAGCCATTTTGCTCTTTTAGCATTTCTTTTCCATGGGGATGGTCGTGATCCCTGTCTCTTGTACAATGTCATGAACTTCCGTCCATAGTTCATCAGGCACTCTATCTATCAGATCTAGCCCCTTAAATCTATTTCTCACTTCCACTGTATAATCATAAGGGATTTGATTCAGGTCATACCTGAATGGTCTCGTGGGCTTCCCTGGTAGCTCAGAGGTTAAAGCATCTGCCTGCAGTGCGGGAGACCTGGGTTCGATCCCTGGGTTGGGAAGATTCCCCTGGAGAAGGAAATGTCAACCCACTCCAGTATTCTTGCCTGGAGAATCCCATGGACAGAGGAGCCTGGTGGGCTACAGTCCATGGGGTTGCAAAAAGTCGGACACGACTGAGCAACTTCACTTTCACTTTCACCTTGTATGGTCTAGTGGTTTTCCCTACTTTCTTCAATGTAAGTCTGAATTTGGCAATAAGGAGCTCATGATCGGAGCCACAGTCAGCTCCCAGTCTTGTTTTTATTGACTGTATAGAGCTTCTCCATATTTGGCTGCAAAGAATAAAATCAATCTGATTTCAGTGTTGACCATCTGGTGATGTCCATGTGTAGAGTCTTCTCTTGTGTTTTGGAAGAGGGTGTTTGCTATGACCAGTGCATTTTCTTGGCAAAACTCTATTGGTCTTTGCCCTGCTTCATTCCGCATTCCAAAGCCAAATTTGCCTGTTACTGCAGATGTTTCTTGACTTCCTACTTTTGCATTCCAGTCCCCTATAATGAAAAGGACATATTTTTTGGGTGTTAGTTCTAAAAGGTCTTGTAGATCTTCATAGAACCGCTCAACTTCAGCTTCTTCAGTGTTACTGGTTGGGGCATAGACTTGGATTACTGTGATATTGAATGGTTTGCCTTGGAAACTAACAGAGATCATTCTGTCCTTTTTGAGATTGCATCCAAGTACTGCACTTAGGACTCTTGTTGACCATGATGGCTACGCCATTTCTTCTGAGGGATTCCTGCCCACAGTAGTAGATATAATGGTCATCTGAGTTAAATTCACCCATTCCAGTCCATTTTAGTTCGCTGATTCCTAGAATGTCGACATTCACTCTTGCCATCTCTTGTCTGACTACTTCCAATTTGCCTTGATTCATGGACCTAACATTCCATGTCCCTATGCAATATTGCTCTTTATAGCATCAGACCTTGCTTCTATCACCAGTCACATCCACAACTGGGTATTTTTACTTTGGCTTCATCCCTTTATTCTTCCTGGACTTATTTCTCCACTGATCTCCAGAAGCATACTAGGCACCTACCTTCCTGGGGAGTTCCTTTCAGTATCCTATCATTTTGCCTTTTCATGGGGTTCTCAAGGCAAGAATACTGAAGTGGTTTGCCATTCCCTTCTCCAGTGGACCACATTCTGTCAGACCTCTCCACCATGACCCACCTATCCTGGGTGGCCCTACACAGCATGGCTTGGTTTCATTGCGTTAGACAAGGCTGTGGTCCTAGTGTGATTAGATTGACTAGTTTTCTGTGATTATGGTTTTAGTGTGTCTGCCCTCTGATGCCCTCTTGCAACACCTACCATCTTACTTGTGTTCCTCTTATCTTGGAGGTGGGGTATCTCTTCATGCCTGCTCCAGCAAAGTGCAGCTGCTGCTCCTTACATTGGATGAGGGATATCTCCTTACAGCCACACCTCCTGACTTTGAACATGGAGTAGCTCCTCTAGGCCCTCCTGTGCCTGTGCAGCCACTGCTCTTTGGGCGTGGGGTAGCTCCTCCCAGCTGCTGCCCCAAAACCTATGGTACTCAGTAAAAGCAGTGCTAAGGGGAAGGTTCATAGCAATAAAATCTTATCTCAAGAAACAAGAGAAAAGTCAAATAAATAACCTAACTCTACACCTAAAGCAACTAGAAAAGGAAGAATTGAAGAACCCCATGGTTAGTAGAAGGAAAGACATAAAACTTAGGGCAGAAATAAATGAAAAAGAAACAAAGGAGACCATAGCAAAAAATCAACACAGCTAAAAGCTGGTTCTTTCAAAAGATAAATAAAATAGACAAACCATTAGGCAGACGCATCAAGAAAGAAAGGGAGAAGAATCAAGTTAACAAAATTATAAATGAGAATGGAGAAATCACAACAGACCACAGAAATACAAAGGATCATGAGAGACTACTATCATCAACTATATGCCAATAAAATGGACAACTTGGAAGAAATGGACAAATTCTTAGAAAAGTATAACTTTCCAAAACTGAACCAGGAAGAAATAGAAAATCTTAACAGACCCATCACAAGCATGGAAATTGAAACTGTAATCAGGAATCTTCCAGCAAACAAAAGCTCAAGACCAGACGGCTTCACAGCTGAATTCTACCGAAATTTAGGGAAGTTCTAACATCTATCCTATTCAAATTCTTCCAGAAAATTATAGATGAAGGTAAACTTCCAAATTCATTCTATAAGGCCCCCATCACCCTAATACCAAAACCTGACAAAGATGCCACAAAAAAAGAAAACTACAGGCCAATATCACTGATCAACATAGGTGCAAAAATCCTTAACAAAATTCTAGCAAACAGAATCCAACAACATTTATGAGTTTATTACACTTGTATTTCTGTAAGACACATGTGGAATTGTAAATATGTTCCTAGGTTTGGATGTATTTTGAATAAAGCATATTTATATTCAGTTCAGTTCAGTTCAGTCACTCAGTCGTGTCTGACTCTTTGCGACCCCATGAATCTCAGCATGCCAGGCCTCCCTGTCCATCACCAACACCCAGAGTTCACTCAGACTCACGTGCATTGAGTCAGTGATGCCATCCAGCCATCTCATCCTCTGTTGTACTGGAGTTTCAGCTTTAGCATCATTCCTTCCAAAGAAATCCCAGGGCTGATCTCCTTCAGAATTTAAGACCAGGATTCATGGAAAAACTGATCCAAGATATCTGTTTTGATGTTTCTGACAGCCAAAGAAAGGATAATGAGCATTCAGTTTCTCTATTTGGGAACAATGAGGTAACATCTCATGCCGGTCAGAATGGCTGTTATCAAAAAGTCTACAAACAATAAATGCTGGAGAGTGTGTGGAGAAAAGGGAACCTTCTTATACTGTTGGTGGGAATGCAAACTAGTACAGCCACTACAGAGAACAGTGTGGAGATTCTTTAAAAAAAATAGAACTAGAACTGCCATATGACCCAGCAATCCCACCGCTGGGCATACACACCGAGGAAACCAGAATTGAAAGAGACATGTGTACCCCCACATTCATTGCAGCACTGTTTACAATAGCCAGGGCATGGAAGCAACCTAGATGTCCATCAGCAGATGAATAGATAAGAAAGCTGTGGTACATATACACAATGGAATATTACTCAGCCATTATAAAGAAGGCATTTGAATCAGTTCTAATGAGGTGGATGAAACTGGAGCCTATTATACGGAGTGAAGTAAGTCAGAAAGAAAAACATCAATACAGTATACTAACTCATATATATGGAATTTAGAAAGATGGTAATGATGACCCTATGTGTAAGACAGCAAAAGAGACACAGATGTAAAGAACAGTCTTTTGGACTCTGTGGGAGAAGGCGAGGGTGGGATGATTTGGAAGGGTAGTGTTGAAATGTGTATATTATCATATGTGAAGTGGATCCCCAGACCAGGTTTGATGCATGAGACAGGGTGCTCAGGGCTGGTGTACTGGGATAACCCTGGGGGATGATATGGGGAGGGAGGTGGGAGGGCGGTTCTGGATGGGGAACACATGTGCACCCGTGGCTGATTCATGTCGATGTATGGCAAAAACCACTACAATATTGTAAAGTAATTAGCTTCCAATTAAAATAAATAAATAAATTTTTTTAATTGAAAAAAAAAAAGAGAGAGAGAACTCACAGGTATATTTACTGTGGGGATGATGTTGAGAACACCATCTATAACACACCTAACTATCAACCCTTCATAAATATCTATAGGAAAAAAAAGCCATAATACCAGAAAAAAGCTATGCTTGTTTTGCTCAACAAGCAGGCTTTGAATGTGTACTCTATTCAAGTATTTTATTAATTTCTTTCTTTGCTTTGGTGGCTAGGAAACTCAAAGCTAAATCTGCTCCTTACCTTCAGTAGCTGTGTAAGAACTTTTGGAAATTTTACTTTGGCTTTATTTTACTCTTCCTCCCATACTCCCCTTCACTTTGACTCTTTTATCTAATTTATCCCATTTAATTTTATGTATTTTATCTGTTGTCTCAAATTCTTTTCAGATATAGGTATGTGGGCATAAGTTAATAATGAAATTAAACACAATATAAGGATTTGTTCAAGAAGGATGGCCTTTTATTTTATTTTATTTTATTTTTTATTTTAAGGATGGCCTTTTAATCATAACTTTCTGACTTGTCCATACCTTTTATTTTCCTGTCTTTTTCTTCTACTAACTAAAAAACTCCCCCCAGAGATCAGTTATCAAATGTAAAAAATGCACAGTATGATTGATGTCATTTAGAAAACCATACAGATTATTTAATTAATACATAATTGCTTTATTTAAATGATATACAGGGTACTACAGTTGATTAGCTGGTTCTTTTTTCTTATTAATTTTACTAAATGAAGCAGCTGTTAATAAAATATTCAGGAGGTGAAGTCAACATTCATGAAGCATCATATATTACCTTTAAAGCTTTGTTGTCAGTTATCAAACTTAAATAGAGTGAAAAAATGAGTCTAAGAAAAATAATTTAAAAGCTATCAACATGGTAATTTATGTTAGATATTTAAACAAACCCTAACTATCCATGCCAATAATAAATGACATACAAATACTTAAAAATTCTTTACTGTGTTTCTACTCCAAAACTATCTTCTGGAGAGTTTTAAACCTATTGGACACTTTTCTAGACCTAAGTGCCTCAGATCACCTACTTCTTTTCCATTTCATTCCCTGGGCTGCTCAGAATGGGTGCTTTGGTCCTATAATTTTCAGGCTGTAGCTTTTAATTCATACAAAATTTTCTTCAAACAATGTCAGAGCTTGAGCTGCCTTTTGGGGTTATATCTCTTTCTTCCCTATGGGGGAGCTTCAATCTGTGATCCTCTGGGTACCCCAGATGAGAGGCTTTTCTGCAAGTCTCTAAATCTGTTTTAAGATTCCGAATTTAAGACCAGGATTCATGGAAAAACTGATCCAAGATATCTGTTTTGATGATGTTTCTGACAGCCAAAGAAAGGATAATGAGCATTCAGTTTCTCTATTTGGGACCAAGACTATCCTAATCTCATTCCCTTTGAGCACAGGTTTTATGTGCATCATTTGAAACTGAGAGACAAAAAGGGGTGGAAACAGGTCAACTGAAGCCCTTTTCCCAATTATCGCCTTGAACAGGGATGTATTTGACAAACTATGAATGAAGGTATGTGCTTAACAACCTTCCCAGGTGGCGCTAGTGGTAAGAACCTGCCTGCCAATGCAGGAGACATTAAGAGATGTGAGTTCAGTCCCCCGGTCAGGAAGATCCCCTGGAGGAGAGCATGGTAACCCACTCCAGTATTCTTCCCTGGAGAATTCCAGGGACAGAGGAGCCTGGGAGGTTACAGTCTACAGGGCTACAGAGTTGGCCACGACTAAAGCAACTTAGCACACACACACGTGCCCTAACATGTTGCTAAGTGAGACGTGAGATTCGAAATTCAGGAGTGATAGGGCTAAAGATCTCTCTCTTTACAACAGAAAGGATGTTGAGCATGTGTCAGTCAGAGTCCAGTCAGGAAAAGAGAAACCACAACTGTTTTAACAAAGACAATTTCACGTGGGGAGTTGGTCAAATGGGAAATGGAAGGGATACAGATAAAACAGATACTAACTTCAGGAAGTACCTTCATTTTTAGTACTAGGGAAACAAAGGGAAGAGATTAGGGTTCTCAAAAAACCTAGACACCTGGAGCAAGTATCCTCAGAACTGCTTGCCTGGTGGTTACCTCTCTAAGGGGCCTGATATGAGGTTGGATCCAAGAGGTGGGAAAAACTTGGAAACTGGAACTACCTGCTTCTGGAACCAACTGTGCTTCTTGGGTAAAGAGCCGTACTAGGGTGACCCACAGAGCAGTAGAAAGCAAAAAGGGAAATGGTGAATTCTTTCTCCTTCCTCCTGCCTTCTGGTCACCCTCTAGATTCTCCTACTGGTGAAACTTTCCTCTAAAAGGAAACCATAGAAGTATTTGCAGAAACCCAGTCTCAATATCACAAAGATAAAGGGGCAAGTTTGAAGCTGAGGGACAACAGATTAATAACTGATAGAGATGTTACACCGGGATGAAAACAGGAAAAGATAATCTAATGACTGGATTGTAAGAAAGAAACACTGGGAGCTGAAGAGGAGATGATTGTAAATAAGTATTTAGGAAAATCTGTACTAATTGACAATAATTTGTATTAGGTTTGTGTTTTGAAGGGTTGTGATAAATTGCTGTGACTTTATCTCAGTAAGCATGGGATGGAAGCATAGTCTGCCTAAGAGGACCAATCACTCTGGCGCACTTGTGGATAAACAAAGAAAGGTAAGGCATAACTAAAAGAGAGCCACTAGGGCTTCCCTGCCTTTCCAGCGGTTGAGAATCTGCCTGCTAGTGCAGGGGACACAGGTTTGATCCCTGGTCTGGGATAATCACATGCTTTGAGGCAACTAAGGCCGTCTGCCACAACTAAGCCTGAGTGCCCCAGAGCCCATGCTCCACAACAAGAGAAGCCACTGCTGTGAGAAGGCCGTGCACTGTAACTAGAGAGTAGTCCTAGTTTGCTGCAACTAGAGAAAGCCCAGGCACAGCAATGAAGGCCCAGTACTGCCAAAATAATAATAATAATAGTAGAAGGAGTAATAAATTTTTTAAAAAATAAAAGAGAGAAATCAAATAAAAAACATAGAAATGAAATTTAATAGCTCCTCAAAAGATTAGGTACATTCTTCTTTTTTTTTCTTTTCAAAGTTAAAAGTGACCCAAAAGAAGTAGCAAATACCAATTGCCCAGTCTAAAAGATGATAGTGAACCAACCATTCATTCTAGACATATTCATGGAAATGTTTCTGTATTGAAACAAATAATTTAATAACTACCTTAATATGTGATCAGACAAAAAATCTCTTTGATCCTTTCTTCTTCTTTGTAATACACGAGTTGAACTAAGTGGATTCTATCCTCTTTTAGCTTTTAAATGTTCATACCTATTAAAATGACTACCTTTCCCCCTGAATCTGATATCTTGAGTATTTGTAGTCTAAACCCAGCAAACCAGAGATTCTCTTTTAGTTTTGATTTTATCATTCCCAAATCTTTAGATAACAGAATTTAATTAACTGCAGTTATTATGAAGGTGGTGAGTTAAGAAAAGAATACATGACAACCAAAGAAAGAATCACATTTAATTACCTGGTATAGCAGGCTCTGTACCATTTTCTCCTATTAAGACAATATATTCAGTGTTTAAATAATTGCAGGTATTTGAAAACTTTTCAATAAGATGACTAGAAAGAAAGACACGAAGCTATTTTAAGAATCAATTCCTGAACGTTTGAAATGGAAATTCTGGAGAGAGGAGAAATTTCATCAGGGTCCTGATATCATCTGCTTGCTTACATCATCACTTGTTTGCCTTAAATCACTATTTCTTAAACCTGAGAGCCATGAGTATCTGAAACTACATCTGCAGACTCCAGTTGTATCTTGGAATTATCAAAAAATTGGAGAAGAGTTTATCCTGATGACCTAGCAAGAGTCAGTGCAATTTTCTGTATTGTCATGGATGAGTTCTTGATTAATTACTTAGTGGCTTTTTGTTGGTGTGGAGGAAGGGACAAAGAATCAAAGGTTCCTTCTCCTTTTGCTTTTGTGGATGCTCAGCCAGCTCTTTGTGCTCTGAGTATGTCGGGTGCATTGATACTAACCAAGAGTATACTGAGTGGGGAGTGAAGGGAAACATCTGCTCTGCCAGAGTAAGACAAGGATGCGGGTTTACCTTGGAAAGAGGGTTGGATTTATCAAGACTAGAAGGACTCAAGGGTAGAAGGGTTCTGTGGTGATCAGTGCACTGGCCTGATGGAGTTGACTATGTGGATGCCTGGGGACTGGGCATTCACACTGTTCCCTTGGTTGGATAGCAAAGGTCCCAGTGGTGAAACTTGCCTCAGTGGGTGTAGACACTGCTCACTGACCCATTGATCTTCATCTGGACCATGTAGACTTGAACAATAAGCATCTCAGCAGTGACATAATGGAATGAACATCAGATCTTCCTCACTTTTACCAAATTATATAAATATTAGGGGCCTTGTACAATTTTACAGGGGTAGCATCCCCAAACTGACCAATACTGGATTTCCTCCCAACAGATGCTGTTAACATCTAGGGACATCAGTACATGGAAAACAAATTCACACCATAACATGATACATTACCTGCTGAGGGGAACAGAGTCTAATCTAACAGTTTATTGTAGAAAAAGCTTTTTGTTGAAAGCTTAAAAAAAAAACCTATCCATAATTATTTCTAAGCCCATACTATGTGGCTAGTATGATATATTAGGCACTTAAAATTTAAAAATTAATAATAATAATCATAACAGAACATTGTATTTTACAAAATATTTTCACAGTGATCATACCTATCATCTTCACAGTTCTATAAGGTGTCATTGTTCCTCGTCTATAGGTAAGAAAGCTGAAACTCAAAAAGTTACTGAAGCTACTTTGCATAGGTTTAAAGTAAATAAACTCATGAGTTAGGATCTATCAACTGTATGCCTTCAGACCCAATACTATTAAAATCCTTGCTTTAAATACGAAAGCTGAGGTTCCAAAGGGTGAAATAACATTTCAGAGGCCCCATAACCCCTTGCATGTGGCAGAATCAGGATCTATGACTCTAGACTTCACCACTGTAATAAATTCTAGACACAGAGGTGAAGGGAAAAGCTGTTCTAGGAGAAAGAACAGCTGTGTGAAGGACTGAAGTGAGGAATGTATTCTGCTTCCTCCATCAACTTTTTATTCTGAAAATGTTTTAACTTGGAGACAAGTTAAACAACCAGTTTAATGAACATTCTTCTTTTAGATTCCCACTTTATTTGGGGGGGGGTGGCGCTGGGATAGGAAAGTAAGATTTATTGGTGGACATGAGTAAGGAAGGAGAGGACAGAGCCAAGGTTCTGATGAATTCAGGGCCTGCCATTTGTCCAAAGGGTCATGATTAGGGATATATTTGACCCCACAGCCATCCAGGATGAGCTGCTCTTCTGCCACCATGTTTTCAAATTCATTCACATTTAATTTAGTAAATCCCCAATTCTTGGAGATATGGACCTTCTGGCAGCCAGGGAACTTGAGCTTGACCCTGTGGAAGGTCTGGCCTCAATCACAGGCTCCTTGTTCTGCAGCTTGGTGAAGATGGACATTATGACTTTGCCAATGAGGACCCTGGACACTATGCCCTGGGGCTTTCCAAAGGTACCACACATACCTGTCTGGAGCCTAGACTGGGGACAGCATGCCAGTCGTGATTGACCCCTGGAAAGAGTTGTCTCCAAGGTCTGTTAGGGCACACTGTACAGGCAACAGGCTGCGTACACTACCAAGAAGGCTGCTCTTTGCAGTCACTGCACACTGGGCGCCCATGGGGAAAGGAACACAGTCTGCTTTATTGGATGCAAATAGATTCCTACATTTAACATTTTGCCACGTTTCAAAATAAGTTGCAGATATAATGACATTTCATCTTTGAATATTTCTGACACCACACTTATGGCAGAAAACGAACTAAAGAGTCTGTTGATGAAAATTAAAGAGGAGAGTGAAAAAGTTGGCTTAAAACTCAACATTCAGAAAACTAAGATCATGACATCTGGTCCCATCACTTCATGGCAAATAGATGGGGAAACAGTGGAAACAGTGACAGACTTCGTTTTTTTGAGCTTCAAAATAACTGTAGATGGTGACTGCAGCCATGAAATTAAAAGATGCTTACTCCTTGGAAGAAAAGCTATGACCAACCTAGACAGCATATTAAGAAGCAGAGACATTTCTTTGCCAACCAAGGTCCATCTAGTCAAAGCTATGGTTTTTCCAGTAGTCATGTATGGATGTGACAGTTGGACTATAAAGAAAGCTGAGTGCTGAAGAATTGATGCTTTTGAACTGTGGTGTTGGAGAAGATTCTTGAGAGTCCCTTGGACTGCAAGGAGATCCAACCAGTCCATCCTAAAGTTGATCAGTCCTGAATATTCATTGGAAGGACTGATGCTGAAACTGAAACTCCAATACTTTGGCCACCTGATGTGAAGAGCTGACTCATTTGAAAAGACCCTGATGCTGAGAAAGATTGAAGGTGGGAGGAAAAGGGGATGACAGAGGATGAGATGGTTGGATGGCATCACCGACTCAATGGATGTGAGTTTGAATAAACTCTGGGAGCTGGTGATGGACAGGGAGGCCTGGTGTGCTGTAATCCATGGGGTCACAAAGAGTCAGACATGACTGAGTGACTGAACTGAACTGTACACCCTCTTAAACTTCTTGTAGAAAATTTGAGCTTGAGTTTTGAAGAACGAAAAGAACATATATTAATAAAAAGAGAAAGGACACATTATTATATTACAATCTTAATCACTACATGATGCTATGATACAGAATGAACCTAACTTTCTCAGGGTCTAATCAAGATAGTGTTTAGGAAGCAACAATTATTTTACCTTTATTTTATTCTGTATGAGTGTATTTAATTTACACACAAGGTTGCCTTTGATTTCCACAATAGCCCTTGGAGATAATTAAGGTAGTTATTTTTAAAAGTCAAATGAGGAATTTGAGATGCTACAAAAGTTATTTTTCCCCAGGTCTTTTGGTGAATACATGAACAAGCCAGGTTTATAATTCTGAAAAACACATTCTTCCAAATTTTTCCAGCTTATGCAAATACATACTTTGCATCCAAAAAGGAATCCTAAGAACTAGGAAATTTTGGTTCAGTTATGTTTCTAGAAGCATGCTCCTTGGATGACTGCTCCCTTTCTTAAACATTTGAGTTTCTGCTAACTTGTAATATATTTTATGCTGCAGTCCTTGAACTGATGTTATAGCCCTTTTGTATGTATGAACTGCATTCTCCCCAGCTCCTATAGCTGTCAATACAATTGGTTCTTGAGATGTCCACAGCCAGCATGACAGACATGATATCCCACCTTTGGATTTTTAATAGTTCTGAGTAGCTCTCTGGATATATGTTTTGTACTTATGTGAGAGAAAATTGAACATATATTTCTAAATTTCTGGGTAATTATTTAGAAGTGAATATGAAGCAAGAGAAATTTGTATGTGGGTCAAGAAGCAACAGTTAGAACTTGACATTGAGCAACTGACTGGTTCCAAGTTGGGAAAAGAGTATGACAAGGCTGCATATTGTCACCTGCTTAGTGTTAGTGTTAGTCGCTCAGTCGTGCCTGACTCTTTGCGACCCCATGGACTGCAGTCCACCAGGCTCCTCTGTCCATGAGATTTTCCTGGCAAGGATACTGGAGTGGGTTGCCATTTCCTTCTCCAGGGGATCTTCCCAACCCAGGGATCAAACCCGGGTCTCCTGCACTGCAGGCAGATCCTTTACCGGCTGAGCTACAAGAGAAGCCCAATGCAGATACATCATGCGAAATGCCAGACTGGATGACTGACAAGCTGGAATCAAGATTGCCAAGAGAAAGATCAACAACCTCAGATATGCAGATGATACCACTCTAATGGCAGAAAGCAAAGAGGAGCTAAAAGAACCTCTTAATGAGAGTGAAAGAGGAGAGTGAAAAAGCTGGCTTGAAACTCAGTATTAAAAAACTAAGATCATGGCATCCAGTCCTATCACTTCATGGCAAATAGAAGGGGAAAAAGTGGAAGCACTGGGCTCCAAGATCACTGCAGACTGTGACTGAAGCCATGAAGTTAAAAGACACTTGCTCCTTGGAAGGAAAGCTATGACCAACCTAGACAGCATATTGAGACATCATTTTGCCAACAGAGGTACATCTAGTCAAAGCTATGGTTTTCCAATAGTCAGGTAAGGATATGAGAGTTGGACTATAAAGAAAGCTGAGCACTGAATAATTGATACTTTTGAACTATGGTGTTGGAGAAGACTCTTGAGAGTCCCTTGGACTGCAAGGAGATCCAACCAGTCAATCCTAAAAGAAATCAGTTCATTGGAAGGACTGATGCTGAAGATGAAACTCTAATACTTTGGCCACCTGATGTGAAGAGCTGGCTCATTGGAAAAGACCCGGATGTTAGGAAAGATTGAAGGTGGGAGGAGAAGGGGGTATCAGAGGATGAGATGGTTAAGCATCACTGACTCAATGGACTTGAATTTGAGCAAATTCTGGAAGATAGCGGAGGACAGAGGAGCATGGTGTGCTGCAGTCCATAGGGTTGCAAAGAGTTGGACATGACTTAGGGACTGAACAACAAAACAACAAATGAAGCAACTGCTCAATGAATAGTTAGCATACATGAAAAAATATTTCAGCATAAGCAGGATGCTTGCCATAAGTTGTTAAACACTTATGAGCCAGCGTATCTGGTCTCCTGTGTTCTTAACAAAGACTAGGAATGAATGCCTCACGTTCCTGCAACTTAACCATTTGTCTTCAAATAAAGAAATAACAAACTTAATGTTTCCTTTCTAACTGCTATAGATATGTGATGAGACATTGGAATTTTTTTCAGAATTTTCTGAGGACCTGTTAAAATAGTACTAAGAAAGGTAGCATTCTCCTCATATTCTTTCCTGAATTAGGTAAGAGAAATATAGTTTTGTGGGTTTTTTTCTTTTATTTTTGAAGGTTTAAGTGAAACTCAGTCCTGGCCATGAGGACCAATGAGCTGAGAGCAAAAAGAGGTAGAGAGAGGTATTGAAATGACCCAGGTTTCCAGAGTTCTAACAATCACAAGTTTTCTAGGTCATTGTAAACTCTGATAACTCTGATTATGATATGATTCTGGCTATACGATCATAGATTTTGCCAATGCTATACTTGAATGAAATCTACAATCTTTTTTATGTTTGAGAACCATCTGCCTCATTGCTTTGGAATAAATTAGTTGAAAACTTTTAAACTTGAAAATTCCAAGTTTCACATGAACTTTAGATAGGTAACTTGTTGCTTCAGTGCTTCAGATTGTGGTCATCAGTGTCTATTTCATTTTTTCTGAACTTTGGTGGTGAATTCCCTGACCTTTGCTCCCTCAGTTCTTCTATCCTTCGGATAAATCCTTATTCTTATAAAAAAACCCTTTATTTCTGAAATTTTAAAGCTTCTCTACTTTCATAATGGGCTTCCCTGGTGGCTCAGAGGTTAAAGCGTCTGCCTACAATGTGGGAGACCTGGGTTTGATCCCTGGGTCGGGAAGATCCCCTGGAGAAGGAAATGGCAACCCACTCCAGTATTCTTACCTGGAGAATCCCATGGACAGTGGACTGCAGTCCACGGGGTCGCAAAGAGTCAGACACGACTGAGTGACTTCACTTCACTTCACTTCACTTCTACTTTCATAACCAAATCCTGACTGAAAGAGTCCAGTTCCCTGGGTATATGTGTTGGTAGTTGCTGTTTAGTTGGGAAAGAATGTAAATACCAAGAAGAAAAATGGAAGTATTGTAAGTAATAATGGTGTAGGTAATAAAGTATGGGAGATGACAGGAGGGATTGTGGTTAAAAGTACTGTTGAATGAGCTGTCCTTAAGCAGGAGGAGGAAGGAATATATTCTTAAGACTAGAAACAAGAATGATGTTGTATTAGTTTGGTTCCTCTGAGAAGAAGACACCAGAGGGAACTAAATATGCAAGTTATTTCCTGGGGAAAATGACTGTGAGGGAAAATGAGGGGGAAGCTGGAGGAGGCTTTAGTTCAGGGGAGAATTCTAGTTCAGGTATGACCTCTGTGAAGGAAAGATGGAAGAAAAAAATGTTGAGTAGGAAGTGCAGGTACCATTTTGGAATCCTTTATCTAACCTGTTATCGCCTATGGGCACATTCCACAGGAAGGGCCACCCACACTGCACCTTAGCTGGACCTTACACCTGCCTAATAGCCACTGGTGCACTGAGGCAGCTATCACTGGGTCTTAAAACCACCTGAAGGCCATCTCCACCCACCATCACCCTGCAGTAGCTATAGCCCAACCACTCCAGAAGGGCACACACAGACCACAGGGGATACCCTTTGATCTCTTGGCTCTGATGGCACTTCTGAGCCCTACAGGACATCCTTGAAATAAAGACAGTCCTTCGAAACTGGAGACACAGCTGACATACCTAATACATAGAAACATGCAGAGAATTAGGCAAACAGAGGAGACAGAGGAATATATTCCAATCAAAAGAATAAGACAAAAACCACAGCAAAAGAGGTAAATGAAATGGAAATAAGCAATGTACATGATAAAGTGTTCAAAGTATTGGTCATAAAGATGCTCATGGAACTTGGGAAAAGAATGGATGAACAGAATGATAACTTCAGCAAAGAGATAGAAAAAATAAGTAAGTAACAAACAATTTAAAACTGAACTGAAAAATATATTACAGGGGTTCAGTATCAGAATAAATGAGGCAGAACAAATCAGTGATCTGGAAGGCAAAACAATGAAATATAAGGCTTGAGATCATTTCATTCCTTGAATAAAAAATAAAGGTAGTAACTTCACTGAGATTTGGCTTACTGATGATGTCTGTTTGTTTGTTTTTATCTGTCTCCATAGACAAGAGGGGGAAAAAAAAAGAATAAATGGGACTGCATCAAATGAAAAAGTTTCTGCAAAGTGAAAGAAACCATCATCAAAATGAAAAAGTAGCCTACTCAATGGGAGAAGATATTTGCATATCATGTATCTGATAAGAGGTTAATATTTAAAATATTAATAAAGTACTCATGCTGCTGCTAAGTCACTTCAGTTGTGTCCAACTCTGTGTGACACCATAGATGGCAGCCCACCGGGCTCCCCCATCCCTGGGATTCTCCAGGCAAGAACACTGGAGTGGGTTCCCATTTCCTTCTCCAATGCATGAAAGTGAAAAGTGAAAGTGAAGTCACTCAGTTGTGTCCGATCCTCAGCGACCTCATGAACTGCAGTGTTCCAGGCTCCTCTGTCCATCGGATTTTCCAGGCAAGAGTACTGGAGTGGGATGCCATTGCCTTCTCCAAAAGCACTCATACAACTCAACAAAAAACAAACATTCTGATTAAAAAGTGGAAAGAGAATATGAATAGACATTTTCTATTCCAAATAGAAATGTGGACAATAGACATTTCTTCTGTTCCAGAGAAGATATACAGATGGCCAAGAGACACATGAAAAGATGCTCGATATGTCTAATTATTAGGGAAATGCAATGACATATCACCTTATGCCCATTAGAATGGTTATAATGGAAAGGACAAGAAACAACCAGTGTTGGAGAGTGCAAAGAGAAGGGTGAAGCCTTGTACACTGTCAGTGGGAATATCAACTGGTGCAACCACTATAGAAAACAGTATGGAGATGCCTCATAAAATTGAAAATAGAACTGTCATATGACCAAGTTATTCTACTTCTTGGTATTTAACTGAAGAACATGAAAATACTAATTAAAAAAGAAATATGCCTTTTTATGTTCACTGAAGTATTATTTACAATAGCCAAAATATGATAACAACCTAAGTGCCCATTGATGGATGAACAGATAAAGAAGATATAGTATGCGTATACACATATACATACAATAGAACATTATTCAGCCGTAAAAAATGAAATGTTGCCATTTATGATAACCTGTCTAGACTTTGAAGATATCATGCTAAGATATCTTTACCTTAGATAGAAGAGTCCTCACGCCAAGAGCCCTCTTAGATATTTCTCCATGTGAAGTAATTCTGGTGGAGAAAGACAAATACTATACGATTTCACTCATATATGGATTCTTTTAAAAAAAAAAGGGAAAAAAATAAAACAAAAACAAACTGATGAATACAGAGAACACACTAATGGTTACCAGAGGGAAGAGGCAGTTGGGGGTGAGTGGGTGAAATGAATGAAGAAGGTCAATTGTATTGTGAAGGATGATAACTAGACTAGTGGCAGTAATCATTTTGTAGTATATACAGATGTTGAATTATATTGCTGTACACATGAAACATTTATATGTGTGTGCATATATATATAAGCATGTATGTCATACAAAAGCCAAAAAAATGGAAAAGACAGATATCAAAATGAATTGTGAGAGAATTAAACTTTTAAATTATTTGTATTTAAATTAAATCTTACCTAATAAGAAATGGTGTGAATAATCTTTCTCCACTGGAAGTATAGCTTCTAAAAGGAAGGAGAAAAACCCTTCTGTGTTTCTAGTCAAGTTGCTGGCAATTTAGGCACAATTTGGATCATTTTAAACAGGTTCATTCAAACTGACTTATGTGGGGAACATTTTGAACAATTGTGCTGACAGTTTGAAATAGGTTCTGTCAACACAGAACTGAGTTATTTCAATTGCTTATTTTTTCTCTTTGTGAAGCTAGCCAAGATGAGGGGATAAGATAGGTCCAATATTTGCACTGAATTTAGTCCAATTAGAACTTTGGCAGTAGAAGTATAATCTCGGCCAATAGTTGAGTGTTTTAGAGAAGTCTGCACGCAGTCGAGGCATGCACTTGCAACGGTTTGGCAATAGGTAGAGGCTGTCCAGGGCATAAGACAGTCTGTGTCCTTTATTCACTTTGACTTCATGGAATAAAGAATAATTCTTTCACTGGGGGGATTTTTCATGTTCACAGGAAAACTGATGATATTAAAATTATTAAATGATACCATGTTCTCTTCAATCGATGCCAGTGCCATACTTTTATCCACATTGAATTGAAAGATTTTGGATTGCTAACTTTAAAAATAGGGGAAAAAATTCTTAGATCTTTCTTCTAGTGAATTCATTCACTACAAAGGGTAGTATTTAGAACTCCTCAGTTTAGAAGAACATAACAATTTTGTTGATTTAATGTACAATTGTGGCATGTTGAGAAGGCCTTCATCTTGGCCTGTGGAATAACTCCTGAATAAATAATCCAGGCTTAGGAAAATTATAATGTTTACTGCCAGTTATTATTGTTCTTTTTTGGGGGGACCATTTCCAAGTGGGTGTTTTTTAAAGTTAAGTTTTCCTACAGCTGACAAAGGAGAGTAAATTTTATTATTTACTTATTTATTTGGCTGTTCTAGGTCTTAGTTGTGGCATGAGGACTCTTCAGTCTTGGCAGCACAAGGAATCTTTAGTTGCAGCGTGTGAGGTCTAGTTCCCTGGCCAGGGATTGAATCTGGGCCCCCTGCATTGGGAGCTTGGAGGCTTAGCCTCTGGACCACAAGGAAGTCTAAAAGAGAGTAAATTTTAGACTTATATTGTCCAGTATGGCAGCTACTAGCTTACATGGAGCTTTTAAACATTGAAATGTGGCTGGCTCAGATTGAGATGTCCTATAAGTGTAAAATACACACCAGTTTCAGGTCTTAATACAACAAAACTAAGTAAAATGGTTATTGATTACATGGATACAAATGTTAAGTAGCATATACACATGCACTAATTAATTTTAACTCTTTTAACTTTAGATTTACATATGTGGCTCACATTACATTTGTTAGATAACATGGCTATAGAGTATTCCACAAAAAAAGATGAAGTATCAGGATTTAGACTGCTACAAGACAAGAAGAAGGTTAAGCAGAAAAAGCACAGAAAAAGCAGGGTGAGTAGAAATCAGGAAAAGTACGGTGGAAATAAAATAAACACATAAGTAATAATAATAGATGTAGAAGTCTCACGATCTTATAGCTGAGTTCACAGACATGTAGATTAGAAAAAAGCGCTTATGAAAGAAGTGTCTTTTTGGTTTTTTACATTATTCTGTGTCGTGTTTTAGTCAGTCTTTTCTTCTAACGGTAGGGTTACAGACAAACTATTCTAGAGATGGGCAGGTGGATAAAAAATTTTAGAACTAAACTAGGGAGAAAAAAGATTTCTTTTAAAATCATATTTTATTATGAGAGACAAGGAACTATATAATAGCTAATCATCTTGGTGATATTATCACTCTGAATAGCTTATTACTACACTCAGAATTTTAAGGTTCTTTCTATTTAATTTCAGAAATTCTATTCCTATTAATTTGCAGACTAGTATTCTGAAAAATATGCAAGGAATCGTATGAATAACTGTTGAGTTGAATAAGAGAAAGGATATATGCTCATGTTCATATTGTGCGTTCATAAATTAAACAATCCCATCTGTAGGAGGCAATTTGTAGCTACCTTGATTAACACTTTCAGTTTTGATCAAAATAATTCAACACCCGTCATTTTTGCAAGGCTAGAAAGGATTATAATTTACAACAGTAAAAGAGATAATGATTAAAAAAATAACATAAAAAAGAAGTGATGATTTATTTGCCCACTGATATTTTCATTTGGATTTGATGTGGCAGAATATCTGAAATCATGCAAAGAAAACCCACAACCATCAAATCCCTTAAAATCTAGTGGAAAAAAATGGTGTCTCTTATATAAACATGTTTTATAAACTTAATTAAAAATATATAGTTTAAACATCTAGCCTAGTTATGGCAAAAAGACATTGGAGAATTTTTTGTTTTGCAATTCTTTGCTTATATGTTAATTTAATTTTGAACTCAATATTCTAAAGTAATAAAACTACTCTAGATCTTTATTTGAAAACTTATTTTAGGTGACTTTATCCAGAGATTGGTATAGTAGTATGTAATCTTTTACTGCATCATTCATTAATTTAATCAATAAATATTTAT